>NW_020456143.1:343384-447765 GCF_003342845.1 Nothoprocta perdicaria
AGAAAAAAGAAATACTCTGTATTAGAACAAAAAAAAAAAAAAAAAAAAAAAAAGGGAAGGCATGGCAGATTATGTTGGATGTCCATCAGGTCTATCTTGATTGATGGTTTCAGCAAAGTTAGATGTATCTAGTACTTCCACTATTCTCGGGAGCTCCAAGTACATTCCTTAATCCAGACATAAAGCTAATACTGATGACAAAAAATGTAAGGCTGCAAGAGGTAACTGATGAAGGAGGTGATCAAACACAACAGAAGACTGTATTTTTGCAGCCAGTTGCAGTTGATGCATTATCTTCCATCTGTGCAGTCATATGCCAGCTCAGAAAGTGGAAATGATTTGTATGAATCCATTTAAGAATTTTAGGTTTATTTGTTCAAGATGCTGGATTCCTTTATCCAGCATCTCCAATGCCACAGAAGTTCACTGCAAGTTCAGAACTGAAGCTCTTACTTCTGCATGGAAAGGCTGATCACAGGAGACATACAGAATTGTGAAGAACAGTCTTGACCACAAACCATCTCTTTCTATATAAATATAGAAAATTGAGTAGGTCTGAAAGGTAATATTTTTTTCAAATCTCCACATTACCTTGATGTTGTAAAAATTCCATACACAAGTGTTGTTCTGGGGTTATCCATTTCCAAAAGAAACACATCCTCTGTAAGAAAAAAAAAAAAAACCAGTTTCTGAATAGTTACACTAAGTTTATTTTCCAGTCAAACAATGACTTTATTCCTATTGAAGTAGTTTTGTCTCTGWCTTGAATTGGAAAAAGCAAATTTATCATATGATTGGACCATACACAGAAATCTTGCACTTGAACATTGAGAAACAGATTTTATAATTAACTGCACACTATCTAGCCTTCTGAAGAGAGAAGGCAAAGATTTTCAAATGTGTTCAGCATCCATTTCTCGCATTTCTCTCAGCCAGATTTCATTCGACCTAAATTTAGAGCTATGACTTTGTATATCACAGCCATGGACAATACAGATTTTGAAACTTTGTAACAGTGTTTTTTGGCATTTAAGGATTAAGATCTACATTTAATTAATTCTTGACTGAGAAGAAACCTTATTATGATTGCTGTATAGACTTGCCATTGAATGTCTACAGTGATTCACATATGGAACTGACATATAAATGTTTGAATAAATCCCAAGAAAATATATTTATTCATTATATGTTTGTTAATGCCGGTAAGGGCATTCAGTAGTATTAGCTTAAGCCATCAGATAGAGTCCTCCGAAAAAGAAGGCTGTATGTTAAACAGTAGTATATTAAACAGTTTCAAACAAATATACATCAAAAAAAACCTTCTATCATAATCTTAGATAGTAGAAAAATAACAATGGACAGCACTTACGTGTTTCCTTCTAAATATTATTTCCCTACGTATATATTCTTTAAAAAGTTAACATTAATTTTTTTTTTAGTTCAAAGATGTAATGCCAATGACTCAGAGTTATGAAGAAATCTTTTGTTTTCTGTCAAAAAGCTTCAAGAGGAATTTGTTATGGACTTCTACCGGTCCAAATATCACTGTGGAAATTTCAGTGCTTCAATATGTTAAGGGTAGAGGATTRTTCAGGGTAAAATGTTCAGGGTAAAATATGTTCAGGGTAAAACTCTATAGAGACTGTTTCTATACCTAATTCATCAAAGTATGTTTCTGTTCCATCTTCATCCATTACTGAGCACACAAGTCTTGCTTTCAAGAACGTTGTCCACTTATTTACAAGACTACGTTGACCACCTGTGTCATTCTGGAAAATAATATTATTTTCATTAAAATGAAAACAACAACACAGTTAATAATTTATTGGATTTTCCCACATTTTTCTGGGATTACTGCTTATCATCATCTACAAATACAATCCAATACAAAAAAACAGATAGCCTAAATCAGCCCTTCCTCATCTAAATACTGTAGACCTGGCTGAGAACAAAAACAAATTTTCTGAGGAGATTTTCTCAGCTGGGCTAGCAAACTTGGGATGACACCTCATTTTGAGCAACAAGCTACAGGCACGTTCGGATTAATTTTACTTTATGGATGGAGAATTATGGAAGTCAGCAGTGAGTTGAGAACAATCTCTGCCTTATAGTCCTCCTCATGTTTCTTCTTTCATTTCTTTGAAGAATACATGCTCAATGTGACTTGTTTCCTAGTGCTATCTCTGTGAGCACACTGCTAGCTAGCTCAGGGAGCTTCAGTGCAAAGGAGAAAGAATAATTAGTAAATCTGAAAATACACATAGTGATGATACCTCCTGGTTCTTTTTGCTGTTGAAGGTCTTAGCTAAGAGCATCATCTTGGAAACAGTGTATCACAGTGTCACAGAAGGAAAAAGGGACAATGAGGAAAATATATAAATGTTATTGGTCCAATATGCTTTGCATGTTGTTCTATTCATGCTCCTGGAACCAATAATGAGACTTTTAGTGGCACCCGCAGTGAGCTTTTTGAGCGGGCTCTTTTGRCACCATTGTATTAATCTATTTGGTCTGTCTCAAAGGTTTTGATATCTAAATATGATAGCATGTGAGTATTTCTACTGCAGATTCATATTTGTGGACTTGGGAATTTGTCATTGACTTCAATTAAAGTCTGAACAGTCTGAGGCCTTTCAGCATCATCTGTGCCTCATTATAATAGTAASAATAATAACACAGATGTAATACTGTGAAATACCTTCTTGCAAAATACCCAAAAGGGCCTTTGGGCACCTTCACAAAAACAGGGGGATTATGAAACAGATTACATGTCTCCTCATGTTGCCAGAGAAGGAACTTAATATAATCCAATATGTGCCCTTACATACTCCACAACAACATAACCAAACATCTAATTCTAAAGAAAATCCAGATTAAAGAACTGGAACACACAAAGCGTGACAATTCCTGCTTTTTCGAAAAGAAAGAATGAAAAGGCTAGCAGTAATTTTACATTTTACAATTTTGTTCCCATAAAAAAAAGTAGCTGCATTTCACAAGAATTATTAATAGCTGCTTCAATTATTTTTCATATACACTTGATTATAAATACAAAAAAAGAAAGAGAAAATGAGGGGTGTGGTGACCACAACCACAACTCCTGAGATTAATGTCTGCATGCATGTTCTTAGAGTTAGGCTCATACATATGTCAATGTAAGATAGCAGAAAGGAAAAATACTGTAAAAATTAAAGCAATATTTGAAAGTTAAATCAAACTATTTAAAAGCTGGATTCTGATATTTTCATTTGCACACACACACACACACACACACAYATATATATAWAAAATGTCTTTGGGGTGAAAGCCTTAGCTTTTTTATAGTTGAGTTTTTCTACACAAAACCCCTGCCTGATGCATGCGAAAAAAAGTATGTTTGGAAATTCAGCACTGCTATATCTATTCTGAACCCGTCAGGGAAATATACAATTTCCTCAATTTCTATATTTCCATAACAGAATAGATATAGCCAGTTCTAAATAACAAGCTGAGGCCCTAACTGTGTATTCAGTAATTTCTCAATTATGAATGTGGAAGGTGAAAACAGAGATTTGTTTCTAATATGAATTAAATGCTTTTCAATCACTTTAATGAAACAATCATTTAGMTTATCAAATTGCAGTACTTGTTTGTCACAGCAACCCGGTACACAAAACATTTCTTACTGGGCATATTCTTGCAATCATTGAATGAATTTGCTTTGTGCTGCCGCTGTTGTCTGTGAGTCTTTCTTTGAAGAAGAAGTAGACTTTGGCATCATTGGGGTCAGTGCCATCTGGGATAACATGAGCATCCACAAAAATAGGCTCTGAAATGAAACACGACAAAAGATGTATAAGCAGTTAATGTTTTGACAATTACTGATCCCTTTAGGGAATTGCTATATAATGCATATAGATGCTTTGCTGTGGCAGGCTGAGCTTAGTTCTAGCCTCACATCACTAGGTAAATGGTTTCAAGTCAGCAGCATTTCTGCTGCATCTCATTTTATCCTGCATGAGATTTTTAGAAAAGTGATTCAAATACAGAAGTAGGAGTTCATTGCAGGATCTAAAAGATTTTGAGGAAGAGAGGAGAAAAATCAGTGAGTTTTCGGGGTACTTTAGGAAAGATTCCTTGAGGGAAAATGTAAGTAGCTGAAAGACTCACTAGGAAAAAATAAACAAGATGATAATTAAAAATACATAAATAAGAGAGGAAAGTTGCTTTTGGAACCCTAAAAAAAAAAAAAAAAAAAAAAAAAAAAAGCAGGATTTACAGCAGGATTTACAGCAAAGTTTCCTTCAGTTAGTGTCAGAGGATGATAAGCAGTGAAGCATATATGCCGTGCACTGCAAGGGAGCACTGAAAGAGAGAAAAGTAATAAAAATAAGAGAATGCATGGAATTTTTGAAGGACATACATACACCTAAGATCAGAAAACAGAGTAGTACTATTACTAGTATTCTCCTTTAAACAGTACGTCGTGATTAGCAAGTGACTGTGTACTACTACAATCCATTTCTTTTAGGCAAGCCCTATTGCAGTTACTACCTGCCTTTTCTTTTGGCAGTTTCCTATGCTAAAATCTACTAAAAAGTCAGGGGAGACCTCAGAAGATCTTCTCCTTTGCCTCCTCTTGTTTAATCTGTTTAATCTGTTATGGTTAATGCAAGATTGCTTGATCGGTTGAAATTGAGTAAAAATCTTGAAATGCCCTAATTCAAAGCTTTGATCTCTGATGGAAAATTCATGCCCATGACTGTAGCATTTTTGTGTTCTCATGAGGCCATTCTCTACTATATCAAGGATCATGATTCTATCTCTAAAAGAACATGGATAGAACCTGTGCTTGTCAAATACCTCTTCTGAGCATGTATATCAGGGAGATTATCCAGTAATTAGATATTTTTAATGGTATTGTTTCCTGATTCATGCTATGGTATGTATGGGTGTATAAGACAGTAGAAAATAGAAGAACAAGTTAGAAAACAGATACAGTTTCCCCTTTATAGTGAATCTCTTATATACTGAAAAAGCAAATTGTAATCCTGTGGTAGCAGTTACAGGYATACACAGGTGTAACTAGAGTCTGTACTAGAGAGTAGAACTTAAAGGAATCACCCTAATAAATGGCAAAAGTAAGTTGCCATTTAATAACTGCTTAAGAACTTAAAGTATGTTTTAAAGATACTTGAAGTATGTTTATATCAATATACTTTGAAGGCTTTTTAAAACTGAACTATTATGTTATTTACTCCTAACCTTTGACATCTGCCTTTAGTGAGGGATTCCACCATCATTTTCATTCAATGTAGTGTCACTGAAAGAAATCTTCTCATCAGTGAAGTTAGGGAGAGTTTCCACATTGACTTCAATGAAGCCATGTGTTAAGTTTATTGTACTCAGATTTCCTAATGTGTCTTGATAATCAATCTCTTTTCATAGAAATAAATGGCAAAAATTCTTATTGATTTAACTAATAATAAGACTCTCTACTAAATACATTTTGAGTACAAGTGGATGTGAGCCCTCCGTAAGAGGTAGATTAACCTGTATTGACTAAAGTTTGTAATTCAGGTAAAAGGCCTTAGAACCATACATTCTATTTTAAAGCAATGTCCTATGCTTTTACAGTGAAAAAAGTACTCCCTTGGAAGTCAATCTGCCTGATGTTTTGTGTTTTGAAAGTTTTTCCTGCACTTTCCACCAGAAGGGGTGTCCCATGAGGCTGTGAATCTTCTGTTTCCTCACACCACGTGAATTGCACTGTGTACAACATGTGTTTGCAAACATTTCTTCTTCATGGGCTCACTTTATAAATTGAATTCAGAAGGGAGAATAAAATCTATTTATTTTAAGTGAAACAAAGCATAGCCTCTGTAAAACAGATTAAAAGTTTTGTTAAAATAAACCCAACTTACCGCTTAGCCACTTTGAGTTGTGTTGATCGGTTCTTACAGCATTGCGTTTAGTTAGGCTCCGGAAAATGGCAGCATCTGTCCCCATGAAATCAATGTACATTCCTGAAAAAAGTTCTTCATCTACAGAGAATTGAAATAGGGGAGGGGAAGGGAAGAGAAAATAAATGCCTCTTGAGAAATCCCTATTTAGTGATCTATGCTTATTTAAAACTCTTGCCAGCTCTTTATTTGCATAGTAGTCTGTGCACTTAAATCTTGGGTGGTAGGAATTAGGAATGATGTCTCCTCTGCTTTACAAAGGCAGAACCTAGACTGAAAGAGAATCATCAAATTTTGCTCAAGGACTCTAGGGAACTGCATTATTAAATGCGGCTGAAAAACCACATATGTGGTGAGCCTTTCTTTGATTCAAAGTTTTAATGACTGAACTTTCATGGCTAAGTACCATTGGAAAATCAGACTAGTCTTATCAAAAGGCATCACATTCAATTTTTATGTAAGTGCTTAGAAAAGCTTTTTTTTTTTCTTATAGGAGTAGACAAAATGACTGRGCTGAATTTATTGCTGGTGTAACTGGCACAACATCTATTGCAGTCAATGGCCCCATGCCAGTTTCTACCAAGAGTATTCTCAAGGCTGCCCCAGGCAGCCTCAAGCTGACTTCAGTATTGCAGAGGCCAGAGAATCATCTTATTGAACTTTACTCAGAGTAATATGGTGCAACAATTGCCCTCTTTTATATACTTGATTCTAAGTATAGGTCTATTTTGTATGAGCAGAATTAGACATGAAACCCATTAACAGAATTACAAACTTCTGTCCTCCCAATACAGGACTGAAAATTCAGTCCATCTGTCTGACTGTATATCTGTGTTTGTGTGTGTGTATGCATAAATATATATGTATAATTATAATTACATATGCTATCATTTTCCATTCCATGATTAACCAAGCAATTTCCACTGACTAATGGCAATGAAACCCCAGAGTAAAAAACAGTAGCTAAAATAAACTTCAACTTTCAGAGTGGGAGTGGTGGCTGAATACATTCCAGTACAGCTGGGTCCTTTGATTGATGTTTTTGTCTGAATTCCTGCACTACCCAGAGAGTGTGGTCAATCTGGCAAGAGTCACAGGTTCTAAAGTGCTAGAGGCTATTTTAAAGCTTTGATGTGTGTGTGTGTGTGTGTGTGTGTGTGTGTGTGTGTGTTTGCACACATCAATATGGAAGACTATTGGCACGTGACAGAATTAAATCCTTGAGACTGTGTTTTTCTACTACTGGTTACAGCCCAGGCTGAACTCCTACAGATCAGCTAGTGGATATTGCAGCCATTCTGCTTTTGTCTCTCCYAGGGAAGAGAACATTCATACCCAGGTGAACTCATTCTCTTGGGGTGGAAAAGTACAAAGACTTAAACAGTGTGTTTGCTGCTTGTCTGTGAAAAATTTACACCCCAAATACATAATGAAAAGAATGATCAATACTTAGTACTAACTTAAACAGTTAGGTCGATACGAATAATTAGTTTCTGTATATCAGCCTCATTGCCTTAAACTATCAAAGCTTTATTCTGATGAAGTAAGTTAGTTGAAAGAAATCAGACTTATACTTCTCACTAATTCTCAGTGCTTTGTATGCACATATACACATAGAACTGATGACAACGACAATTTTTAATTTTTAATCCTGTTACATGTAAACTCTATCAGGTATTCCTTAAGCAAGAGTCTACTTGCTAATCACACACCAGATGACATATCTCAGCTCTGCTTCCTTTTAGTTAATTTCTTGAATTACACARTGATTTTTTTTTTCTTCACAGAACAATTAATTTCCCCTACTTCTCTTTGTTATTTGGGGAACTACTGAATTGATGAGGTATGTCTACTTATGTAAATACTTCAGAGCCTTGTTGGGAAAAAAGACATACATCTTACACTGGAGTTATGGCAGGCTTTATCAAAGCACATTTTTTTATTGCTTTGATGCAAAAGTGTACAATGGTAAATCATACCGAGTTCTAATTTGTTTTTATCCTCTGAAGAGTGAAACAGCTTTCCTGTTTCATTGTAAGGTCATATTGTGTGTTATGCAGGATGTTAGTAATGCCCCAAATTCATGAGATATTGCAGCTATATTTAAAAATGGTTCTTTTATTGTGTAAGAGTTATCCAGTCTAGCAGCATTTCCCAACTTCTGAAGACAGGAATTTCTTTTGCAGAATAACTCTCACAAGAGTTCACTACCACAGCTTTCGTCCCCATCATTTTTAGGTCATGCTGTCAATTATAAAATCATCTTTTCCAGCATGGATTTTGATGCTAACTTCATTCAAGCTTAATGTTTTTGAARTGACTTTGTCTTGTAGTTGCAGGGATTTCTGAGAAAAAAAGTATATAATGAAATCTGTAGGAAAGTCTTAAAAAAGGATATGACCTCTGTTGAATAATTTAAACCTTGGAGATGAATTACATCATAAAAGATGTGTCCAACACAGAGGGAGGTCTCTTCAGTCACATAACTCAGGGATCAAGGAAGATAATGTAAAGTCTACTAAGATGAACAAAGTTGCCATAAATCTACTACAGGAAAAAAAAAAATTAGTGTTCAGAAACAGTATACTTTGTACTCAGATTTCATAAAATCTAGAAAGAATGAGTAAATTTTATTCTTTAATGATAATAATTCACTTAATAAGACCAGAATAGTAGTGAGGAGCCATGGATTAATCCATCACTGGATTTGAACAAATGTTTTCTTACTCAGTGTGTAYCTCTAAACACTGAACACAGATCACTACGGAGATAAAAACATGAAGGGAACGAATTGTCAGAGAGGTATCTTGGCAGCATTTCCAGGCTTAACATTAGAATTCCCCTTTAGGTCATACCTCTGTAAAAGAAATTATTTGTCTTTTATACTATCAGCTATTAGGAATCAAAAAATATTTAAATTTACAGTTTGAAGAATATTGATAATAGAATATATCAATTTATGGTAGAATATCTTCCTTATGCTCCATGAGACCCAAACTTTTAAGAAAATATCTGGTCCAACGAGATGTATAATTCTCACTGATTTCAGTGGCAGTCAAATGCCAGACAAACCACACACTGCTTCTTTGCAAACCTGGGGTCAAATATCTAGTGTTCTGCATGCACTAAATTCTCTTTGCTAAAGGAAGTGTGAAAAATCTGTGCCCTGGGTGTTCCCTTTGCCGTCATGAATATTGCAAGAATTAGGTGCATATTCAGATCTCGAGGCTTTGGATGCAGAAGCCTGTGAGAGTGTTGGGAAGGTGAAGGGCAGCAAGGAGGACCCGCAGCTCAACAAGGGCTAGCACAGCTTGGGGGCAGCCCAGACGTCTGGGCAGGCCCCTGTTCTGCTCGCTGGCCTGTCAGCGTGCACGATGCTGGGAACTCCTGCCAGTGGACAGCACAGGGGAAACAAAAGGGTTGATTGAGCAAGACGAATGAACTAATGCAATGTTTAGTCATCTAAGTGCCACAACTTAGCCCAGTTCTCGTTTGTGAGACAGCGGGGAGTTTCTTGGGGAATCACTGACTCAGTATGCCCACTGAGGAGCACTGGGCTGCTCCTCAAGGATGTCCACAGGCTAATCTTCTGGGTTTTTTATTTTTTTTTTAATTTCTTTTGTTAATGACTTTGATTAGACAAAGCTTATATATTTCCCCACTGAATTGCACTGGGGTGTATAATAGGCACAGTCTTAATTACTGCAAAGGGAATTATCTCCCTGTCACTGAGCACAGTCCCCAGCAATGCAAAAGGATATTTTAAGTGTGCCAGTTGTACYACTTTCTGTCTTTCATATGGAAGAAAATCGCTAAGTTGGTTGAGTATAAAKCCAATTGAGGAATGAAGAGCCTTGTAATAGCTGGTGGGCTCTACAGCAGAGATGACAAGAAAAATGAAATTCAAACTAAAGTCTTGAGGATTCCTTTCCCTGTCTGCACAGAGATGTTACAAATGATTAAATGAGACACAAGCACTGCCCATGATGAACAAGGTCAGAAACTGTTCAAATAGAAATGCTAGACAGGGTAATGGAAAGTTGAAACTAACCCTGGGAAAAAATGCATACKCTGGAAAAGCAACAATCTTTTGTTTTCTGTTTGTCTCCTTCTTTCTCTCAACAGCTAATTTTTGCATTTTGTTCACACATCCTTAGCTTCTTGTAAACCTTGTAACAACTTCTGTGCATTAGCACTAATACAACAACCTGCTTTTCAAAGGCTGAAATCTGTGCCCAGCTCATATATGGCATCTCATTATTTCACACTGTGACTGATAACAATGAGTTAGACCTCAACATCTCAGAGTGGTTTTACTTACTGATCATAACAGACACCGTGTTCACATTAGGGTTGAAAGAGCAGCGTCCCTTCCCTGATTCACACTTGGAGTCAATCTTGAAGATTTGTTCCTGCAATGTAGATGTTGATGTCACTTCTCATTTCAGAAACCTTCACAGATAAAGCACTTTTTCTGCTTTGCTGTTTCCAGCATTAACAACGGTCAGTTCAGGACTGTCTGCAATTTAGCTTTTCCATGCAGATTTGTATCAACTTTTTAGGCAAATTTTTCACCCTTACTCAGTTATTTTCATGATTCTAGTTGCCCATTGCCAATATTGAAATAGAGATTTTATTTTCCTCCAGCTCTGTTATACTTCAGAGTCTTTGATTGTTCTGATAATACTACAAAATCATCTGTGAAAATTAACTGTATGTTTTTGAAATTATTGTTTATTTGACAAATACATGGTGATACTTTTACTGGTTCAAAACATTTACAGTAAAGCTACTAGAACGAATGTTAAATATAAATCTTTTATGACAATCTTTTTGTTATAGTACAAATATTTTGCTTTTTACTGGGGTATCAAGCCTCCAAAACCCTAAATCAAACTTCTTTTATTCAGTGCCATTTTTTGGATTAAACTCAGAGCACCGGTTGTATAATGATCGATGATTTACTAGTATCTCTTGTTGAAGCCAGAAATCTCTTGGAATTTTTTTGCTGTTTAAGAAACTTTGTAAGAGGGTTTTATTTATATTTTATGGGATTTATAAATAGGAAATATATTTGGCAAAGTATAAACAATCTGGACAACAGCTTGAAATACAGACAGACTGAACATCTTTGGACTATACCTCCATCTTGSCACACTTCTTAATTTCCAAGTTCCCAATAAATATTAAAGAAAGAGTGCAGGTTTGCTGAACAAAAAGGAACTTTTGGGCCCAAGTCATTCATTGCAGACAGTAATGGAGTAGATATAGATCTATAGCACCTCTACTCACATGCCAGTGCCCACTACCTGGAAAACTTGTTCCTAGCATCCTATTACAAACTTAGACTACTTAATGAAAGACACAATTTCATAGGAGTGAAAAACAAAACGAAACAAAACAATAAAACTTTATCTCACTTTCAATTGAAAAAATAGTTGACCAAAAATCCAAAGGAAGGCTTTTGTGATATACATACCAATGTTGTGGGTATTAAACTAAAGCCAGCAAGCAACTCCTTATATCCTCTTTCACTACTAATGCAAATCACAATGGAACTGGGATGCCACACAGATCACTGAGCAGCCATCTGGCGATAATAAATTGCAGACTCTACATATCTGTAATGCTCTGCTACAACAGGAAGTCTTGTATTTTATTATCCCTTATCTCTTTTCTCTCTCTTCTGTTTTGCCTGATTTAATCACTGAGATCTTATCTGCCACTTTAGCAATATGCCCTCTAAATAATGATAAAACAGAACTACTAAGTTTCTACTATGATCTTGGGGTTTTTTTGTTTGTTTGTTTTACATCTAGATTAGTATCTAGTTTGATGTTAATCTATATTTACTATATTCTGCCACTATTTACCGAATCAAAATGTGCAATACTGCACTATTAAACTTGCCCCAGGATAATATTTCATTTTAATATATATTAAACTCTTTAGTTATTCTGTAATTAATTCACAAAATGATTATATTTGCTGCTTTTTGCAACTGCTGTGCTCTTACATTTGTATGACTAAAAAGTCATTAACAAAGATCAAAATATCCAGTATGCAGAGCAAGAACTGTTTTTCAAAATTTSCTTCAGGGAAGCACGTCTAAATAAATAAGGAAAACTTTCTGTRTCATTGATGAAGTCACTTTGGAGACAAAAGAACAAAATAAGACTAGTTCTTATGACTGTTGGATATGAATCTTACTGTCAGGCTAGTAGCTAGAGAAAAACAGATGTTCTTTTTAAAAAGAGCAATTTTGCACCTGCAAAAATGGACTTCTGCACATGGAAAACTATGAAAAACTCAAGGTGAAATGATAAAAGCAGAAGAAAAAAGAGTTTTCACTCTTCTCATCAATACTACATAGTTCTTCACTCTTTTCTATTAATTAGGCATGCATTTCTTATTAGGCATGCATTTATATATGCAGTAGGCTCAGAAGGAAATACTTGATTTTAAACCGTTATGCTATTGTTGGCCTGTGTAGTAATGGCTTTGAGATTCCAATGCCTACAGTCAAATGTCTGACAGACTCCAGACGTCTGAAACATCAGTTTATTTAATCAATTGATCATAGGCATGTAGCTATACAGACAGGCTGAAGGAAGCCAATTCTGCTCTTCTAAGAAGTTATGTATTTTTATCTTAAACTTAAGAAATTTAACATCTTGCATCATCTGGAAGTCTCTTGTATTTTTTTTTTTCCTCTCCAATAGAAATCTCATGTACAGCAAGCCAAAAATCAAGGAGTCAAAAGTTTTCTGGATTATGATACTACTACTTAAGCTTATAAAAGAGTATTGCATATATTAGAAACAAATGAGATCACTTCATATGTTTCAACTATTTTTTCAATGAACAAATTTGGATAATGAGTTGCTAACTGAAGAAAACAAGCCTCTGTTTCACAGTATAAGCAAAATAAGCTAATGAAGATTATGCAAGGCAGAGGAATGGATTTATTCCAGCAATTCTGCTTGCTTGTGCTTTTTAAATCCAGGTCGACGAACCTCTGCTTCTGGACAACTCATTAGGAGTGAAGGTGCAGTGATTCAGACTACATCCTCTGTGAAGGAGGCTGGAGCCAGATAGCGATCTGCTGAAAGCAGCTGAGATCATCCTGTGCAAACCTACCTGGAGAAGGTAGGTTGATTTATCGCCTCCCTGGCAGCCTCTGCAGTAGGCCTGGGTCTTGGCCAGAATTCCTGTCATACTCCCAATAAAACCAGTGATGTATTTCCCACTGTCTTGCTTAGAAGCAAGCTCCGCTTTTAAAGTTGCCCTCTCATGGCAGAAGTCCAGGTTGCACTCTCTCATCTTGCTTTCTAACACATCTGCTTCCACATTGCACAGGAAAATATACAGCACACCCCTGTGCCTGCGGATATGAATCTAACCCAAAAGCTACTGAGGTGCTGGATCACAGATAAATGCTTTCCTTTCTCCCTCTGCTTGCTTAATTTATTACCTATTACATTTGCACATAAACAAACATTTCACTTTCAAAGSATGAACTGTGGACAATGTATTTATGAAACATCTGGTACTTTGTATATTTAAAATACACAGTTAAACTGAATACAGAAAAATTGAAGACCTATTTAGAGAAAATGAGATTTACACCCGTGAGGATCTAACAGTGAGCAGAAAACTTGCTAACTTCATCCTGACAGAATCCACTGGGGCAGAACTTCTGCTGGAGATGAAAATTCCCTGGGAATAAGACCTATAGTGGGGTTGTACCTAACTGACATTAAGCTGAAGTCCAGCAAACAGTCATACAGCTGAATAGTTAATCAACTTAAATGCTTCTTCCAGGAATCAGTAGGTAATGCATAAGAAGCTCACAAACTGCCTAATTTGCCTTTTATACAACTGTCTCTTTCTTTGCAAGTATTTCTTGACAAATTTCAAAAKTCTGAAAATATAAATCAGATAAAATAAGATGTTCTTGTTGAAAATATCCCAATATTTTAAGTGATTATTCAGTTATGACACAAGATGAGTGTCATATCTGAGCACAGTTTTTGAGGATGACTTTTAATCTTGCTGGCAACAGGATCATTACAAGATCTTTGGTTTTTTTTCTATTTGATCACAGATTTTTGAAGTACCAAAATTTTGAGTTTTGCATAGCACTAAAAAGACCAAAAAGGAGGAGATGAAACAAGAAGGGACCCACCTCAGACCTGCGCCCTCTGTTGACATACACACACACGGGGCTGAAGGCTCCGCTACCACAAACATACAGGTGTGTGCGGTTGTAGGACTGTATCACGCGCACAAAATTTCCACAGCCATGCTGCAGGGAATACAGACAACASAATTTCATGTTGGCAAACATTATTAGATATTGGGAACTCTAGGGAATCAAAACAGGTGGTAATTTTAATAGTGTCCTAAAATTTTAATATTGTCCTTGTAAACACATGTTTTACAATACAGCTTATTGTAACTAGCCACATTAATATAAATTTAGTTCAKCTTTTTTATGCTCTTTACAAAGCTAAAGGATTAACCTCCCCTCAAGGCGTCTAGCCAACTTGCTTTATGGCATGGTCTTCTGAGGGATCTGGAGGAGGGATAGAGTGCTGGGAAGCTCCAGTAAAGGGTTATCCCTTTGCTTTCTGTGTAAGAAAGAAAGATGAAGCAGGAAAACAGTTACTGAGTTTGGCAGTCACTGGATTTCAACAGCTGCAGACTTCTGTTTTCTTTCCTTGCCATTCTGTGCAGTCTGGGAATGGGGCATGGATAGGGCATTGGAGAGGAGTGACAGAGGGGTGAACATAGCTTTCTCATTATCACACAATAATCTGATTTCCATTCACAGACCCTGAATGACTGGAACAAACAGAAACTCTGCAGGAAAACAAGAAGCTACCTAAGGAAGATTATTTAATAGAGTCTCTTTTTTTCTCCTATTTTATTTCATCATAGCTGGAGATAATAATTAAAACCAAAGCAAACCCAAATCTCAGATCCYGTATTTGCGCAACGAGTTCATTTCCAAAATATTAAATCTCAGAGCAGCRTGTTACATGAACAAATTCAGAATTAATTGTTGCCGCATCTTGGCACAGATCAATGGTACCATCTTCAAGCAGTCATGAAAATTGAAACAGCACATTAGTCACACACACTAACAAACAATTTACCAAGGTTTATACTCCTTTCTCTTCTTGTTCATGCCTTTCTCACCATGATCAGCTGTTAATGTAGTTTAGGTTAAAAAAACAGACTTTTTTTCTTTATGTTTTTCTGAGATCCCAGATCTACCTTCATATTCAACCAGCCAAATCTCTACCGGTTGGAAGAAAAGTGTTTTTTTTTTTTTTTTTTTTGTGAATATAGCTTGAGAAACTGTGGTCATCAAACATTTTCAGGAAAAAAATCAGTGGAGTTAATTCATCTTGACCAAACAACAGTTCAGTTCAGCAAGAGTTGGTACTCTACTAGGACACTGGAATGTGGTGTATGATTGTAAGCTATTTGGTGTTCAAAGAAAGAGTTTCTTTAGAGTGAAACTGCATCATCAATAATGTGTTTGCTCTTGCTGTATCAGCAAAATCTTTTAAACTAATCAAAATATATTGTTTCTCTAAAGCTGAGAGTTGTTCCTAACCTTTTCCATTCTCTCATATACAGATGTCTTTGGCTCAGAAGTGACTTTAGCAATAGTTTGCTATTTAAATTAGGACTTTTTCAGCAGTATTACCCATCCACATTATGGCTGTGGAAAGGGAAAAAAAACGAGACACTTATTCACCTTCAGTATATAAATAACATATCATGCCAAAATGCTTTCCTACTCATATATCCCTTTTAAAACCGTTATATCTAGAGAGCTAGAGCTAGAAACAAAAGAGCTAGAGATAAAAGTGTGATAGGCAGTGTTGTAATGGTAAACAGTCAAAAGACTTTGACTTTTATGGCTTTCTGCATTCTCTTACAATTTCACTGTCTCTGGTGAGGAAAATTTATGTATATGCAGGCTGTAAAACCAAATTACTTTAGGAAGGAAACAATGATTATACACTATTCTACCAAATACACTATCTGGTATACTGTATGACCAGATTGTACTGTTTTGGGTCTTCTAGATTGCTCATTTCTTATCTATTGTCTATAGAGAGAACTTTGAGAAATTATCATCTGATTTAGGAGCCTTGGAAGGCGTTTGCTTATAGATTCAGGCTTTGGTGTAGGACATCTCAATACAACCTCTCTGGGGTTGCCATTTTCCATGATTTCAGATGGTCGTCTTTAACTGTTTCTAGAAAAAATAGTGGTTGCCAGATAAATATATGGATATTGCTTTATGGAATCAATAAAAAGAGGCTTTGGCATTTTTCTGTGACAAGTGCTGCATGCTGTGTAGACAGGTACCATCCATTTGTTAAGATCCCATCCGTAGGGACAGCCAGACAGCCAGTACACATATAGATATTTAATTCTAAATTATTCAGGACCATCTCCACAACATACCTTGAATGATATTATCTTCTAAATCTACTAGTTGCAAGAAAGAAATGGCAGGTAAGGAAATTTTTTCCATTTGCCAAAGTCTGAAGGTATATAGTGTTTACACAGCATGATTTTTCATAAATTCACTTTATCATTTGGCCTGCAGAATATTTAAAAAGGTGAAACAAACACCTCTTTCATTTGCTTTTGGCTGCACGGTGCGGTGGATCGAGGGCTGGCTGGATGGCAGAGCTCAGAGGGTGGTCATAAATGGGGCCGAGTCCAGTTGGAGGCCTGTGGCCAGTGGTGTCCCCCAGGGGTCAGTGCTGGGCCCAGTGCTGTTCAACTTGTTTATCAATGACCTGGACGAGGGCATGGAATGCACCCTGAGCAAGTTTGCGGATGACACCAAGCTGGGTGGAGTGGCCGACACTCCGGAGGGCTGTGCTGCTATCCAGAGGGACCTGGACAGGCTGGAGAGTTGGGCAGAGAGGAACCTCATGAGGTTCAATAAGGACAAGTGCAGGGTCCTGCACCTGGGGAGGAATAACCCCAGGCATCAGTACAGATTAGGGGTGGACCTGCTGGAAAGCACCTCCACGGAGAGGGACCTGGGAGTCCTGGTTGACACTAAGTTAACCATGAGTGAGCAGTGTGCCCTCGTGGCCAAGAAGGCCAATGGSATCCTGGCCTGCATCAGGAGGAGTGTTGCCAGCAGGTCAAGGGAGGTGATTCTGCCCCTCTACTCAGCTCTGGTGAGGCCGCACCTGGAGTACTGTGTTCAGTTCTGGGCGCCCCAGTATAGGAAGGACGTGGAGCTTCTGGAGAGGGTCCAGAGAAGGGCAACCAGGATGATYAAGGGAATGGAACATCTCTCGTATGAAGAGAGGCTGAGTGAGCTGGGCCTGTTTTCTCTGGAGAAGAGAAGGCTCAGAGGGGATATGATTAATATGTATAAGTTCAGGAAGGGAGAATGCAGGGAGGAAGGGGACAGGCTGTTCTCACTGGTGGCCCGCGATAGGACGAGGGGTAATGGCCACAAGCTGAAGCATAAGAAGTTCCGTCTCCAGGTGAGGAGCAACTTCTTTACTGTTAGGGTRACAGAGCAGTGGAACAGGCTGCCCAGGGAGGTTGTGGAGTCTCCTACTCTGGAGGTCTTCAAAACCCGCCTGGATGCCACCCTGTGCCACATGCTCTAGGTGTGCCTGCTTGAGCAGGAAGGTTGGACTAGATGATCTGTAGAGGTCCCTTCCAACCTTAAATATTCTGTGAATCTGTGAATCTCTCAAGGTGTTCTTGCTTTATATGCCAAATACGTAATTTGTGTTTTTGGGTGCATGCGCCTGTGTATTATAACTTACCGTAGGATCTTTGCCAGCCATTTTGCACTCTTCAACCTTGTTTGCTGATGCTGGCCAGAAAATCTGTGAGCAAAGAAGTAAATTTTAAGTAACTTATTATTATCTAGTTTCTTTTTAATAAAAGAAAGTTCAATGATTATCGCATTGCATAATTTAGAACAAAAATACAGTATTTTGAGAGCTTTTGAGCAGTGGACAGAGCAGTGGAACAGGCTGTGCAGGGAGGTTGTGGAGTCTCCTACTCTGGAGGTCTTCAAAACCCACCTGGATGCCACCCTGTGCCACATGCTCTAGGTGTGCCTGCTTGAGCAGGAAGGCTGGACTAGATGATCTGTAGAGGTCCCTTCCAACCTTAAATATTCTGTGATTCTGTGATTCTGTGATTTTGCATCTTCATTCTAGGACAAAAATATTTTCATTCATAAATGAAAATTAGAATGAAATAAAATAGTGCAGAAGGTCCTTGGCCAATAACTTTTTTAAATTCAGTAAAGAGAGTCTGATTTATGCTATTTGGCCCAAATATTATTACACATTTTAGAGGTAAGTTAATTTATTTAGTCTTTGTTAGAACTGAACTTGAATAAAAGCTTTTAATGTTCTCATTGCTTGTATATAAGACCGATTTTAATCTTCATCATCTTAGGTACTGTTCAACTTCTTTACTTTTACTCAACTTCTAGACATTGTTCTCACTGCATACTGCTTAAGTTCTTTAATAACTTTTCACTTTAAAAGTAAAGGTTTGAATATCTTATGATCAAATCTGCTTAAAATATTAAGATTTCCAGCTGAATTTAGTAAACTTTCCACTGCACACAACTTTTTTAAAAGTACCTCCATCTCTGGATGTTTAGCCAAATTCTATACACTCACACTGAAGTTTTTGAGCTTCCTCCATTATTTATTTGATTTCGGAATACAAAGGACATCCATTAGAAACAACTCCTCAGAAATCTAATAAGTGGTGGAGCCTGAAAACATTTTGTATAAAGACAGCTTTGGGCTTTTGCTTTTGATTGATGATTTTTTTTTTTTTTTTTTTTCTGTGCCCAAATGGATCATTAAAATGCCTTACAGCTTTATACTGCAGAATATACTTTGTACAAAAGATGCACGTCTATGAAACTGAACTTCTTACAGAATTAAAAGCAACATATTATGAGAGGGCTGAAATGCACAAAGCGGGAACGGCACAGGTTTCCAGGTAAAGGGAGCAGAATCACTGATGAGCTGTGAACTATCCAAAAGGTTAGACATGCTATTTCAGATCAAAGAAGGTCGCTCCATTACAGATGGAGATTACTGTAATATGAGGAGGAAGCAGGACATGTTCCCACCATAGGATGCATATGGCAGACAGCTGGTCTCCCTAGACTCTAACCACAATCAATTCAGGTCAACAGACATGTCCAGAAGGTGAAACCAAGCAAAGCCTAATTTAAGTGTTCCTAATCACTCTCAAGCTAGGTGTCTCTGACCCCCGTTCCCTGAGACACAGCAGTAATGCCCACAGACCAAAGGATACAATGAATTTAGTAAAACAAAGCCTAGCTGCACTTTTGAAGGTAGTATTGTAGCTTTGATAGTTTAAAGGCTAGGCATGGTCTGTAAGGTGGTAATATCTTAAGTCAGGCTTCTGGCCACACAAATACTTCTTCAATTGACTTACTTTAAAAACAGAGAAGCTGGATTTGAATTTCATCTGGAAATCAYAGAATCATTGAATGGTTGGAAGGGATCTCAGAGATCATCTAGACCAACCCCCTGCACACGCAGGGTCACCTAGAGCACGGGGCACAGGGCTGCGTCCARGCGGGTTTTAAAGATCTCCAAAGAAGGAGACTCCACAACCTCTCTGGGCAGCCTGTTCCACGGCTCTGTCTTTCTCACTGTCAAGAAATTGTTTTCTTAAGAGAATATAAGAGAAAATAAGAGAATTAGAGAGAAACTGGGGGATTTTTTTTTTAAGTGCATTCTTTTCATATGCAGGCTGCCCGCTACAGTGTCTAAGGATGTACAGTGTTCTTAGAAAACAGCATCTCAGTAAGTTAGAGAAGGAGCCAAAATATGGGACAGCAACAAGAGTGAGATTAGGGTCATGGTGTCTACAAAATGCAAACTAGAGATGTCCCAGCTATCCAGATGAAGGGCAAGGGCTGACACAGACATAACAAACGTTGAAACACAGCTCAGGGATTAGGCTTCCAAGTAGGAAACAAAAACAAATACACTTGGAGGTTCATGCCAGCTCTATCTGGTTATTTTTTCCTTGTGRCCTGAAAAAGAGAGCATTTAGCAATATGTTTTTGATAAAAGGCTTGTTTTCAAAGTGCATTTCTAAATTATCATGAAGTGTCAGGAAGACAGGAAAAATTTCATCTCCATCAAATCATATGAATTTTGCTTCTGAGGYCAAGCCATGCTGAATGACACTTTGAAACTAGTAAACTGGTCAAAAGCACTGCCCGAGGTACAAACATGTTAATATTTCCTTCAACTTGTATTACACATAAAACAAGTACTAACAGTTCCATAAGGTGTGAGGCAGGGCTACTGATGGATGCAAACTAATGAAATACAATTTTTTCCTCTTAAAAAGAAAGACAYTCAGTAAAAAGATTTTGGATTCTCAAAATAAAAGCAAATAAATGCTGAACTTACACTGAGAGGGTCCTGGCTTATATTATTAATATTCAAAGACAAAATATGATCCTTGCTGCCCACATAGATCCTGTCCTGATCTTCATCCATAAATAATATCCTGTAATCCAGGGGACTGTGAGATATTCTGTAATATTCGGAGGTCTTAGTTTCTTGCAGCTCTGTAATTATAAAGATGACAAGTTAGTAAAGAAGTTCAGTTGCCTTTCTTAGCTCATAAATGCATATAATTTTAAATAAAGAATCCTTTGAACACAAGCATGGGCAGTGAGAGAACAAAACTTCTCCTCGCACACCCTGATTAAAATGCATTGTTCTTGTAGGTTAAGTAATTAGACATATCCTCTAAAAATCAGTCATTATTTTCTTCATTCAGATAATGAATTCTTATTTTAACAGACTAATTATTTACAGCTGTGGCTTTTATGGCAGATCATATATTAATCAATGGATTCAATACATTTTAAAATCTGTGACAGCCTTAAGATCAATCAAAACTACCTGAGCACAGTTTATTTGTATTTCATAGCAGAAAAGCTCTTAGCTCTTAGCTTTTCTGCTTGGTTCACCAAGAATAGATCTCAATAATTGGCAGCTTTTTTTTTTCCTTCATCACCATACATGGTTTATTTTAAAGAAGGGGGAAAATGCATTAACCCAAGCTTAAACGGGTCCATTTATTCAGGTGTTTGTTTATGGCATTTGAACCAATCCATCAGAACTGTAGATTTAACTCTTTTTTTTTTTTTCCCACATAAAAGATTTCTTCATTGAAGTGAAGTGAAAACCATCCTTTGATCTCTGTAGTGCAGGATTGGGCCTGTAACTGGAATAGTACAAGCATTTGAAATGTAAGATCAGCCTTCCTGTCTTCGCTTGGCCAATATATTTTGGCCTCCATTCACATTTCTTTTCTCCTTAGTAATTACAGAAGCGATATTTATCAACAGTTGAGAATGCAAAATCATATTTCAATAATTTTTTCCTTATTCAAATATTTAAGTTATAATTATGCTTTCTTACCACCTCAGCATTACTACTGGATTTGTTTCCTTTAAAAGAGTGGCAAGTATACAGTGCATCTGAAAATGGCAGGAAAAACATTCCTTTATTCGTAAATCTGGAATGGAGTCCACAGCCCTTTTGTAAAGCTGAGTATCTGAGAGAATGTAGCTTATCACTGTTGCTAAAAGCTGGTTAGCTTTTGTTAAAAACTAAGTTTTTGCTAATTAAATATACATTAAAGATAAATGATTAATTTAAAATTGATCATCTAAGTCTTCCAGATAACTAGATTTATGTGGACTGGAAAATCAGAGAAACCTCTCCAAACAGAAACATTTCCAGATTTTTGCATCATTAACAAGGAAAAAAAAAGTTTTTTTTTTTTTCTGCAGGAAGAATGACTTTTCTGAAGAACTTGTATTTAGCTGGAAGCATATTTTCATATCTGAAAGTTACTGGGGAACAAATTTTGATCAGCTGTAGACTAGGTTTAGCCAAAGGCTTCAGTCTTGGGACTTTTGCCTACTACTGATCTAATGACTGAAAGAACAGTTAATGAAATATGATTTGCATTGATACACTTTTTATCACAATTGTCAAATGATTTTGCAGAAAGATGAAAAATATCTTCTGTTAAGTTATGTTTATGTTCACTTAAACTTCTGAAGAATTTCAGTAGCTTTGTTGCTCACATGAATTTAATATTGAAAATATTTCTATTTCATGTTTTTCAACAAAAAATAAACAAGATTCAGTGTTTGTACTTGAAAATGTAATTTGAAGCTATAGTCATTAAATGCATATGAACACTGACTACATTGTATGCAATGTTTACAACCTATTTTTACATCTTTCAGGAATCAGTTCTTTTACTTAATTTTAAAAATCTCCTCTGTAAGTTTTGAGGCTGGGATTTGTATCTGCTTCCCCAGAGGCATCTGGGGAATCAACTGTATAGTGCAGCCCTTTGACATCTCTGAAATTTTTGGACTGCCCTTTCACAACAAGCCTGAGATTCTTGCTCTCATCACTTTTCCTGGTGGCCCTTTGGATTTTGCTGTTAGATTTGGCAGCTGTAAGGTGAAACTCAACCTTTCCATAATCGTAAATTTGATATAGCAGAAAACCACAGATAGACGATGGTGGGGGAAGCAGCTTCCCAGATAATGCTGCCCATGGGCTTGTTAAATGCACTGCAGTGCCCCTCATTAGAGCTTCAGTGATTTTAGAAAAAACAATAACCCTGTGATTGACATCTTAGTAGAGGATCAAGATTGCATTACTTGTTGTAAACACAGACATACCTAGATACTTGATTTTTCATGATACTCATTTATGGAAATTGTTTGGATGGTTTTAATTGCTTTACAATAATAATATCCTTTGTATTTCCCTAAAGGGAAATCTGCCTCAGCCAAGCTGATAATTAGGAGAACACTTTATGCATGTCACAAGCCTATGGAAACTCAAAGAATCCATATGAAGGAAAGCCCTATACTGCAGTAGAACACTGTGCTAAAAGGTATAATCTCAAACAGTTTTGTTACTTTTATTTCWTCATTGCTTAAGCCTACAGTTTACCGGTCTTTTATGTGTCCTCAAGCAAGYGGGGAGGGAATTTATAGTTGATCAAATTTTTCTCTCTGTTAACAGAGACTTTTTTAAAATAGAGTATTTTAAATAGAAATAGAGGAAAATAGATTTTTTTAAAGATTTACTATTCTAGATGCTATTACTTGGACACAGCAAGGGTGGAGAGACACTGTAAAGTCTTCCACATTCTCTTTTATCTCCTAAAATTTTTCTAAAACAATTATCTAAACATTTAATTGGCCTTCCAGGCAAATTCTGTTTCATATTTTGGGAATTTAGCCAGACATTCTCAAAGCAGTAAACCCTGAATGGAGAATGATATYGCAGACAGTTAAGCCACTTAACACTCTCTGAATATTAATACTTTTGCTTGCCAACTAAARATTGTAATATACCCCATATGTAAATAACTCTTCCTTAATCATACAAGAATAATCTTTKTTCACCCTTTTTCTGTAGGCCAGTGAATTTAGTTTTCGCTTTCCCCAGATAAAACTGATACAAATTTGATTCCTAAAAGGACAGGTTATGTAGCTGKCTTCCCTTCTAACAACAACAAGATCCACAAGCTTCAGAGAACTCTCTCCACAGAACTATTTTTATTTTTCAACTACACATTTTGGAAGATTTCRATGCTTGGGAGTTCTCTGTGTGCATAGCATACAGCTTACCAACAATTAGAGAGGTAAGCAYTTACTTTTTAATTATCTTTGCAACYCACCACATAAAAAGTCAATGCAGSTATTATAGAAAAAATGTTATAGAAAAAATGTCTTGTGTTCTTTCACAAGAGAAACAAAAAATAAAATATACCTGTAGTATCTCTATTACTAAAGTCAAGAAAACATTTATACTAGCAACACTCAAAATTTACTGTSTTGGTCAGAACAAAACAAACTAAATATATCAGATTGGAAATCAAGGAATACAGGGATCTCTCTCCCACTAGCACACATGGTCTKTTAGACCTGAACTGTTCAATCTGCATAGAGATATATATGAATATATGTCTATGCAGAGTTAAATCCATTTGTCATACAGTCCTCTGAATGTCTTATATCATCGCTCAACACCATCCTTTCATCATCCTTAAATTACATTACCTGATGTCGGACTGCTGAAAAWGCAGCCTGACTCTTCTAATGTAAGGGATAAAATAACCCCTAATCTGTAAAATAAAATCCTAATTTAAGAAGTGTTCCACAGAATAAAACTTACACTAATACAGGTGTTTGATACTTAGGATAGAGAAACTAACACAAATTTTATCAAGGTTTCTCCAAAATATGATTATTCCTACTCATGGAGTTCTGTAAGAACTYATTACTGAAAATTTCAATACAAAAATAAATACCTTTCCATTTCACAGTTTGGTAAGCTACAGTCCAGGTATGCAAGCTTCCCTTGCCCACATTCAAAGCACCAAATTTATTCACAGACAAGAGAAACRTGGAAGAGAGCAGACCTCTCCGCACCGTAACAGCATTGGATTTCTAGTCTGGAAGGGCTTCTTTGCATTAATATCAGCTTTTCTGTCAAACATTTAATTTATACTCCCCTATGGTAAAGTACGATACATTTAATATGTTTTCCTCCACTTTCCTGCTGGCATAGGGACAGTCTCAGAAGGTTTGTTTACATGGGGAACTTCTGCTGCCCGGACTGGCATGGGTTTTATGTAGCCTTAGAGATTTGGAAGTCAGCATAACTATTCTGTTTTCTTTAATTCCTTGGTGAAGTATTGGGTTCACAAGCAACAGACCTTGTGTACACCTAGCAGTAGGCTTCACAACATCAGCCCCCAGTTAATGAGACCCTAGGACTCTCTTAAGCCTCATTAAACCCTTACTTGGTGCCAACAAATACGCTAGTCCATGCCAAATATAAAATTGCAATGCAAAATGCAATATCTCACCTTCCACGAACTGGAATAAAACCAATTTTCTCTTTTTTTTCCCCTAGAAATAAACATTTCAGTAGAATAAAATTTTTGTTATACTATCGAAATGATATAGCAACATTTTGTTCATGGTTCACTCCTGAACAAGTGAAAAAAACACATTCATATACATGTATGTAGTGTATAAATCATGTTGCTGTATTGAATGATTATATATTTTTAAAATGTGAGTGAATCTGCAAAATACACTTCAGCTAGAAGAAAAGCTCTGCTTTTTTTTCCTTTAAAACATTTTTTCCTTTCTGCTTTGTATTGGCTAACTAATCTTTTTTTGTACCTACATATTAGGAATGACTGAGAATGATCTAGTTAAAAGACACCATATTTCATGAAAATCTAATTATTTTATCTATTGTTTTTTTGGCCTTATTCCTGAATTTTTAATGTAAAGACAGAGAGGGAATGTATTATTTTTACAGTTCACATGGCATCTGTGGAGAAGTATGTTATTTATAATACTGCTTTTCATCCATGAGAATATACATTGTGACCATTTGTTTAATTCTATGCTTGCTAAAAAGAACACAGAATGTCAGATTATTTGCTTTCAAAAACTACAGAACAAGTCACCTCGCACCGTTAACATTCTTTTGCTATAAAGATRTACTGATTTCTTCTACTTCTGGGGGGGAGAGCAACATTCAAGCTGAAAACCAGCCCTCAGAACCTCTCAATTAAGGCTGATTATAACTGAATATTTAGTGTTTGGCTGAAGAGCCATAAGCAGTCAGATGTGCTACCCGTCAAACCCTTGCATGCCTTAACTGCATGCCAACAAAGCTGAGCTGGACTTTTGACCTTTTCTTTATCTTTTTATCTTTTCTCATGTCTGAAAAATCTTTGGGTTTTTTTATGCTGTTTGAACAAAAATGCCACTTTTTGATAATAGGCAATGGTAAGAACAGGTAATTGTAAGAACTAGAATCACAGATGAGCACACTTGCTAGCTTCTGATTCCTTCTGAAAGGATCTTAATTGCATCTTCATTAGAAAAAGGAGTGGGTGAGAGGGGAGAAAATAGATTTACAAGTGCTCATAAAATCACAGGCTAACTAATTAACAAGATCACTTACTGGATAAGGAGGAAGGGAGTTCCTACAGTGCAGGCTGAAACAGGAGTTCCCTTTGCCTCCAGCTAAATTGTGTAATTTGCTTGAAGGAAACTTAGCTGCTGTATTTGGAATGAAGGTAAATAACATGGAAATGTTAATGATATCTAAATTATATCTGATTTCACCATACAGCTTGAATATTTGTTGATATATTTGTTGAAGAAGCTGAAAAATGGCATTTAAATAGCAATGGATTTAGACAGTGAAGTCTTTTATAAATAGAATTAATAGTACAAAGGTCAAGTCTTCAGAGAACCAGGACCCAGACATAGGTCTAAGGTGTTTGAACACAATCAGTCACCTTGGGCAGCTCAACATACATATTAGAAGCAGTAAAACACTCAATTGCCCTTTGTGAAGGGGGCCATATGCTGGGAGGAAAAGACATACCAGTTAATAGTTGACCTTAAGCAAAGCATGGACATATGTCAATAGATGAGTCCTTTTTAAAGCTTGCAAGATATATAAAAGTTCTAAAATCTTGGTAATTTGTAGATTAGGGAAAAAAAAAAAAAGGAGTATTAACTGCATTTTGAGTTTGGGTTTATTAAAAAGGAGCATATATATGCATGACAGGGTGTAGCTTTAGTGTCGTTTTCTTAATGCTGTTTCAAAAACCATCAGGAATTTTTTCACCTTTGATTTGCTGCTTTGAAGATGAGGAATGAGGGGCAGATCCACTGAGGTGTGGGCAGCTGCCAATTTTGCATAGGAGGAATGTGCTTTTTAGGCAAAGGCAAATACATTCTGCAAGTCACTTGTTTGTGTGTGTGGCAACACATAATGGAGTGGCTCTGTGGCACATTCATCAGTCCAAGACATCTCACACATTTAAGTGTATTTTTATTGCACCTTTACATTATTAAGAGTGGGAACTATTACAAGGCTGAAGAAAAAAATTGATTGGCAGAGATATTGTCATGGTATAATCATACCACATTCCACTGTAGAAGCCCTGCTCTGAAACAAAAAGGGAAAATATGTCAACTTTTTTCCAAGCTGCAACTGCATAGTTATTCCAAGTCTTGCCAAATATTCCAGTACTGAGATGCCTTCATTGAGAATTATGCAAGACCACCCACACCCTCCTGTTAAGCAGTCTCACTAGACTGTAGACACTTCTAGGCATAATTTTCAGATTATTCCAGCACTTATCTCACTGTAAACCTGGAATAACCTCTCTGGAATCTGTATAGGTATTCCAATTTAAAAGAGAAAAGTCAGCTTCTATTTTTTTAGTTAAAAAAAAAAAGTATGCAGTTATAATTTTATTGGTCATCTTATTGGTCCCTAACTTTACCCCTTAAAATCATCATAGTTTGTATTCTTTCAGAAGAACATTCAGAAGAAAATGTCACTAGTACTGATTGCACTCTGAACTTTCTGGAAGAAGATATCTACTCATTCAATCGTCTTGCCCTTTTGCTGCCCATTAATCTGTCCAGTCTTAATTTTTGTCTTAGCTCCCCAAATCAAAGAGGCAAGTTTGGCAAGCACAGAGAGCTGTAAAGACAGACTGAGACTACTGCAGCTAAATCAGCCACTTCAGATGGGAGCCATCCATCTCTGTACCATACAAGCTGCTCTCAAAGAGTTTTAAGTTGTAAACATCAGCATCTGCACACAGCAATATAGAATGTATCTTTTTTTTATTATTATTTTCAAAAGAGGGTCTTTCCACATTTCCTATGGTTGTGCAAGCCAGAGTGTTCTCACCCACTAGTATGTGTGCACACAGTGGCTTTTCAATTTGTGCTCAAGATGTTCCTGTTTTCCAGATGCAGGAGTGAGAAGCTGAGTATGACATTATTTTTGGTTGCTGAGTATGACATTATTTTTGATAAGAAGGAGGAAAAAGAAAAGCCACATTCATGGAGAAGTTGGACACATTCCATATTATTCCACTTTTTCTGGAAGCACATCTTTCCATTTTTCATTTTAATATTTCATTATATTTGTTCATATATTTGTTCACATTTGTTCTTGTGGAGCACAATCACTTTTTAAAAGAAATAGCTGTGCTTCCTCCTGTGTAGCCATCAGACAGACTTTGGTGAAATCAAGCCCGGTTTGCAGACACCAAAACTCTTTGATCCAAATTTAGAGAGAAACATGAGAAATGAAGGAAGGGGAATTACTGTAACTGTCTCTTCAAAGAATGAATTAATAGTGAAGCTGATGCTATTCGCCAACTCAGATCTGGCAACAATGTGATATTCACTTAAATTGTTTTCCCAACCCACATCCCTTTCTTATGAGCAGTTAAACATCTGGGAGGAAAAGGAGGTCTGAGCCTGCTTCTCATTGGTTTTGTATCTCGTTCAGTGTTATTCCTGTGAAAAAGTACACTTTTTTAGGATGTCAGCCTGGATATTTCAGAATACTGGGAAAGGTGGGTGCTTTTGAAGCTAGAATTGTCAATATAATTGTGGTTTTACTTTCTCATTCCAGTTTAAGAGCATATTGTGCAGGTCTACACAAGGAATCTGTGTGTGTATACATATATATACACACACATACATGTGTGTATATATTGTGTGTGTATACATATATATACACATATACATATATGTATACACACATACATACATGTGTGTATATATATATATATGAAGGTATCATTTGTCCTTTGCAAAAC
This sequence comes from Nothoprocta perdicaria, assembly GCF_003342845.1. Lineage (NCBI taxonomy): Eukaryota > Metazoa > Chordata > Aves > Tinamiformes > Tinamidae > Nothoprocta > Nothoprocta perdicaria. The sequence continues at coordinate 372,130 of NW_020456143.1, forward strand.
TGATGGGGGCAGCTATTCCTAACCCAAGAAGTTATGAGGTGTTAACACATTTTCACTGACATACCCATACCTCTGAATTGGAATGGAGGGCTGTCAAATGTTCCAAAATATTTCAGCCATTAAACGGTGAAAGTTTACAACAGTAGCATGTTACTTTTTTTTTGACCTGAGAACTTCGACAGCTTTCTCCACTTACGTGCACAGTCTTTCCTACTCTCTCTGAACATATTGTCASTAAGCTGCAGAATTACTTTGGCTGCCAGACCTAATAAAAACTCATTGAGAAAACACAGCTCAAGCCCTGAAATATTTCATTAAGGTTTCTGTAATAAAGTAAGAGCCCACTTCATGGTGGTAAGACGAAGAACTCTTTTAATTATACTCTTTTCTCTTTCAGAGAGCAACCTCCCTGGAGATTCAGCCAATCTCTGTGTATCAAGGATTGGCATTACTGCCCATGCTGCAGTAATCCTTTCCTTTATTGATGTTATCAACTTCAGCTCCATTTTCAGCCCCTTGGCTATGTCACTTTATCCACAGGTCTCCTTAAAAGACATTGGTCTTTTCCTCAGCATTTTTCACTCCTATTCTTTATATAAAAAAAGAGAAACTTAGTATATGCAATCTTGGTAACTGTTTCATTATTATCATCATAATTTTAATCAAATTAGGATTAGTGAAGAGGCAAACATCAGACATAAAGAGAGTCAGCTAAATCCCCAGTACTTATATTTTATTTTTGCTTCAGTAAAATAATGTAAAGTTTGCTCAGCTATGAGCTGAGGAAGATTTGGAGGGCAGTACTTCATATTCAAAAGAATTTCATTAATAAATTCATTTCAATGGACTGCTAAATTAAAGATGCCTATTTCTAGACAAAGAGAGTCCTGAACAGTAGGGATGCTTGGAAAAGAATTCAAGTTGTCTATAGCAAAACTAAAAAAGCAGCTGCATAGGATGGTGGGTATCATCTAAGGCTACATAAAACCACAAATGACAATTTTATGTGTTTTCTTTTTTTGTGTTTCCTATTGGTGTATCTGCCAATGTGTAGCACTGGTGTCTACGTATCAGATACTCTATATACCAAGTTTAGAAAGCTACGAAGCTCTGTTTTACATCTGGAGAGAAAAAAAAAAAAGACAACAAAGCAGAGAGAGGTCAACAAATGACATCCCCCTTCAATAAACTACTAATTCAACCTCTTGCCAGAGGTATCAGTCTGTTGTAKGTAATGACCTTTAACAAGAAAAATAGCCTAGATTCATCGTCTTTTCACAAATATATTTACACCATCCCTCACTGCATATTTCTATTTACAGAATAAAAATATTACAAGAAAAGAATACTTCATTCCCTTTCCTGTACTTCCGTGTTGCTCCATACTGTTAAATTATCCCTTGTAGTCTAATTTGTTCTGTTTGGAACCATTTGGTTTAGCATCCAAAGAAGGCCACCCAGTCTTTTCTATTGGAAAGAAACAAACTGCTTTCCGTTTGTGGGCGTTTGAGATACCTTCTGAAGCCAAAAAAAGCTTGGTTTGTGAAATGAGCAAAAGTCCAGCCCAACCTTAAATATCTTCCTGTTTTTTTTTTTTTTTTTCTAGGGTGGGGTGAGGATGAAGAGGGTGAATGGAGAGGAGACTGTATTTGGTATCTTTTTCTTTCTTCTTTCTTCTTCTTCCTTCTTTGGAATATACTTTTGTGGTATAAATCTCAAACTCAGATCTTCAGAATAGCCACATGGTTACACTGACAACAGACTGCACGTTAAGGCTGTGATATCACAGCTTGCTTAATAGCCACAGAGTCATGTTTTCTCATACTTCTCAGTGAACTTCAGGGACTGGAAGCAACTGAAAGTTAATTTTATTATCAGTGTGCACTCTTTCTGTTGCTGAACCCCCTATAACGAACTAACTAAGCCTTATTTTTTTTCTTATTGTCAGTTTGAAACAAAATACTTGCAAAGTCACATGCACTGAATATTATTAAGCTTAATTTATCCATGTTTGGATTTGGAAGCTGGTGGTGGGTCTCTCACTTTAGTGTCCTTAATTAGATGTGGCTGTCCCTATTACTGACTGCAGAAAAAAGAATGCTGCATGCTCCCCCTTTAGAGAGACATGTTCAGCAGGTAAACAGACTCGCTGTTTAAACACACACAACATAACCGTATTTCACTATTTTCCACCATRAAGACTGAGACAAAGAGTGAATTTAGGAGCACATTCCAGAACTGCTTGCTGCCATCAATCTTCAGCTGATCAGCAGACAGTATTTGGGATGCACAATAAAACAGCATGTTTAGTGAGCGGCGCAGTTGGGTGGATTAGAGTCCACTCAACCCTAAATCCTATTCTGTTGGCATTTTGCTTTGTGACTTAAGACATGTCACATAAACTCTGAGTTACTTTCCTCATATGTAAAGAAGAKATAATAGTTCCTTATATATTAGCCTAGGTTGCTTTTAGTTTACATTTTGTAATGTATGGAAGACCCTTTGAAATTAAAATTAAATAGCTGGAGGAAGTTCCTTCAACTGTATTTTACATGCAAAAAAAGTGGGACTTGTTTTGTTTGTTTGTTTTAAGTCCAGACTCTTCAGACTTAATAAGCCCAGCCAAAACTCTGGTTTGGATTTTGGAGATAACTTTTATGCTTTTCTGTTTAGATTTCATCTGAACGGGAAGCCATTTAAATAAATAAACCTTCTGCAGTCACTCACTCCATGTTTAAACTAGACTTGCCATATTTATTCAGCAGGATGATCATCTAATATTTGGCCAGCAGAAGGAGTAAGCATAAGAATTGTCCTTGTTTTTCCACTGATAAGAAAGTTTCAGATAAAAGCTACATGTTTATTTTCGACTGTGAGCTACGTAGCATCTTGTGACTGTAACACTGTCACTCATGGATAATTCTACATTCTAAAAGGAGTGAGCTATTAGTTCATTCAGCAACAAAGAGTAAAAGGATGATGAATGATTGCCTTGAGGTAAAAGAAAGAATTGCCGAGACAAGAAACGTACTCAGTTTAAATACTACATGAATCTCCTACAGGCTCAATATAGAAAGAACAGGTTTGAGTAAAGAAGGACCTAGACAGTATTCCAGGCCAAAAATGAGGCTATTTAGATTCCGGCCTGACTAATATTTGGAACACCACAGGTAGAGGATAGGTAGCACAAGAAGACACCTCCACAGGCAAAGGTGACACGTTTTTCCCATCTCAGACAGTGAGCAAACAGTGATACATTACTAAACCTTCTGAACTGACAAGCTGCACTTGACAGAAGAAATGGAGAGCCCTGATATTGAGCCAAATAAGTTCTAAACMAAGCTTTTGTGGGCACTATACATTAATTGCATCTTGACTTCATAATTGGTCCATTAAACCAAGCTGATATTAACTTGAATTACACAAAGTAAATGAAAATATTTCCATTTATGTCTACAGTAAAATTCTAAAAGTACGAAGTGATGATGCAACTACTCTCAATATATAACTCGAGGCCCCGAGTCCTAAAACAAAACAGCATTCTCGCTAACTTGCAAGGTAACTTTGTGCCAAAATTTGTACATTTTGGCCCTTCTTCTCCTAAAGCAAGGAGGATTTGTTTTCATTATTGGAATAGGGAACTATAAGTTAGAACTTATAGGTCATGGGCACTTGGTCTGTGACCTTGAACAAATCTCACATCCTCTATTTGTCAGTTTAACCATCTGCTCTATTTTTATAACAACGCTTACCTATCTTTCAGAATCGCACTGCTATCAACTTCAGCTAATGCATTTTTGCAAAAAGAAATAAACAAAAGGCCTTTTTATGTTGGAAGTATTATTCTGATTCATATTTCTTCTAACCATTTTGCCTATTGAATAATATATTTAAATCACTCTGATTTTACAGGTTAGGTATATGTTAGTGTTTCTGTGTTGTCTAAAGGAGGGCTGCTAAATGTACAATCCATTTCAACTCCATTAAACAGATAATGCCATGAATTCTATCATAGTAAAAAGGAAATCTCTATAAGGTATAACCAGGTGATTGTGATAGAGCAAACAGTAGGGTCTTTTTATCAGAATTTATTTACTAAAGGCATATTAAATTCACTAGATTCATAAARGAATCACAAGAAAGAAAACCAAAAATAAACTTCTGAACTCATAGCATGAATCCAAAATACTTTTTTACAGGTTAAATATTTTACTTGGTGTTTATTTAACAGGGATTTATATTATAATATTAAGATCTTTCTTATAATATATATTTGAACTAGTTCCCTTACATAGCTTCACTTTCATAGTATTTCACATGACTGTTTATCAGTTATTAAAAGTTAAAAGAAATTCTTAAACCTTTATCTTCACTGAACTGATCTGTCTCATACTGCTCCTCCTCTTTGTTTACTACTCAGTGCTGGGTTCTTGGTAGTTTAGTAGAACTTAAAGTTTCCAGAAGCAGGAATGCATCAGATATATACTTGGTATAGATTTTCTTTAATGTATTTTGGAAGGTATTCTATTCTAAGCATAAATACAATCCACTTGAAACACTGATCTAGAGATCTATATCTTTCTGACTTGATCTATAAAAGTTAYCAAATCCATTAGAATTAGAATTAGAAGCCTTCACACAACTGAGCGCTTTATTGTAATTGGCTAGTAGTCTGTCAACTTTATTTTCCACTACATTTTAATGATTAGGATCATTAAAATCAGAGTTCCATTGGCACAAAATTAGGTCACAGCACTATGAATGAACTCTTAGGTCTCCAAGTAAGCCAACTGTTAAACGTGCAGTCTCCAAAATTATCAAATATATCAGTTGACTGCAAGCAAAATTTCAAAAATTGCTGAAATACAGGCTCATGATAAGAAATGACCTAGAAGTTCAGACTCCTGAAATGATTAGTAAGTTAGACAATAGACAAAGAGTCTTGAAAATGAGATTTCCAGCATGATGGTATCTTCTAAGCTCATTTTGGTAGTGTTACCTACCCTAAGGCAGAACTGAGGAGAATATCTAACTTCCAGGGGCGAATATTTTAGTCCATTTGTCTGTCTTGCGGAAGATGCATTGGCTACTACAGTGAAGCCGGCATGTGTAAGGCCCAAAAGGCTCCATGAGCAAACCAGTGCAAAGGCAAAGACCATCCTGGGAATGACTAGTCATACTGCTTTCATCATCTATGAAAATTCCTGATTATGCGACAGTTTTCTTTTCTGAATCTCATTCCTGAATTTAGGCTCCTAATTTCCACCTAAATGTCAGTTTAGTATCCAAATGAAATTTCACTAAAATTCTCTAAGCAGTACAAAAATTCCACAGACAGGACTGTTCTAAAATTGCCATGATACATCATCTTGTTGGATTTGCAATCCTAGAAGCCAAGTTAGATATGTGGAAATAGGGGAAGGGAAGACAATAATATRTGTGCAATGTGAATAGATTTACATTTATTTCCTGATAACGTAAAATGCCATCTAATATCCTGCTGCTGCTCACACAATAAACCAAAGGTCCTAAACACCCTTATTTATAGGAGCAATCAGAATGTGACTTTTCATCTAAGTAAAAATCAGTCATGTGAATAAATGTTTTTAAATTTAGCCAGCCTCTATGTCACTGATATCTAGATATGGTTCACAAAGAGCACTATGCTGACTAGATAATCAGTAAAATTTTTCTTCTTTCAGTTCTGCCTTCTTTTCTTCAGTTCTCTACCAAAGCAAAGGCTTTTAGCTGATATGACATTGTGCATATCAGTTGTGAACTTTGGTAGGCTGTCAAACTTTGGTTGACATTTCTCCTTCAAAATTCTAAAATACAAAATTCTTGATAAAAAACAATTTCTGTGCTGTTTTTGCCACCCAAAAAAAATCTGCACACAAAATATTTAGTCGTCAAAAATTCTGCTTTGAGCAGCTGACACCAAGAATGCATTCAAGTTTTCAAATATGATAATTTGAATATCTGAGTTTATTTATAATTATAGTATTATTCTAATTAAAAGAGCACTAATTAATTACATTAATTAATAGTGGTAGTGTGCAGATCTGTATCTAACAAGTGAATATAGTGTATAAGGAGACTGAACAATTTTTTTTCTGTTGTAATGATACTGCTACTCAGGAGACATTAGTACTTGGCTAGATTTAATCAAACAAAGGAAACTATGTCAATAGCCTTGGGAAAAACACTCCAGTCAAAAAATGAGCAAGTATTTAAATAAGTTTGCCTATGCACAAAAAAAATWCAAAAGGCATAAAGTAACTGCCATATACTTTAAAATATGAGGACATAAAACAATGCATTACCATTCTGAAACAGACTGAGTATTAATATTCCAAGACACTCATCTCTTCCGCTACATGTCAAGGTAAAAATGYTCAATTATCCTGTTTGCCTATGACAGAACACTATGTGATGATAAGAGACGTGGTATTTCTGATTCTATCTCATGGAGACAATATTCTTGTATCTTTTGTCTCCCTTTGTGAATTCACTAAGTCATCACACTTATGTCTATGCCTTGCCTTTAAAATTATTGCGAGTAGTTGTTAAAAGCTAACTGACTTGGCTTTTAGCCAGCATTCTTAAGACTTTTCTTATCAGAAAAGCACACATTACTGATGGCAAGGACTTGATAGGTTAACTCAGGCTCTGCTATTTTGCCTGCCACATACTCTGTGCACGCCACTTCTCTGTCCCTGTTCCTCCTMATGGTCTCAGCTAGTCTTATGTTGATTATAAACTCCTTGAGACAGGGCTCCAGAGAGTGTGTGAACCTCGCTGCAGGAGGACAGGGACAGTACATCACGTAACTGCGGTTTCTGGCAATATCAATATGAAAGCTTTACAGTCATTTAGATATTTTGGAAGAGGGTTCATAAAAATCCTTTTTAATTAATTTTCTAAACGGCACTTTTAGCCAAAAGAATTTAGCTTCCTAATTTGCTTTTTAAATAGTCAGGGCAATGTATTTATTTAATGACTGCCTTCAGGTTGCCTTTAGTCTGCTTTACTCTACTAGGAAATCCTTGATAAATATATTTTCATTACTATTTGGTTGCTCAACCACACTGATGACTCAGGTTAAAGCCAAATCCTTTGTGACATTTAGGATTACAAACATTATGAGYATTATTTTCTGGAGATAATAAGCAGGCAGATAAACAGATAGAGGGAAGTGAAATGCCACAATTGTTCTTAAGTATTAAGCAAACTCTTGTATAACGTAAAAAATCCATGGTATGGAAGCACAAACCACACTGTCAAAGTCAGAGCTGTCATTAAAAGAGGCCTGTAAACATTACAAGAGGAGGAAAATCAAGTGCATTCTTTCAAAAAACAACGGCTCCACCACTATCAACATATACACGGTTAAGAGGCAGGTGCGTTAAAAAAAAATCTGTTTTCTAAGAAGAGAAGCATAACTTACACTAGTCACCCTTTTTCATTATATACAGCCAAAACCCAAGAATATGTGAGTTTGTCCATTCAGAGATCATGGAGGCTCTAGGAAGTCATACAGTTTGCTCTAGGCATCTCATTTAAGCACATAATTTAGGAGCTCAGTTTCCAGAAGCTCTCTTTCTTTTCAACAGAGAAAGAAATTAGAGGATTAAAGACAACAGAAGATAATGTAGATTCTCTGAAGCTTCCTCTGAAGGAACGTGCCTCAATTTATTGACTTGAAAAAAGGGCTTGAAGAGGTGAGGGTACAACTTTTAAGTCTTTCTCAATTTTCTCAAGTTTGCACTCGCTGTGCAAAAGGGCACACATTAATGGTGTCAATTCCCCATGAGAACTCAGAGCAGATGTAAAGTTTACCTTCTTGCATAAAAGATCATAACCATTTTTCAAAATGCCAGCCCCAAAGGTCAGCGGTTACATTTTTTCTTGCAAGTATTTTTAAAATGCCACAATATGATACATTCCTGTTGTTTTGTGATTAATTTGAATTGAATTACAAGTTGAATTTGTAAAGATTTACAGAAGTCATTAGCAACATRAGAATGAAAAGCTGTAACTTTGATTAATAAAACTTCCATGTTCCTTCCCAAGTGATTATACTTTCTCAGAGCTGATCCAGCCTCAGTAGATCTTTGCATCTATGATGACTCCTTTCGAAATCAGTGTGACCCACCATGAAATTTAACTGTATGATCGTGACTATACTTTTCCTTTTTATTTCAAACTTTCAACCCTGTCCTACTGAACTTTTATAAATCTCAGATAGGATCCAAGAATAAAAAAGAAGCAGATTTTCATTTGCTACAGCTATAATATGGCCTATTCTAGCAGAGTTTTTAGGCATGAGTTTAACTTAAAATATACAAGAAATACTATTGTGACTTCCCAGAAACACAAGTTAAATGTCTTCAAAAGCTCTTTTGGACCAATTTTTAATTTTAGGTTACAAGGAAAGTGAAAACAGACAATCCCATATGAGGGAAAACAGAGAAAATAGACAAGGAAATGAAAACTACTGGGTCAGTTATTAGAAATGGGAATAACAATGCCTGGAAAATACACAGAAGTTTCCTACTGAAAGTTAGAAATATAAATTTTAGCTAGAATTTATAAATAAACACTGGACTGCCTCAACTATGCATCAATATTCCCACAGAAAGAAAATCATCAAGAAATGAGAGATATATGAARAAAAGAACAAAATAAGATAGCCAATATAGCTAAAGATTGGCTAGCATGCTCTTTTCCTCCTCTTGCCTTTATGCAAATTAGCTTGAATATGTTTAAGGACTTCCATTTTCTAGATTCTCTCTGGACTGAGGAAAGAGGGATAGTGGACAGGTATTTCCCGYACAGCCAAGATGCTAGTACATCTATCTGATACAATTTATTTGTTTGACACATTATTAACATTTTTGCTTGGCAAATAATAACATATTTGAAATTCAAAACAAAAATCACAACTTCTCGTGCAACACACCCTACACAAGTATCAAACAATTTCCATCTTTGCATACAAGTCAAAGAGGGAAAAATGGAAACCCTGTGAACATACATATTATACATATATGTAAAATACCCTACCAGCATCTTGACCCCTGCAGAGGTGAAGTGAGAAATCATCTGTGAACACTCAAAACGCAGATACAGATACTCTAAAGAGAAACAAGCATCCAACTGGAACACAACTTACGGTGCAAACAGCCTCTACATAGAGCATGTGGCATGGCAGAAGTTTGTTACTTACTTCAACACTTGAAATATGAACCCACTTTCTGCCACACAGAAGGATACARACCAGTGTTAGGTTTTTCTTCTATGTCTTATTTCACCTTTTTTACTACTTGCTATACTTAACATGGTTTGCACTAAATGTATACTAAACTTCTCATTACTTCTGTTTCCTATTAGCACACGTTTTATGTCACTGCATTACAATGCTATTACAAGGCATAAACTCATCACCGTTCTGAAAAGAAAAACAACAGGAAGAAAAGGAAGAAAAGAAAAAGAAAATCCAGATGCMTATTTGGACGAAAAAAAGAAAAAAAATGTTCTAAAACTCCCTAGAAAAATATGTGTTTTAGCTGTAAGTGTATTTCTTGGCGAGTCAATGTCCCAAATGCAAAATGTAAGGGTTTTGGCCCTCAAAGTAGAAGAATTATTGAAACAGCCACTGACTTTCAACAGCAGAGATGCACTTCAAAGGAAATTTAGCGAATGAAGAGGACTAGATGTTTATCCTTGTGCACTCAGAAATGAGCAGCAGGGTATGCCGAGCTCTAGTTAACCCTGCCATCCTTTTTCGTGTCAGCACAGTAAGGTGCAAAAGTTTCATTTCTCTGATAAATGTCACTGCCATGAAGAGCATTGCAGAAGTCAAAAGTTCAGAGAATGCAGTTTTTACAAACAAACAAATCCTGAGCACTTGGCAAAGAAAAAGACAAGGTCAGAGCAATCTGAATACATAGACAAGTATGATCTTTTTTTGCCTAACACTGGCCGACACTGATAGGAATGAGCAGAAGTATGACTAAATATAATTCAAGGTTCACGCTGTTAAAGGAGTTTGTGAGCTGAAGATTTAAAAAAAATAGAAATTTGGCAATCTCTTTCTTTTTATCTTTGTGCTGATTCCCACTATTCTATGGCTCAGCAGAATAAAAGGATCTGAGAAATCATGGAAAATATGGTAGTAGCTTATGCCTCATCCGAGCACAAGTAGTTTGATATTTCCTAAAGCTCTGCAAGCCTTGCAGTCACRTTTGCAGCATCTTTCCATTGACAGAAACCAAAACATGACTTCAAACACAGCAGAAGGCAATTATTAACACTGAGTGGCTTATGCAGAGCTTGCATTGGGCCTCCAGACCTCCCACGTTTCTCTTCTTTAACACATAGGGCTCCACGAAAGGGGTCGTATGAATGTTGGAGCATTTGCCAAGGCCATGCTTTTCCTTCTAGCCACTAGAACAGACGATGGGAGACTCTGAAGCCAAGAGCCAAGGATTTCAGCCAGAAAACCTCCCCTTGACATGCTCCTCAGCTTGCCATGGGGCACTACATCCTTTCTTTCTGCTTGGGAAACCTCATTTCACAGCCACATCTGGTCCACRTTGCTCCAGCTGTGCTGGGAATCCACCATGTGGCACTGCAAAAGGGCTGATGGGGAAGGGAYGGACATGAGGGTTGCAATGGGAGTTCACTTGGTATGGAAAGAGTATATTTATAAGACACACAGCATCAGCAACCAGAGAAAAACTCCCCTTGGTCTCTGTAGAGCAGGGTGACTCCCCCACATATGTTTTGTCCAACCCAGGTTCTCCAAAACCAGGAGGTTTTGGAGAGGAGAAAGAGAAAGGAGGAGAAAGCTCTGAAGAAAGACCATGTATAAGCAGAAAGAGAAGTTTGCTGTTAAATGCTGGATTCATCAGGAGCAAACTACATCTTGATTTTATTGAGGTTCTCCCCATCAGTGTTACAACTCCCTGAATTGTAAAACCAGGCCACATAATAAGGTTTTTGATAATGTTTCCCAACACAAATGTTTCACAGAAGCTTCATTTGTTGCCTAACACTGAATGGGAAAATCAAATACTAGTTAAAAGTATATAGGTCTTTATGGACTCATAATGTATCTGTATCTGTTACAACTAGGATTAGGTTGTATWCAGTTAGACCTTCAGGCTAAGTAATGGCAGGTTTAATTAATTTGTTAAGGCCATACTTTAGTATTCAGCTTCCTAAGTACAACAATTCCATTCATCCATGCTGACTGAAAAGTAATAATTGCCTCATGGCAAATCTAACTATGAGACAATGCAAGCATTCAAACAGCACAAAGTTACATGCAGCAATTAGTTAATATGGTAAAGCTAATAAAGAAAGTGTTCATAGAGAAAAAAAGTGATAGAAAACAGTATATTAAAATAATAAAACGGATATATTATTGCACTTGGTAAACAAACATTTCATCTCACAATTATTTCCTTTTCCCTGCAGGAAAGCATACAGTGGCACAGCTGGGGTTCAGGAACAGTTTTAATCCTGCTATTTACACACTTCCCAGGAAGCAGGGATGGAATTTGGTTACTTAATTTTTGGAGATTTTCATCTCAAGTAGGAGTGGTTTACTTGACTGGACAGAAGCACCATTCTGTGACCAGATGAGCTGCTTCAGCATGAACCTTATTATCACTCCTCTCCTTCCTACACTCCCTCCTTTTTTCTTTTTTCTTTTTTTTTTTTTTTTTGAATTTCAAACATTAGGAGTATAGGATAGACACTATTCAAATTCTCTTCTATTTATTTATTTTTAGTGGGCTTCACAAGAAAAACTGGTGGAAAGCCAGAAAATATACTATTATCTCCAAAGACTCAGGTTAGTGCTCTCCATACTTCTTATATATTATTTTGAATATTACGTTTAATAATATAGGCCTTGAATATGCATTTAAAAAAAGAGTAATCCGTATTTATTAATACAGTAGGCAATAAAAAAGTAACATGCAGTAACCCAAATGCAAAAACTTAAACTCATACAAAGCCTTAATTAAGGCTTATTATACAGCCCTGAGAAGAGTCAATGTAGTAGAAATGCAGACGGATGGTTCACAGTCTTACATTTACAGAGTTATATATGGCCTCATACTATATGTTTTGAGYCTTCAAACTCTAGTAACTTGACCTCTGTTCAAAGTCTCACCTAATACATAACAYCTCCAAAAAGAGCAACTTTTATTTGTTCCTTTTTTTTTTTTTATTTTTTTGCGACTTTATTTGGCAACTTTATTTGGCTCTACTGACTTAGGAGAGCATCCCTCCTTCCCTGAATCATCACCAGCAGCAACAGCACAGCTGGGTGCGTCAGGATACGGACCCAGCTCTAATTAACTCCGTAGTCTCAAGAGCTGCCAGGCTTCTTGCGCAAACCAGAACAGCTGCAAAGCCTAGGTGGAGTGATGTCTCAAGCTGTCTGTAATGGACATTAATTTACTATGTGTGGAAAAATATACTGTGCAATATTTACAGTTAAAACTATAATAAAGCTATGTTTTGGCATTAAAGATGGGCCTTGCACAGCTTTTGAATACATATTTAGAAATTTGTCAGTAATAMCAGTTTATAGCTCATCTTTCCCTCTACCTATCCAGATCCAGGCATACAAAGATATCCAGGTATACAGATCTGGAAAAAACTTGCTGGTCCCTTCAGCAGTACTGGGCAAGGCTGGAAATAAGCGTTACAGAGATCAGATTTCATGATGAAGGCTAATTAGATGGCAAAATACTTAGGAAAACATGTACATTAAGAATAAGCAAAATGAGCTTTGGAAAACCTTTTTAAAAGGGAAATGTTTTCCATGACAGTGGATCAATTTTAAAATGCTAATGCTTCATATATTCAGAGTTTTCCTCATTTTCCTCTATTGCCTGGACTTTTTACAGGTACAATAGCTACATAACAGCTCAAAATACTTATTTGTATGCTGGCAGTGCAGCAGATTATCAACAGGCACAAATTTGGACAGAAGAGTCTTTCTTGGGGATATCTGTGAACGTGAACTTCGTTTGCATGATCTGTAACTAATAACAAATATCTGCAGCTTTTTGGTCAGAAGAAAAGGAGAAATCTCAGACAATCAAAGRCCCCAGATCCTTGGGAAAGGCTTTTTTGGTCCTTCAATATAGTATTTTAGTAAATGACAGTCCACCCATCACTCAYAAAATGTTGAGTCCTTAATTAAAAAAAAATACTATCCCATGGCAACAATTATGACAGAGCAGAGCACATTTTTAGCATATTCACCATTTCTTTCTGCAAAAAAAAATGGGAACAAAATAGCACTGAAAGATCTCACTGAGCATGGAGAATCCACTATTAATCCCAGGGTTATTTTTGTTCTTTCTTAGTGTCAACCTAAAAACAAACAACAACAACAACAACAAAAAACTCCCAAAAGATGCTAGGTAGCCTATTATTGCACACTTTAATGTATTTCAAAAATGTTCTGTATTTGTGTGATGTTCCTCTTTAAAATTTATCCAGCATTAAGGAAGACTGAATGACTTAATGACCATGAGACTTAGCTCTGTGATTTACATATCACTGACCAAAGCTGGGCTACTTGGCAGTATAATAGACTATAATATCCCCCACAGAAACAGCGAATCTAATCATCATCTGCCAATTCTGCTTGATAATCAGAATACTCGCTAATTAACTATATGGAAAGGTCAAGAAAGGAAGCATCAGAAAGGAGATTCCTGTGGTGAGATCCTATGTACAACTTGGTTTGACCAAAACAGCTACATCTGGACAAAATTATCACTCATATTGAAAATTCTTTAAACTCTGAGATAGTGGCTAGGATACAAAAATATATGTGTATATATAAAAACACATATGCATTAGTCAGAAAGACTGCCAGCCAAGTTTTCTATAGGGCTAATCAACAAGACATATGAGAATCTGTGTCATGTCTACCAAYGTTACACTTTGTACTTTAACCAGAGGCAGAGAAAAAGCATGTAACATGATTAAATAAAAGATGTGTACACTGTAAAAAAGGAAAAAAAAAAAGAATTGATACATTGTCATCTTTGAGGTCATACTAAGCAGTAATAATACTAAGAATAATACTAAGAATACTGAGGTCCAAGATGTAAAACACATGGCCAAGATTTGTTATTTACAATACAAGAGTCTAAAAACTTAAAGAATCTTATTATACCAGCCAGGTTAAACATTTAAATTCCAATATGAAAAATTATTCTGTTGCTAGTTTCCTTACAAAGTTCTGTTAAGTCCCATATTCCCATTCTAAATTGGTAAGAATCACTGTAATGACATATGTCAGGTTAGAAAGAAGAATTTATGTTCTCAAAGCATCTTCCCAATATTTACACTACGAGTCTTTTATTGATTCCAAGTTTACAAGTTGACAAGGCCTAAAACTTCAATTAAATCCAAATATAAAAGACCCATGTCTGCAATACTGCTAGAATAAAGCCAGAATATAACATTACTTTAAAACTGGCATGATCCCATGTAACTCTTCGTAGCTTTCTAAACCCAAAATTTAGGTTTGCAACCAGCAAAAGACTTACTGTTAAAAAGCTTGATACATTTGTGGTTCCCCTTAAAAGCGTGCAGAGAAAGGACATACGTGGCACGTGCTCAAATTTCTTGTTTCCATACCCTTTCTGCAAAATACTCTTGCAAAATAAGACACTAACAGCATGATGCCAAGTGCCTTAAGGGTCACACTAGGTTTCCTTCATCGGACTACAATGATTATATCATGGTGCCGTTGACACACAGCCATGTCCCAACAGCTGCTAAAGAGATGACAGGATACCATCTGTCAGGAAAGTCATGCCCAGCTGCTGTCTAATCTGAAGATTATTTTGCTGACACGATGCAGATGGCAGGAAAAGCTTCATTACCAGGTTAGTTAACCAAGTCAAATGAATCCAAATTAGCAAAAGACTTTATGGGGCTATAAYAGTGAGGCCTGAAGAAAATGGTGTTTGTACCAGGGCGCAGCAGAAGGCACTGCAAGCCAACAGACAGAAGAATAAAAGCTAACAAATTACTCTAAGATCTAAAGGCCTTTGCTTTAAGGCTGATCGAGCTCTCTGCCAGTAACATTTGCTCTTATAAACAAATTTAGTTGGTCCTCTCAGTTYTTCCTCTCCCCTTGTGACACAGGCTCTCCCAATGTGCGGCTGCATATCATGGACCACTGTTGTGTATCATGGACCACTGTGCAAGGAGACAAATGGGTTCTGCTAGCCAGATAGCTGCCAGCAGGCACCTCTTCCATAAAAGACCATAGAGAAAACTTGATTGTGTGAGAGAATAGGTCATTCCAGAAGGACCAGGAGAGATTATTTCTATGGATCCTATAGGTAGCTTCAGGAGCCCAGATGAACAATGAAAAAGGGTTTTCATTGTTTGGAGCATCAGTTTTGTCCCTCTTATTATTGGATTTTTAAGTTTCTTCATCACCTTGCCTATTAAGGAAATTGGTAACACCTCCATGGACTTCAAAGAGTGCAGTTAGGTTGACATTAACAATCCCACTTTCCATTCTGCTACTGCCAAGAGAAAAAAAAATATTTGCTGTAAGCACAAGGATGCTAAAGGACCCCCTTCAATATGCTTTCAGATTTGCATTATTATAATCTTGTTTTCTTTGTAATTCACATTGCATTTTTTCTGGTTGGAGTAAATTATATAGATTTTTTT
Source organism: Nothoprocta perdicaria (assembly GCF_003342845.1). NCBI lineage: Eukaryota > Metazoa > Chordata > Aves > Tinamiformes > Tinamidae > Nothoprocta > Nothoprocta perdicaria. The sequence continues at coordinate 387,865 of NW_020456143.1, forward strand.
GCCGTAACATGTAAACTATGAGCGGCATTTTTCTATGTAAAAGGCTTAACAAYGCAACTTTCTTTCAATAAGATTAATACTGGTAGATTATAAATGCTTCTTAGATCCCCGCCCTCTATTAATTTTTAGTGAGAAAAAAAAAAAAAAAAAAAGATGTCATCTCATTACAGAGGAATACTTTTACACAGTACTTAACTGATCTGTGTAATCCTCCTGTCTTTGCCAGAGCTCATAAAATAATAAKAAAAAATGATAAGAAGCAATGCCAAATGCTGAAAAGGAACTTTGTTTTAATCATGTGGTTAGTTTACAATTAGCCAATGCAGTAATTCCATTTAAGGTTATGAATTGAGGATGCRGAACTCAAAGAAGAGTTCTGCTAGCACAGAAGCTGGATGAGTAATGTCTTCTTTCTCCCCTCTCTTCAGAAGAGGTTTCAAATAACAAGGAATGTGGGGACAGTATTGTAACAGTTGGCCTGCAATTAGTCATTTTTAGAATGCTTTCTCTGCATGCTATTTTTGATCGCATTATATAAAATACTAGATCAACAAATTATAAACTTTCTCTCCAATACATTACGAATATCTTTAAATAACTTGCTCATGAGTATACAGTATCTTGCAAGATTAGCGATCAGCAAAGCTGGTATTCTTTTCATATCACTATGTAGAACATAAGTAGTGATACCTGAGAAACAGAGGCTTAAATCTTGAATACTGTCAGTGGACTACGTTGACCCAGATTTTGCATTTCTGAGAATCTGTGGAGGTGAACCAAGCTCTGAATCTATACAAAATAAGAAATGTTCCTCTATCTTCTTAGATACCCACAGGCACCACAACACCTGCAATTGTCTCACAGTACATGGTGTAGTGTCAGTGCTGTATTATCTATAGTAAGTTACAACCAGAGAGCAAGGGTACCTGCTCAGAACATCACACTAAAGCTGTGACCTCGGAGAGAGCTGGATCTTGGTCTGCAGGAGGCATCATGACTTTTTGATGGGGCTTCTGCTGAAATATATCCAGGCAGAAATGTTATTTTGTTTCCTTAATCATCCAAACCTCAATTAGGACATAAAATGACTTTAGAGAAGCAAAAGGGGTGATATTATTCTACTCTTTGCTCATCATTTTCTAAAGGAATGAAGCAGTCTTCCTTGAGTATGGACAACTGGAGTGACTTCTCTGTACCTCAATTTATAAGTCTGAAAACATGCCCTGCCAACTTTTTGATGCTTATTTCTCTGAAAATATTATTAAAATATCAACTATTATTATTATTATTATTATTGCTGTTACCACTCAAGTTTTGCAGTGGCAAAACACATCTGAAAATCTTTCAGAGAAACACTTTGTCAAAATTCTCTGTGTATTTCTGCAGTGTAAGCTGGACAAATCCCTGTAAGTGTAATGCTTGGCTCTCCTTAATTCTAGAAACTCTACAAGTTTTACAGAATTGGGAGAAAATACATTTCCTATTATCCAGAACATTCTTTTTCCTTTTGAGGATATGTATGAAATCAAAGGATACAATAAGCTTCCCATAATGTTTTTCACAGAGGCAGGACTATTGTTTCATTCAAGTATTGCTTCATTCAAATACTAAATGCATGTTGCTAGCGTTTCTCTTATTGAAAGCTTTCCTTTCTTTCTTAATATTGCTGTACTAATAGCAAAATGTACTGACAGTGAGAAACCAACCTACCCACCCAGCATTTGCTGCAGCAAAGTTCAGTCAGTGTTAGTTGCTGTCCCTACAACATCCTAAATGCAGGAGGGAAGAGCTGCCAGCAGCCATTCCTTTTCTCCCTTTGCATTTTATAAAGAAGCAGCAGCTCCAAGAACAGCTCTCTGGCAGGGTGCTCTACATGTTGGCTCGGAAAGTCGTATCTAATTCTAATCCAAACCAGCAGGCTGTGAAGAAAACCATAGTCTCTGAAGTAGAGCAAGCATTTCTCCTTCGCCACTGGCCTATTGAGACATTGTGTCATCAACAATTTTATTGTCTCAGAAGGTCCGGGTTATGTACCTGGCAGACACCAACACTTTCAACTGTAATTCAAACCTGATGCTTCTGGTGTGTGTGCATATGTGTGTGAAAATGGAGAATTTTTTGTTCAATGTTCTAAAAAGCATTCTGTATTTTACAGAAACATACAGTCATTTAAATGGCAAAATAATCGGTATGACTGATCAGGAGCACTTTCACCATTACAGCTACACCTTACTGATGTTCCTTCCTATAGTTGTAGTACAGGATAGTAATACACCCAAACACTACAGGCATATTTAATCAACCCCACTATTATTAAATTATGAATCTCTAAGACCATAACAGCGACCTACTAAATCAACTTCAAATACTTGCATAACTAAGATTTCATCTATCTAGCCACTGGATGCCTTTTCTACTATCTCCTTCTATGCTCCTAAACATTACATTGATAGACTTTTCTCTCTGCACATGAAATTCATAAAGGTAGAATATTATCTCCTACCCCATCCCTAGGAGTATAGTGAAGGTTATTATTTTTGATGCGTACACTGCTTCTAAATGTGCTACTAGCTAAACTCAAACTGTTTGTACCCTGTTGCATTTCTGATGCAACACCCATTTCTGGTAATATTTGGAAGCCTTTTTGGTAGGTAAAGGAAAAAAATGGTGTTTTCCTGAAGCAGGGCTGAGATATCAAAAACTACACGCCTTTAATAGCTTAACACTCTCAGCATAGAAGCTTTGGGAKTATAGTTGTTCCTTTTCCCTTAATATAGGTAACATTAGTCTAGCACCTGTACTGAGAGCTGCAAATGTAGTTTTGTACTTTCCCATGGGCTGTACATTTTCAGAGGGGCATTTTATTCTGGATTCCAGACATATATCCATCCCTAAAGAATCTTACCATAATAAGATTCACAGTGTTATCTACACTAGGGCTTTTAGAGTAGCTACAGCAGTTTTCAACAGCCAAATATGTTCCCCCTAGGTCCCTAATATTTTAATAATTGACACAATTAAGTAATTTTACAGCTGGAATCTCACCAGAAGGTAGATACTGTATATATTAATCACATTAAGTATTCATTATTTCTTGTGGGAGTAACTGATAATAAAAGCTAAGAGGCAAGTGGATTTGGCCTAAAGTGCAAGGAAAAGGCTGATCTTTGTAAAAATGTGATTGATGGAGGAAAAAAAAAAAAAAAAAGGTACATTTACAAATCGCACTGGCAATACCTCTCCGTTTTACAAATCGTGTAGGCGTTTTTCATCACTAGCCTTCTAACCAGAATTCACCTTAAGCTTCTCCCAGTCAAACCCACCTGATTATTGCTGCTTCCCCATAGACTTTACTGTTTATCAGCAAAATGAATCACATAAATCTGGCATGATAAATGTCTCTAGTTTCCAATTCAGGTGGGGCAGCATGAAGGGGACCAGTCCAAGTAAAAGATTTGTATTGAACCTCAAATAAAAAAATAAGTAATAAAAAACAAAATAAAAAACAAAACAATGAACAATAGCAAACCATCAAAAAGAGCCATCAACAGGCTCAAAGGGACTGAAAGTCCTCCTGTGGCATCAGCAATTTATTCACCCTTTCACAACGGTATGGGATTACAATTAATTCAGATCAATCTTGGCCTGAAAATGTAAAGGTACATTAATACTTTCTTCCACACTGATGCATTTTGAGTATATGTCTATTTGGTTGACTAAATGCCTCTCACAGTATTCATATTTGAAACCAGRCAGATGTAGACTGTCCTTGACTGGGAAATTATATGGAGTAATACTGGCACAGGCCAGTGATACTCAGGCAGTTGTAAATACTTGCCCACCTTCTATATCCTTCCATCATACATAAATTCACTGAATCAAATCATTCATTTTTGCTGRATGTTCACAAGTTTGGTGTAAAAGATCAGTCTGATTTCAAAACTGGTGATGATTAGAGACAGCCTACTCTAGAACTTCTGTATAGTAAAACTTTTTACAAATATTAATGGCATTTTTAATCAAGTAAAGGTATTTGAGACTCTAACAAAATGACACTAAAGTTGCTATAACAATAAAGAATTCTTTTCATATATTAATTTTCTCATACTTATTTTATTTCAGGACCTAGTAGCATGTGAAAATATGTCAAAAAACAGATTTTCATACATATATAACCATGCTGGCAGTAGCAGTTTTCTGATGCAGTTCTAGACGAATAGCTCCTTTCAAGAAACACTTTTTAATAAGGATAAGGATGAATAACACACAATTACATTACTGCTCTTTGCACTTCTCAGGCTGAAAATGTGATCAATCATCTGTTTCATTTATTGTGTGTTTTACAGAATAGTATATTGCCCATAAAGCAAAATGAACCTACCTACTTACTCATATTAATTACGTTGGGTAGGGTCCAAAATCTGATAATCTTTCTTATTCTGGGAAGCACCTGATTCTACAACATACTATGAACCTCAGGTTAACCCAAGATGCCAGGTTCATGTTGCCTCTTTTAGTAGATTAGCTCTTGAATTTTTAGTAGCTGCTCTTTATATATGCTGCCTTCTTCTCCTGCTTTGTGCCAGGAGAAGACRATCTTTACTCAGCCCTAATACCCCACTGTTGAGTCTTCTTCAAGGGCCTCCCACCAGCTTCTGCTTCTCTCCTTTTGTGCTGGGCTCTCTACTGCCTACACGGAGCCCAGCACCTCCTTGACGTCTTGCCAAATGTGCCTAGGGCTCACAAGTTTGGACCCAGCTCCACAGCATCCACTACTGAAAGTCGTGAGTGAACCAGTGCACTTTTAAAAACGCAYGTGTGAAAAGTTCAAAATTCTTGTTCATTTAATATGAATGACCAAAGTCACTCAAGAATCAGCAAGTACAGATTAAAGTATTTTGAGCACACAAGGAATGCTCTAAAGCATAAAATCAAGTTACAAAACTGCCAGACCAATACAGTTGTCCTGGAAAAAGCTTACTGGCGATAACAGTGAAGTTTTATTTCACGTTAAGTTTTTCCTTTCTAGTGCATATAATATATATATACATGTGTAGTCCCTTCCAATAGTTCAAGTTGTATTTTCTTTGGGCATACTGTACTGTTTAAATTTCCAGCTCAGTTAAAGCCATAGTAAGAAGACGGGACATCCCTAGGGGGATTCCTGAAATGTAACTTGGCATCTTCAGTGCAGTTAACTGAAATCACAGTAGATTATTGCGGGGGGAAGAAAACTGAATGAAACTTGTGGCGAATGGCAGATTTGTAATACTACACACCACAACACAAACGATGGCATCACTTATACATGGCAGACATCCTGGACCTGTATCAGGAAATAGACAGCCTCGCAAAAGCAAGTGAAAAATGAATTCTGGTGCCACCGTTTGCTCATTAAGAATCTTGGTCTTACTGCCACTGCTGTTCATGGCAAAATACTGACTGTTTTTAGGGAAATAAGATTTTAGGTTTAGGTATACTCATTTTTACTTTKAAAAGAAATCCATTTTAGATTCAAAAATTATGACAAAAACATTTTGAGAGGAAAATTTCTAAGYTTGTGTGGATACACATCTCTAGATATACCACTTTTTTGTTTKATTTTTGTGTTTGTTAATAAACATTCCATACAGCCCTGGCATATACTGGGATGGAAAGACCATAATGAGACAGTAACTTTTATAATAAAGGAACAAATATATGAGAAATATGTGTGTGTGTGTGCATATATATATACATGCACACTCACAAATACATGGAATATATTTTTATTACGCATTTCAGATAAATGGAAAATATTATAGAATTCAACAGTATCAAACACCAGGATTCTGTCTTTCTGTAAAACTATTGGGTAAAGAACAATTTTCATGTAAAATGTTAGAGTTTACAGTGTGCTGCCAACTATTTGACTAGTCTCTATTTCAGCAAAGGCAGTTTTATTTATTAATATTAATTAATTAATAATATTAATATATATTATATATAATTAACAATAATATATATTGCTCATTTTATTTATTATGCTGCTTACATGGAARCTAATGGACCAAACTGAACAAAAGAGTGAAGAAGCTGAGTTGGGAAATATCTCAATATTATTTATACCAACATATTGAAAGGATACCAGATCAGATATTTAGATATCCTTATGTATGTTTCACTTTTAAATGTGCCTATTCTCCCTTTTTTACCTCATACAACCTGTTTCAATCTTCAAATATTTTCACAGTTTTCTTTTTCTATATTGTTTTACATCACATTACATCAGTAACTTACTGTCCTCTCCTCAGGACGTGACGAATACCCAATAGCCCCCATTGCTACAATAGTTTTGRAAGTTGTTATTAAATTCCCTTTTCCAACGCTATGAGTTGTCTCTTTTACAGACTAAACAAACCTAGTTATTTCAAGCTCTCCTTGTAGAACATATCTTTATACCTCTTATCAGTCCTGCTGCTCTCCTCCAGATTCTCTTCGCCCTTGCCCATATTTTTCTAAGCGTGATGGCCAAAATCACACTCATCAATGTGCAGTAGTATTTGCCTCCTAGCAAAAATAGCCTGAAAAAGGGCTCTTCTCTGAATTCATTTATTTATTTTATTACTTATTCAGTTTGCAAAGTGGAATGCCTAATCCAGACCTGTGACATTGATGCCCTTCTCTTTTCCATTTGTACATTTCACTTCCCAATTGCACAAACAGATTACACAGTTCCCCTTAGGGAATTTCAATTCATTGATTTCAGGCTACTTTTCAATTCAATAAACTCATTTTGAGCTCTGGCCCTATCCTCCAAAAGGCTCAAAACTCCTTTCACCAAGTTGTCATGTGCAAATGGAGAAGTTCTATTCCCCATCCAAGTCTTTGCTCACAATGTCTAACTGGAATAGTTTCCAGGCACGCACTTTTCAGCCACTCCAGATAAGTTGTCCCAGTCTGACAGCAAAACAACTATTTCTAGATTATTTTCCCTCACTAAGCATATATTAAATTAATCTAAACTGTAGTTTTATAGTTKACTTTTCTGATTTTGAAATGGGACAATGTTGAGTCAAACTGTAAAAGATGCACTTATTTGCTCACATCTCTAAAAACAGATACTTTACCAAAGTCAGAATTTGGATATGTATGACATGATTTGTTGCTGATAAAGCTATTTCTTGATTCTCTTCCCCTTATTATCCTCCCAATGCTTTCAAGCTGACGGATAGAGCAATTTGGTCAATTCTGACTTGTTTGTTTGTTTTCAATATCACTGATGAATCTGTTTTTTCCATGTCCCTGTTTACCTCTTTGCAAAGAGCAGCCTCATCTTTGCTGATCCACTGAGTTTTGATYCACCATCTACTTGGACATTAACATCTTGTATGGACTCTTACAAAGATTTGTGAATGCTGCATTAAGCAGGTAAATAAAAGAGTCATCTATGTTACTAAAAATAAAAATCTGTTTTGTCAAGCTGTGAAAACAGAGCCTAGCACAGTGGCAGCTGTGGCCAGGGAACACTTGCCCAAACAAATGCTGAGCTTGGGTGAAGGATGGAAATTGCCAGGGATGATTCCCAGCAAATGGTTTGGATGCAAATGCTTTGTTTTGGAGACAAAGATAATTTATTTGTATAGACCTGGGATGTTCCAAGTCAAATGGCATCAGAAGCTAGGGAAGTTCCTAGAATGTTATATTTACAAGTACAATACATAGCCTAAGAGTTCAGAGATTGCTTGTGTTTTCCTTAAATTAGTCTAGGGCAAACTTAATCATCCTATCACACTTGAATATTTCTAACATCTCTAAATATTCTTTAACTTGTTTTTCTTCTGTTATGATCAGTGTCTCTATCTTCCTCCYCATTAAAATAAGCTCTTAAAGTTGTAAGCACAATATTACCATTTTTCTTATTTCTGTTAACTATGAATCTGTACTTTTCTTTCAGATTCCTTCATCATATAAAGATCTGCAAGAAGAAGAAATACATTTTGGAGTACTTTAATAACTCAGAATCAGTGTTACAATAARTTCTGTACCTGCTCTAAAGTAATGTTGTTGAATAAGAGCAGTTCTTCCATTCTTTGCTGACTCTTAAATTAACAAACAGTGTTTTTAGACCGAAGTTAGGTTTTAGTGGATGTATTATTAAAAAACATACATTTCAAAATAGTTTTGTATCACTACAGAAGGTTCTTTCAGTTTTCCTTAAAGCACACAGAGAGTGCAAGGAAATCTGATATTAGCATTTATTTGMACTCTTAGTAAATTTATTTGTTGACCTTTTTTAAGTAGGTAGTTAATCAGATTTTTCTACTAGTTTAGTAGCCAGAAATGGCCTCCTTATCATTCTTATATGGTTTGTAGGTTGTACAAARGTTACCTAACTCTTTTAAATTGCTTAACTGAAATTGTTTGGGCTAAAATTTTCCACTCTGGCTTTCTGCCTTGTGCTGAAATTCTGGAAATTATCAGCCAAGCATCTCTGCTTTTATAAAAGAAAAGACTAGGAAAAATGCATCCATTTGCCCATGTTCACATGAATGCCATGTCACTTTCATCTTACTGGTACTACAATTTATTTAAGTGGTAGAGGATTGTGGGATCTCAGGAATCAAATATGGCTATGATTTTTATGGGTATGGTGATGATGGCATGGATCAGAACTTCAAGGAAGAGGAAAGAGGCATTCAAAGCACTTTTTAAAGCATTGTTATAAGTTCTGTATTCATTAGAGTTGCYTTCAAATAAAATGAAGCTGCAAATTCAAGCTCTCAGAAGATGGAAACTGCCTAAATAACATGYAGGTTGATCTCAATGCTATTCTTAATTATGCCACAATTAATTCCAAGGGTGGACATAACCTGTGAATAAATGTTCTGATAGTTTCACAATGTGTGATCACATGGTAGGCTGTCTATTTTCCAGCCTTTTAGTTACTGATTTGATACTTCAAAAGTGTTCTCTTCACCTGGCCAGATTTTGGAAGATTTTGCAATGAATATAACACACACGCTGACGTATGAGTTCTATTTCCAGGCCGATATGAAGTGGAGAGTCCCCTGAATAGCTGGCCTACTATACTAAAAGGCTTCATATTTCACATGCTGTTATATTTGCTAATCCTTGATCATTTTGTCAGGTTTTTACTTCTTGTACAACCTGGGATGTTKGATCCTCTGAGACAGGAGCCTCCACAAAAACATTTAGGCCATGGGAATCTTTTCTCCACTTCAACAGAGAGTGGATCCAATTTTTAAAAAGATGCCAAAAGCTGGTGTTTTTATGTATTTCACAGTGCTATAAATGCTCCAGTGCTCAGACAACAAGCGTTACTACCGTGTGCACTGAATYGCAAGGATACCAGGTTTAGTCTGCAAGGCTGATGCGTGTATRTAAGAGGTCCTGACCTATTCATGCATTGGAAGGCAGATTCCACAGCTCAGAGCTAAGGTAACCAAGACCTTTGAAGTACACTATGCTTACATGCAGCACATAAATAATATAGTGGTTTTATTTCTTGCTGGAGGAAATTCTCGTTGTATTTAAAATGTTCTTTGATGCTCTATGTAAATTTGCAAACAAGAAGCCACAAGTCCTCTCGATGAAACTTCAGTTGTAAATATAATATTTAAAACAAGCAGCAAGAAGAGTTTGGAGAAACACACAAGCAGAAAGTGCTGCACATATATCACAAAAATCACACACACATACACACAAAAGTAAAGAAAAAAACATGGCTTAGTTASTTTTTAAAAACTCTGCAAGGCCAGCTTGGGCTCCCACACATTACAAAGGGTTGTTTAAACAGCTCTTTTTGGCTRGTTATTTAAGAAATCCATGTCTGAACAGGAAACTAAGGCCTATGCTGACTATGTTTCACCATCTTCTAAACAAGCTATCCAGACCAGAATTAAGCAGTTAGGAATGACTGCCCTATCTCCCACATAAAGATTCACCCACTTCTAGAGCTGAATTCAAACAAACTCTAATGTGCGGATCCAAAATACCTGTTATTTTATTGCAAATAATGAAAAATTACTAGAAAGGACCATCTCAAGATTCATTGCTGTGTTATATAATGATTACAGAAGTCAGAAATCATCCTTGACATGACGAATGTGTGTTTTCTAGCCAAAAACCCTCTCTAGTCCCTGCTAACTATAACACATATACTAGTCAAAGAAATGTACATTATGGTTGTTCCAAGCAATACAAAGAAAGAACAAGAGTCTCAACATACAGCATACAAAAACAAAGGAAAAATGTACATGTCTTTAAACCACAGTCTACAGCTTCTTTAGTACTTGRCACTGAAGACAACTTTTCCACTCTTCTGAAAGAGGTAGTGATACACTATACGAGAAATTTTTTAACTCCTGTGAGAAACACCAGGGATACGATGTATTAGCAGCAGCGGTTGAAATAATCCTTCTGTGGGAGCAAGTAGGATGATATTAGCAATACAGGAAGAAGGACTTTCCAAGAGCACACAGCACAGAAGCAGTTTGTTTCCACAGACTTTGATCCATTTGATCAGTGGTCTTGACAACAAACCACAAAAAATATCAAGGTAGGATTCTTTCAAAAATCCCATTTAAGTATCACAGCATTACATCTTCTTTCAAAGTATGCATAAATCCCAGATCTTGACAATCTGTGGATGTTTTTGTAAAAGCCAAATTTCACATGCATATTTATAACATCGATTTTCTGCAGATTTTTTTCCAGTTTTACACAAGTCCAGCTTAGCTGATTCTCATGGAAAAAAAAAAAAAGAAAGAAAGAAGCACAGAACTGTTCCTAACATAATGTAATGTTGTATGTTGTAATGCAGCCAAAGTATTCTCTGGTAGGGTCTCCAGTATGGTAGTTGCAGACAACCTGCTCTTCAGAGAACAAATTACCATTTTTATTAGCATTTATAAACATTCATCTTTTGCTGCCTTGGATATTTGAATCAGACTAGGCAACCCTTTCATCTAAATGAGTTGCTGTTGCACAGTATACCATTAGCTTATATAAATCTGCTGTTGTAAGCATCCATTACCACAACTTGGTAGTGACATATTGATTTTCAAGCTGGAAATACTTCCCTTGAGACTCAAGAGCATTTGGCTGTTTGTTAGATCTGCTGGGTAAAACATGTTGATGGTTAAAAGGGGAAAAAAAGTTTATTTTAGTTTTTAATTAAGTGTTAAAATTGTTGCACTTCTTAAAACAATAACCATATAGATTTAGTAACTGGCTTTTTTTTTTTTTTTTTTTTTTTGGTATTTTTTTTTGGTTAGGCTGAGAGAGCTTCAGGCTGGATCTTTCATAACAAGTAAAATGGGTGAAAACCGGAGCAATAATCAATAGTGATATCAGGTAAAAACTACTATATCTTGAGGTAGAACAAAGGGCTGAAAAGCAGTAACAAGAAGTAAATATTTGTATATAATTGACAAAGACCATAATTAAAAATATAACTTTTGTACATATTCTGGCCAGACTGCCACACAATCTGTAGGTGTTTTTCTGTCAATTGTTTAGTGGCTTTGCATAATGCTTTATGTAAGAACATGAAGAAAGATGTTCTATTTTGCAGCAAAATCTTACTAGCATGTCTCTTCCCCAAAACAGCTACAGTAAGTGCCTAGAGGAAGAATACAGTGGAAATGATCTTTGAAATGAGACACCATAGGTAGGATTATATTTAAATGTCATTGTTCAGCAAGTCAGCTTTATTGAAACTTTTTAGATGGACATAATGAATTAAATATATAGAAGCTTCACTACATCAGGAAAACAGTGCTCATTGCAAGGGTGCAAAGCAAYCTGGACACCTTAAAACCAGCACAAAGAGAGAAGGCAGAAACAGAGTTAGCCAGTACAAAATGGGAAGAACCTGTTCCAGTATGGTACAAATCCAGTATGCAGTGGTAGTGGTTAAGGTGCTGCATAACCCCTATCAGAACATTTAGAATTTAYGAAGCAGCTCTGTTTTTGTAATAATTAAGGAAACTCAAATTGCTGAAAGCTAATTCAGCACAAGAATGAACAGGAGCTGGCATATCACCATGCAAGTGTTTCTTTTTCCATCCCTCAATTTAGGGTTTCAGCACAGAAGATTCTTGCACTTAACTGTTTTACTTCCTCACTCTTCTTTCCTGCGCTCCCATTTCCTCCAGGAATTAGGCTAGCAACAGACTGGACCTGATATAATCTAATAATTTTAATAYTGAATAATTTTAATATTGAATTTGAAGATATTTTTTACCCAAAGACTACCCAAAAGCTTTCCAATCTATCTGTCCTAGACAAAGACCTACTTATACTGGTAAACAAACAAACAAAAAAAACCAACAACAACAACAAAAAAAAGGCAGTCACTTATGTTTTAGAGAGCCAAAAATAAAAATACGTATTTTGGATGTGCATACAGACGGATGGATAGATACATTACAGAGGAGTACTCTAAGATGCTTTAGAAGTTTCCCTGCTTCTATCAGAGTTGGTTGCAGTAACATTTAGCAGGAAGATTCCCCAGTAGCAGAGGAGAAACACCGTCTTGCATAGTTTTACTTCCTCCTTGCACACTCCTCACCTTCAAACACCAGGAAAGTCCCCCTGTTGGCAGCCAGCCAAGATACCAAACAGCCTCACTATAATCCTGGTGTCAGAGAAATTTGTCAAGCTCTTCAGAGCTAACAAGGGAGCAACAGCTTCCAGTTCAGAGACTCCCCACAACTCTCTCCTGCATAAATCCCTTTAGAATACTCCAGTAATAGCAAATCCCATCAACAAAACTACATTTCTAGATTATTTTATGCATGCTAAATCCCACAAGAGACAAGAAGGTCCCTCCTGGGACATGAGCAGGTTGCATTACAAACACYGCAGGAAGAAAATTTGGAACACTTCCAATAGTGGGAAATTTTTAGTTATCTTCAATACGATTAGATGGATACACAGTTCCTCCTATCTTAGAAGATAATAAGTTGTCCATGGAGATTAACTAAATTAGACTCCATAAGAGCAGTCTAAGGCTTTTCACAACCTCTTTTCTGAAACAAACCTTTCTTTCTCAATTTAATCCATCTCAAAGCTCTCCTTGCTGGTTTGCTCATTCTGAAACACTATCCACTTTCTTATTTCCTCCCCCTGTCACTCCTCACTCTTCCTATTCAGCCTTATTCACAACCCTCGGTCATCGGTGATGACCAAAACCTGTCGCTCGACAAGTTTGCAATTGGTGTTAAATATCCACTCGGTCCAAATTACTCTAGGCTGCATGACAAGCCTCTACTCCCCAGAAATCATTATAGTCCTTAAAAAAGTTCTTCTTTCTTAGAAACTTAAAAGCGTTTTTTAATCATTTTTAACAAATATTGTGAGTCGGCTAAGAAGAGAAGCAGCTCCTAGGCAGAGACATGAGGAAGCTGAATCAATATAACCCACAGCTGAAATCTTCATGCAATTACATTCAGTTAAGGGCTGTCTGAATAGTTTTTATTAACATCTTCTGGCTAGTAGGTTAGAAAACAAACACTTTGTGCCTCTCTAACTTCTCATAGTTATTTCTGGCACATCTTTAAAAGTAAAGTTCAGAGACTTCCAAAAAWACCCGGGTGAGAATCACTGCCTGCTCACGGCTGCCCTCTCTCCCTGGGGAGGCTTTGCCAGCACCAGCCAGCCACAACGGAGCCGGGGATTCCCAGGAAGTGGCTCGCAGAGCAGGTCTCCTGATCTGGGCTAAAAGTCACACTCGACAGCAACGTTGCTATTTCCGACCTCCCCTGCTTACSAGAGACATCCTGATCTCCTCTGCTCCAGAGGGCAAACTAAAGCACCCATGAAGCCTTCCAGATTTTTCATCAAGTAACATTAACCTGTCAGTCTGGGTCCTCTCCCTCCCAGGTACAAAATCGTTCAGGAACAGATGGGCCGAGTTTTATATATGCTGACAACAGCAGGACATAGTATTGTTTTGGAGAAACCAAATAACAACTACAAAGCCTCTAAAATACCAATCTATATATGAGCAGACTCAAATTCACTAAAATCATATTCACTCTTTTGATATTGGTATGAAAGTGTGAAGTGCACGGGACCAAACCAGCCTTGGGGAGAATTATCATTACCATTACTGCAGGATTGTAAAACAGAACTCTGCATTTATTCTTGGAAAGTAATCATAGGAAGAGATGGGGGAGTAAATGACAAAAAAAAAAAAAAAAATGCAATGGAAGACGAGGAAGGACTGATTTACTCTTCCTTATATTCAGTGCTCTTGCCTAACCCCCACTGCAATGGGATAGTGCAGAGCTTTCAGCTATTGTGTCTTACAGGCCTTGATGCCATTTCTGTAGCTTACTCAGAGGCTCTATCATGCTTGGCCTCCTGATATGCTTAATATTGCACAGTGATCTCATCCAGTTGTTTKGGCTCTTCACAGTGGGCAGTATCCAAGGCCAAATTCTCGGCTGATGCAACTCCAGTAACTTCCATTTAATGATCCCAGATGAAAATGTGAGCATTCTGGATCTCTTATAATGCCTCCTCCGATYTTTTCATACCTTCAAGGAAGTGGTAATGTGCTCAGAAAGTACTACCTACATTAATTTAGTCTATTTAAAGAACAGCAGCATCAAATTAATTAAAACTGTTAATTAAACACCACTCCCTATTGCATACCTAAAGAGTACTCCACTTTAAACCTGCCTGCTACATGAAACACAGATATTTAGCCATAAAGCAAATGAACAAACCAGAAATTCTTCTTGTTTTGCATATACCATGTAACCGGTTTTATAGTCCTTTGAAACCTCTGCAAGTTAAAAATGCCTTCCGGCATTTTATGAACCTAAAATATAAACAGAACAGGCTATAACTCTAATTGATTTTGTCAGCTTTTCTGGTCCACTTTTTCTGGATCCTATTTTGCTAGCATGCACTTGCTAGAAAAAAATATCTAAAGCGCTAGGCAGTAAACAAGCTGTTCTTGAACACCACAAGAGCCTTTCTTGGTGTCTATTTTCTTTAACAAAACCCCATTCACTCCCTTCTAGTGCTTGTTTCTCCTAGTGCCCTTTAAATACAGCTCAAAGAACTGATGGATCAGCTGAACTTTTGCAAGACTGCACATTCCTCTGCAGTGCAACTTCTTTATTGTTACATAGCAAGCAACAGGCACAATGGGATGGTTTTCTATGAATATTGCATAACAGGAATAAAGATGCTGCTGCTGCACTCTGTTCTCATTTCCTTCTCATCACTGTCATTTTCCTTCAGAGAATGAGGAAAGGGTGAACATGCTGAAATGCTGATGCATTTGGTTAACCTGTGTCCTCATCTCCTTTCTGGAGAACGTGTCTTGATGCTGCAGAAGAGACTGCAGAAGCAGCAGATTTCAAGTTACGTGATAAGGAGTGCTGGCACCAGCAAGACTTGTGTAAGAAAACTGTAGTACATCAATCCTGAGGCTCAGACAAAACTTTGTCCTTTCTGGTTATGTATGAAGCTGTTCAGATCCCAAGTCTGTAAGCGAAGCCAAAGCCCTGCTTTTGCAGGAAGCGCTCTGCAGAACAGATGTATGCAAGCACACATAAAGTTTACATGCAGAAGGGATTCAGAGTTGGCAGCAAAGCACTGGTATGAGCAAATCTGGTGAAATCTGCTTTTGCTGCACTCCTCCAACAGCGGTAGCAATGCTGACAGTATTGTTCACTGAGAGAGAAACCCATGATTCGTTCCTACACCGTTTGCTGGCAGGATTAGGCCTATGTTACCTGGGAACCTGCTGTTTCTGGTCCTCAGGCATCGGGAAGGACTTTACTTGAGTGACCTCCAGGTATTTTTTCCTGATTTAAACGAGAAAATAGAAATTTCCACCCCAAGTCAAGCTGAATGGCAAACCCCAGGATGAAATGATTTGCCAGCCTCTGAAAGTTGGTACCCTCAATTTCCTGCTTCTGTCCCACAGCATGTGGGGACCCCACAGGGCAAGCATAAGACCTGTGCCTGGCTATATGAAAAGCTGAGAGTGCAGCCCTATGTACCGGTACAGCTGCTGAATCAGTGTCAAAGTGACATGCTCTAGGAAACAGGATACACATGCAAAGCACACAAAGAGAGTAGTCCAAAGTCTCAGGTCTGCAGCTTTACTGCTGCTCAGGACAGTGCTGAATTACCAGTGACAAGCTGGGTACCTAGAGGCTTGGCCAAACATATTTTTACCATTTTACATCTAATAAATAAATATAGARGGCAACAGTGTACATCCACCAAGTAACTTCAAGAGAGTTATTTACACACATTAGATTAACATCAGGACAATGCAGATATATTCACCTGCAAGAAATAAATTTAAAAAAGGCCCCAAGTTGTATTTAGCATTGCTTTGAACCCTACCTGGAGAAATCCCATCACAGAACTGCCTTTAACCACACCAAGATTATCCACAGAATGATGAACTCAGCCAGCTGCTAAGTGTTAGTAATATGAAGGAAAACTGTCCTGAGTTTGAAACTGTAAGTATTCAAGATACCAAAGAGATTTAATTATGAAGGACGATCAGAAAATGAACAAACAAGGCAAAGCAAAGCAAAGTTTGGACAGCAAGGCCAAAAGGAGATTATAAAGCAGCGTAAAAGTTCTGTGTGCAAGTGCTTTATGCGCAAATGTGAGAGGATTAGGACAGTGCACAAAAGTGTAATTCACAGTTACAAAGAACTAAAAAATAGAAAACAAAGAGTCATAGTTAGAAAATAATTCCTGTTCCTGAAATAACGGCTCAGAAGTTTCCACGCTTGGGACAATTGTTACTGAACTAGAGAAAGCACTAAAACCTGTGCTGCAGCAAGTACTTTCACTAATATAAGGTGGATTAGAGGAGTTAAGAATTTCTAATATTCCTGATTTCCTTGATTCATACATTAGAAGGCACTCAGTTTCACTAGAATTGGATGTAAATACCGATTTTTTCTCTTTCCTAAGTCACAGTCTCACAATGATGTTTGGTACATATATGTATGTGCGCACAAATGCAGACAAAGTGGTGGACAGAGAAGTGAGCACACATGTATTCTTTTTAAGAAAAGAGGAATATTCAGTATCTTCTTTACTCCTGGCAAAAATAATAAATTTTTCAGTATCTATGAATATCTGAAATAGATAGCTCTGTTGAATAGATATCTATCTTATTGCTTGAGGGAATGAGACTCAAGAACAAGAAAAGTTAATAAAGCAGAGCCAAATTCTTTGCTGGCATATGCTGACATAATTTCATTAGTGGTAAATGCAGCTGCCCCCACACACATTAGTTGAGAAGGCTGCTTGAATGACAAAGTGCAAAGAGGGAATCAGCCTAAATGTGTGGTTTCGRATTTTATTTTTCATTGTCAGCACAAAGCATAGTGCAACACCAGGGAAATTTTTATTAATTACTCACTTCAGAATTACCTTGTAAGTATGTTGTCCCCTGCCTTTCACTGTGATTTTCAAGATTGTTCTTCAAGCCTTAAATAGTTTCCTTCAAGCCATAAAATATGATGTTATTACAGAGTGCCAAACAACAATTTAATTAACTTTGCCAGAGTTTGAAAAGAGATATTACACTAAAGGTAGCATACAGAAATAACAGGCAAGAACTTCAAGTCTCCAAGCACATCAGTATTTCCTGGTGACATATCCCAATTTCACTAGACTTTGTCATCTGTTAGCCAGCCTAAAGTTAGGCCAAACTGTTAGCAGTCTTCCCAGATGAGATGCTTCTACATCCAACCTGGGTGATGTGACCAAGAGCTAATCTCGGAGTTCATATATGCAGAAGTGCATCTCACACTGAGAAGGTACCTCTGCAGATCTGGGCAAGATAGCTAAGATATGTGACACATCCTTCTGCATTTCTCCACTACCTACTTCCAGACAATGGTGAAAGAGCCATGATGACTTTTGGCAGCACTAAAGTAGGTGACAGGGTTAGTTCAGCTCTTCACTATCTCAGTAGCAAGCATAAGGACCAAGCAAAGGTTTTGGGTCCTGCTCTAGAGACCAGGCACTCCATGGACCAGGTGTTGTCAGATACCCTGACACTTCCTTTGTTGTACCTAGCCCTGACGTTATAGCATTGTCTGTATGGACTCCCTATATCCTATGTTGTATGCTCCAACAACATAGCAACTATTTCCCTAGTAAATTGTCTTCTGGAGCACATTCACTAAAAATTATTCGGAAGCTTTCAGATATTAATGTTGGAGACCCTTGTCAAATACTGGGCCACTTTACCTGCTACACAATAACTCAGGGGAATGAATGTAGCACCCTTTATGTTCTCAAATCATAGTTCATGGGTTACCATGTCACACTACTGTAGTGATCCCTCCCTTATCCTAGAGCTAACAGGACGGTGGATGAGAACTTTAATRTTGCTGCAGAAAATTAATCCAGCCTATCTGGATAGATAATGTATTAATTCCCATTGCTTTTCTCTGCCTAAAATGCCAGTGCATTTACCTAWGAATAGCCTGAACACAAATTCTCATTCCAGTTCTCATTTATTCCTCTGAGGTAAGTATAGACATTGCTTATTTAATGAGAGAKATGTGAGCTTCCACTGCATGCTTAAACACATTGCAAAAGCCATGGCATGTGGCTACCAGGCTTATAAGGTATGTAAACCACACTATGAAAAGTTACTGTATTCCTTTTCAGTGGCTAAAGGCACAAAAGAACCACGGGGAACTCACTTTCGCTGTTCTTTTCAGCTTTAGTAAAACAAACTCTAATTCTTTATTCATCAAATTACTGTCTGCTACAGTTTGAACTTTCCTTGAGCTTTATTCTCCTAATGAAGTTTWATCTGCCCGGGGCTTAAAGCAATAGCAAAAGAGCATATTGTGCGTGCCCGTGTATGCAATGAGAATGTGGTTTTACAGCAAAGGAAGTCTACTGAATAGCAGGGGCTAGAATCAGTGGAAAATGGAAACCAGTCGATTGCCCYTGTTTTTCCAGCTGTCAAATTTTACTCTAATAAAATAGATAGTATTTCTTTATAACCTCATTAGTTTTTCCTAAGCAAACTGACAATACCATTCACTGTTCTGTGAACCCAATCTCTATAACTTTAGCTTTTCTTCTGTGAAAAATACTCTGAATATCCGTATATAGAGAAACAGGAACTTTGAAGCCATGTGGTCAGAGCTCCAAATGTCTTCTTCTCTTTTATTATTTATATATTTATTACTTGAGTAGAGAGTTTGACATAGAAGGCAGCATCTGTGTATCCAATTGGAGAAGGCATTAATTGTGAAGAATTGTCAGTGCAAGATACATTTTAGCATAGCAAAATAGCATGCAGTCCCTTAAAGCACTTAGGAAGAAACAACAATAGATTTTGTAGACAAGAAAAGGGCATTATGCTACAGAAAGAGAAGGACTGGCTTTATGAAATCCTTCTATAATTATATTATTTGAAAGACAGGCAAAGAGGCGGGGGGACCCAGCATGGAAAGCAGAAACCCTATCTTCACTTTGTGAAAAAGTCTGTGATTTTAGTTAGGATGGCCTTACATGAAACTYGTATGCACAATAAAAATAACCAGATTTCTGTTCCATTGTGATATTCTTGAGCCTGCACTGTTTGCACTCCTTAAGATGATTCAGCAGGTCTATCTGAAAATACAGACTAGGAAGTAAAATTGCAGGCATAAAAAAAACATACTCGTATTTGCAGAGGACACAGTTACCACACTCAGACTTTATATGGTCCTCTTTACTCAGATATTTGCAAGTCGCTAATAAATGCTATTCTTCCAATACCCACATGAGAAAAACAGGCAGCACTAGTAAAAATGGCCAAACTTATTAGTTGCAGTAAAACGTTTATAAACATAGATCTAAGTATCAAATGTTTCCTCTGAAACACTAATTTTCCTTCAYTGTAACGAAGCATTGAGATCATTCTCATTTAAGATACTCTTTATCTGACGTTTTCATTATTATTATTATTTAGCATGATGGGGCATACTAGAAGAATGGCCTCACTCTAAGTCCACTTTATCAGAATCTCACTATTTCTGAGCATCAAAGAAAAAAACCCTTAATCAGTTAGGTATGAGCCATTTAAGTGAGCACAAAGAGACAACAATGAACCACTGCTTCTCATCCACCYCCATGTTATTCCCACTGTCTAATCACAAGCGTTAGCCTTGTTCTGCCAAAACAGAGATAGTGTTTTGCTTTTGATTTCACTTTCACTGAAAAGAAGGGAAAAAGCAAACCTGCAAGTCCATTCTGTCCTTGTAAATACTAMCAAGTAGCAATCATTGGCACAGGCAGTGCAGGACAGCAGCAAATGTGCTCCCTTTTCCTTTCCAAGAGAACAGTGAGGTCTGTCCTGAGGTTTGTAGTCTCTCCCTGAYAACGCAGCCTCACTTGCACAACTGGAAAGCTCTGAGCTAGATGAACCCCTCTGCTCCCACCACTGCTACCCCTAAAGCTGGGAAATACACACACATACACACACACACACACACACTTCAGTAACATAAAAACTTCTCTCTTTTTTTTATTCTTACTCATTAGARGTTATATTTTACCTCACAGTGAAAATAAAACATGAATACTCTTGTCACACATACCAGCTAGAAGTGTTCTTAACTATCCTCTTAGAGTGGCAGTGATTAAATGTAAATTTTTAGGGGAAATACTGAACCCATTGAAAAATGGTCCTGCTCAGTAACATCTTTGGACTTTAGAAGATTTTTTTCCCCAGTAAATTAAATGTATTTGTTGTTGTTTTGTGTTGTTGGATAGAAAGAGGTACAGCACACAAAGGCTGCTGCTGCACAAGCAGTATGCTGCACATAAACCTCCACGGACCACTTTAAAATAAAGCGCACTTTACAAAGTGTATGGAGAGGCAAAAAAGAACAGTGATTTTCAAGTTTCATAACACAAGGTATCTAGCTTTAATTTCTATATAATRTCCATAAAACTGAACTCAAAAAGAAAGCTAGGAGGAATATCCTTTCTGTGCCTTTTTTTTTTTTTTTTCTCAACAATTATTTCCTCTGATTTTAACATTTTGTCTTGTTTATTTCTGTTTATTTTTATTATCTARACTGCTGCAGTTATTCTGGAGTGGCAGATTTTAGTTGTTTCAACCCTGAGTTACTGCTAAAAAAACAACAGCAATGAATACAAAAACACACCCTGCAAGACTTTTGCCCGTGCAAGCAGAAAGTCTCAACTGTGTAACACCATTTACTTTAATAATGGTCTATAAAACACAGAGGCAATAAATCTATTATTGCCTTTATCTTAATTTCCATGTCTTTTTTCATATGCACAAGAAGACAGGGATGAGAAGGTGTGGCAGCTGTGCAAAGAGMAGTAGAATACTTTACTATGAACTGTGACCTCCAAAATTATTTTTTGGAAAAGAACAATTGTTTTATCCAAGAAAAAATCTGTTGGATATTTTCTACCAACATGATAACTCTAAAAGGATTTTTTTTTTCCCTAACTTCATTTGAAAAAGCAATAATTTTATTTCTACTTCAAAACAAAGATCTGTTCTTCCACTCTTCTGGTCTGGTCTGGTCTGCTTTATTTTCATTATTTATTACAGGAGATAACACCTGCTTAGAGCCTTCAATCACAGAGCTTTTGAAGGCTGATGGCAGCATCAAGTAATATTTTTCAATGGCTCTGGGATCCGAATCTGATATCCTTAGGATTAAGGAAGATCAAATGAAAAAGGAATAGCTCTTTATAGACAAAAATCCACCTACGCTTTACCAGACAGAGAATAAATATGTCTGAAGTGCGGAGCCTTACCAGAGAATTGATATGTCTCCCAGTTAATTATTCATATACAGTCTATTTTACTCTGATTTTGGCATTAGCAAAGTGACATAATATTTTTGGTTTCCCCAATGACAAGTATGAATACTCAATATTTTTAATTAAAAGGGAACTGGTAATGGATACTTAGGCTTTTCTCTTAAAATTCTTATGTAAATTAAGCCACGGGAAGGAATCAAAATACATCCTCAGAAGGCTACAGAGAAACTTCTGTAAATTGTGTTGGCAGCCAACTAGCTTATGAGACCCAGCCTTAAGAAATACACATCAATTACTGTGAGACACAACCTTACATCTGTCCACATTCTCCAAGAGAACTCCGAGTCTAATCCCACTGAAGTCAATGAAAACTACCCTTTACCCCACCCYTAGTAGGACACCAAACAACATCAAAACCATTAATAAATAGATATAAATATACATAGTTTACATACATTGACATATGCATGGTCCTGATTCTGATGTGACTCRATTTTAAAGTGTCTCAGTGATGAATTCACTCCCTTTTAAACAGAGAATGATTTGCATGCATTTATGAGAAATACAAAATTTTTATCTGTGGAAATGAACTTGGAGAAGGGTCAAGAGCTGGGGAGCAGTTACAGAAATAAGTATCACCCCATGAGAACACAAAACCTTCCCAAATCTAAAATTATTACAAGGGCCAAAGAGAGTTTCTGAAGCACTGGAATGCAATGAGAGGCTGAGAGAAACATGTTTGTTCAACTTCAAAATGAGAATATGAAGGGGAAATCTTGTAGCTGCCTACCCTATTGCTCTCTATAACTTACCTAGTGGGACAATCTAGAGAGGGCTATTCCAGACTCTTCTGGAGGTGCACAGGACAAGGGGCAACAAACACAAGCTGGATCAAGGGATATTCAAGGTAGGTATGTGGAAAAAAATACACTAGAAATAAAATACTAGAAATAAAACATTAGAGTGGTTAAAAACAGATTGCTCAGCAATCACTCTTGGAGATACCAAAATTCAACTGAGCACAGCCCTAAGCAACCTGATCTAATTGGCTCACTTCTTTGAGCAGGAGGTTGCCTAGATGGACAACTGCTGGAGGTCCCTTTCAATATCATGATTCTGTGATTCTATGAAAGAAAAGGAAAATAAAGAACTTCTATTAAATAAGTATCAGGAGGAGACCCTAACTGCACTACAGAGAATGTAAGGCAAGTTTCTGCATGGAATCTGTGCAGCCTAATGATCAATGAAGTTTTAATTCCTTTTTAACACATTCAAAGTAATACAGTATCAATAATCAGTCTGAAAAGCACAAGCTCAGATGCACGTGTCAGACGGTGAGAATTTTTAATGTAGGTTCTGCAAAAAAACTGTGTCTGTGTATGCATCCATGCCTCTGTGTACGTTTTTCTTTTAATAAAGGATGAAGTTTAAGATTTCATGTCACCAAAAATAAAGATCCATAGCTAGAGCAAATAAAGTATGATATTCATTTGCAAAAAAAAATGTGGTCATTTTGCTAAGAACATTTTGCTCTGGAGCTTGCAGTTTAGTATTATTTTTTATACTTAAAAAAAACCTTACATACATGTATCTGTTACAAGTTATATATCTTACATACATGTATCTGTTACAAGTCATACAACTTGAAGCAGATACATATTGTACCACCACAAACACAGTACGCACAGTAGAGATTTGCTTTATCTGCAGGAACATTATACACACAGGGAAGTGCACACTTGGAAAATAAACTAGAAGCAGATGTCACTAGAAGAGATCTAATGCCTCTTCTGGTACCAAAGGTAGACAATAAAATCTGGTCAGAAATGTCATTTATTTAATTAAACCTTAGTTTTAACTTTGTGCTAAGGGAGACCAATGGAATTAAAAACAATAAATAAAGACCAAATTTTGTTACATTCTGCAAGCTCTGTCATCACAGTTGCAAGAGCTTATGTAGCTGAGTTTCAAGTCTCTTCAGTGATGGAGACTGCCTCTCGGTGTAACCTGCTTTAGTGTCTAACTACCCAGAAAAAAAAAGTCCTAATCAGAATTTCTTCTGCTCAAATATGTGCTTTTTGTCTCTGGTGAAGTCACTATGCACTTCTGAGAAGTGTATGGCTCTGCCCTCTCTACAATTCTCCCAACAGAGAGTTGAAGACAGCAGTAAGATCCCCCTTGATAAAGCCTTATTTATCTCCTAACTGAACCTAAAGAAAATACACACTTGTACTGGCACTTTCTTCAATGTGACAAGATATCTRGATACATGATCAGGAGATACCTGAAGCCAACTTCAAAGAAGCTGGAGATAAGCTACAACAGACATTATGGCAATACGGTCTCGCGCAATGTAAGCTGAGGATGGAAAGCACAGCTCAGTAAACTTGTTCAAATTCCTGGTGCCTGTGAATAATCTACAAAAGAACCTTTCACCTCTTGGGTATTGCTACATCGCCCACTTAACTTTTCAGAGAGTATTAGTTGCTTTCTTGAAAGAGCTTTTTAGAGGAAAAATAATGTTTCATAGTCTGCTATTTTTCCTCGTCATGTTACCAGAATTGCATCTATTAGCCAAAAACGGGGCCCACTTGGCACAAAGCTGGTTTTCAGTTACTCACCAAGCAGGTTGGGGCTATCAGAGACACCGAGCAAGAAAAATAAGCTGCGAGAACAGTAAACACTGAGTGGCCACCTTGTTTATCCAGAGTGCTGCTGTTTATTGATGTTGCTCACAATCTCAAGTTTAGCTGATGGGAGATGTTTCCTCTCATACCCAACCTCATCTGAAAGGGAGCTTTCTCCAGCTGGCCAGGGAATCTGTCAACAGCCATAACTGAGCCATAATCCTTGAGCAATTCCTTTGTTCTTCCATGTTAAAAAAGAGAATGCCATAAAGCAAAGGTCCTGCGCAGTCACCCCACAGAGCAAGTGAAAAGAAAAAAACTCAGCTGTTTGGCTTTGGGACAAGCCCCAGGCAAGGCTAGCTGGACTTTTTCACCTGTTTAGGGASAAGATAAATATGGAACTGAGTACAAAAGTACAAAAGTAAATGCAAAGAGAGGGGGAAAACAAAGGAAAAAGAAAAAGCTGATAATTTATTTCAAATAGGCAAGGATTTTATAGTTTGTTTTTTTGCAATTTCATGATCTATAGGCAGAGCAACCCACCTTCTCACAATGCTTGTACTGCMTATCTCCTCATGCAACACTGCATTGCTGCATGTTGTGACAGACATCTTTGATTAATTATTTTGATTCATATTTATCATTCTTACAAAAATTCCTTTAAATAGATAGATGGGCATCTAGTTAGAGGAGAGAACTTGATGTCAGTAGAGAGGAAAATCAGCAAAACATCTCCCTGTGTGCTGCTTTCGTGGCCTGAAGGGGAATATACATTGTGAGATGGATGGGCTGCCTCATAATCATCTTTCAGAACCTGGCCCCAATACCAATTTAAAAAACATTCAGCAGAAGCATGACTATAACAGTGGAGAGGAAGCTTATCACTGTACAGTGCTGGATAGATCTGGCTTGCGTTCCTTATGTCGTGCTAGGGAGGACACTGGCAATGGCRCCCTGAGAATCTGGAATGAAATGCATCTTTTCTTTGAAACAGTAAATGGAAATTAAGCCATGATCTGTGGAAGAAACCTAGATGTGAAAACAAATCCAAATCAAAAACTCTTTTTTAATATTAATTTTTTACTACCACTAGAAGACCCCACAGCCACAAGTCTGTAAATTACCACAGTAGCTATGAAATCTGCTCCAGTATTGATTCAGCTGGCACAACTTTCTTCTATAAAACCTTCTTAAGAGGCCTTCCATCAGGGTGGTCTGCGCTCCACAGCTGCTGGGGAAGATGCCGAATTCCAGTGTTTGCCCCTCTCCCCCAGAACCTGCTTCTRTTAAAGTGGAGACAGTAGCAGCTTTAGCTAGTCCAAACACATGCATACACACAAAGTGCAGCAAGACTAGTGTCCCTGTGCTCACAGAGGCACAATGCTCGTGCTTCATGCACTCAGTGTCCATCTTCAGTGTGGTGGGACATGAGCAACATCTGTGCTCCAAGCTCACACTCCCTCTTCTCAAAGGAAAGGACAGGAAACCAGATCAAAGCATCTGATTTGGTGGATGTGGATGGTTAGACCTGACTCTTGACCATGTTGGCTGGACCTAATCTCAGGAAAGAGTAAGGAAAAACATTGCAAAAACATTCAAATGAGATAAAAATCACTGGGACTTGTTCCTTCTGCTCTACTATTGTACTTTTGAAGATTATGATTATGATAAAGTCTTAACTTGACAAACAAAATAATGAAATATATGAAATAATGAAAAAAAAAGATTTCTACCAGAGTAAAGAATGGCTGGCATGTTTTTCATTATAAAGAAACTTATTAAAACTATTAAGATGATAAGATATTAAGCTAGAGATAATGGCTTTACAGGCATGCTCATTTTCATATTTCACAGCAATATATGCACAGCTTTATTTCCTAAACAGAAAGCACAAAAGATCAATATAGATTTTGTCTTTGCTATAAATTTGTCTGATTTAGGAAAGAAGAAAAAGAAAAGGTGCATTACTTTAACAGTGGCAGGAAGTGGATTTTTAGCAGAATGAGGTTAAAAAATTCCAGCTGTGTTCACACTGGAGTCACTGAAAAGTCTAAGCCCAGGATCAGCTCTCCATGCCAACTAAATTCTTCTCATGCCTCAGAAAGTAAATTTTTGAAAAAATGCCAGGCCTGTCTTTGAAAATAACATCTTAATTGGTTGATACTGAAAAAAAAAAAAAAAAAAATGCCATTTTGAAGATGCAAGTGTTCGCATTTTTATATGCTAATTTGATATTGTGGCTTTTAAGAACACTCAGAGTAAGAACACAGAGACCACCTTATAAAGCTGAAGCAATACAAATGCAGATGCAGGCTGGCAGTTTCAGGGCTGGAGGAATTTTGACAGACCGGTAGGAGCTAAATGTGCTACAAAGCACCACGGGCCACTGAAATGCACCAAAAAGGCCAAAGTGTATGACTTTGCATTAAGAAAAATGATGTTTTCCATTCACTTGCTCCAGCCCCATAGAGGACAAGATAATTCTAGTCTTGTTTATCTTACCAGTAGTTGTTATCAAGAACTTTTCAACATCAGTTTTAGGTACATAGTTTGTAAAATGTTTGCCATCAAAAAACAATAAGTGGAGTCATCCATATTAACGTATATATGATATGGGACACACACAAGTTTGAATAGAAGTAATTTAGCATTAAAAAAAGGATTACTGTGGGATTATGAATTCATCTATCCTACTATCTATACCTCTTTGGTTTTCAATTTTGTGTGCATATTAAATTATGCACCCTGCAATTTATCCCGTCCTTCTGCTGTTAAGAACTTGGCATTCTTGGTTTGTTATATGAGAAGGAAAGAAAATGAAGCTTGTCATYCCTGGCCATTATGTTCTGAACAAGTGATCAGACACTTGCATCACATACTTTCTTTATCCCTGTAAATCTAACTCTGCAGCTCTTTTAAGTAGGGCTACTGAGAGGGATAGACTGATTTACATGAACGTTCAAGGAAAGAAAATATTCACCCAATTAAACTGACTCTGAACTGACAGAAATTGATTTATTTTGCATAACATGATGCTTTTAAGAGTAAATGCATTTTTCATTAAGAATGGTAAAGGGAAATGGTGTTATTAAGCAAAAGAAAAAAAAAACACAGATGGTTCAGAAAAAAAGGTGACTAAGAAAGCCCTTTCAGGGAAGGGTATGCAAACTTCTTCCTTTCTTTTCCTTTCCTTTCCCTTTCCTTTCCTTTTTCCTTTCCTTTCTCTTCTTTAAGTGTTGTTGGGTTTGCAGGGAAATGACCTCACATATATGAACCATACAATTGCAAAGGAAATACTAACTAAAATGGTGATAGGAAAGATAGATATAAGTAAATGTTAATAGGTCACACTTACAATTACTATATGATTCTAAAGGAAAATCCTTTCTCTTCATTTCAGAATGCCAAATTGACCCTTTTAGTGGCTGAAAGTGATGCCTTTAATTAAAGAATATTTGGCTCCAGCTTCTTCTAGATTTTATTTAAATGAAATTAATTGCCAAGACATTTTTTTCTCTCTTTCTCTCTATTAAGCAACTTGGCAAGCCAGGGTGAATGTGACGCCTCTCCATCTATATTCTAGAAGATAATTTTCTGTGAGGCAATCATTTATCCCAGAGTAGTGAGCAAGCTTAAACAGAACAACTCAAAAGTCTGTGTGCATATTCCAATTATTTCTAAACATTCCATTTCATAAAATCATATTTGCACTTTAAGTTTGTGCTGTGATTAAATACTTCACATAAAAATACATCCTAAGCACCCCCAGAAACATTATGCTTTTCTCATGATTACTCATGTGGTGATTAAAAATATCACATCACACTCCAAGCAAACAGAGGAAACATATATCCTAATATGCTGGTAAAGTCTGTCTTGGAGAAGATCAAGAGTTCAGTCCAGAAAATGCTCTGAGACTAAATCTCAGCTCATGCTGATTTGAGGGCAGCGAGGAGGCAAATAGCACATGTCTGGTTTGAGCCTCACCTTCTTACCTGAAGATCTCACACATTTCCAAATACAAATTTCATTCTTTTTCACTATTGAACAGAATGTGGTTGTGCACTGGTGAAAAGCTGATACAGATTTTTTCCTATCCATATGTTTTAGTAGGAAACTCACAGCAAAATGTTCATTTTAGAAAATGATTAAACACCATGGACTACAATTTCATATAAGTGAGATGYATGATGCAGCAGGACATCTCTTCAAATTGCTGAATCCTGTTTGTACTAATAGAAGGGACTTGTCTTGAAAGAGTATTTTAAGAATGCTAGTTAAAATAATTTATACTGTGTTTGTGAAAATATTGTAGGTATAGTCTGAGGCATTAATCTGGGTAATGAAGCCGCCTTTGTAACATTCACTTTTGCATCTATAACTTACTCGCTGGGTGAGAGTAGCTGTTGGGAATATCTTATTCCCAACATATATTAGCTACTGTACAAATTGTGAGTGCAAATGCAGCTGCTATGAACCACTTGTTAAGCAAGTGATTTTATGCTCAGAATGTTAGTCTTGTATCCAAAGAGATAAGGAAAAAAATTAAATTCTCTGAAGAGCAAGATGGTCCTGGCTCTAGAGGAAGGGCAGTTTAGCGGGAGACACAGAGCTGTCACCCTCATCTCTGYGATACTAGAAGTCTAGCTCCAGTAAAGCAGTAAGCAAGATCTCTTCTTCCAAGAACAAACCATATCACTGGTGGATGAATTAACGGCACAAATTTCAAAGTTTAAATTGAAAAGGGAAGAGTAAAGACAAAGCATTTAAGCACTCCATGAATCACCATCTTTCATTTCATTGCTGGGAACACACACTTTATTTTGACTTGTCTACTTCACAGTAAGASAGAAGATCTGGCACCCCCTTGATTGATGCACGTAAGGGAGTATTTTTCACTTCTCAGTTGCCTCCCTGATATCCCAACTATGTAACATGATGAATGAAAGAAAATGAAAGGCTTCTTTTAACCTGGAGTCTGCTGAAGCCACATCAGGATGCATACAAGAGATGGGAAGGCACAACACGAATTAGCACAAGGCCAATGAGCCTTTTATTGCAAAGGCCTGTCCCCTGAGAAAGACAACCTAGTCTTTTTATTAAGGAATATTACTGAAAGCATAGAAAAGCTAGCACCCAAAAAGAAGAAAAAAAAATCCCAATACATTTGAGGACACAGACAGTTCAAATGATGGGATAAGGTCATGGTCTATGTATTTATTCATGGCAGGATCTCAGTCAACACACTTCAATTAAAGGCTTAATTATAGTGAGTCATGTCACTAATTATATCTGATATACAAAAAGGCTTGTGCAGTACCACATATCAAAGTGCACTGTGAACCAGGGAARAGTCTCACAGAAAAGCCCTTGTTACTGATGTTCATGTAACTCTAAAAAGGACAGCATATTAGAAGTGCCCATGCCTTTTTCCTCTTTACATTTTTTTTTAAATTATCTATATGAAGATGCAGCATTTGCCTTAGACATGGAACAGAGGGGAAAACTGTCACATAAGAACAGTGAAAATGGGCAAGTGGAGAGAACTCTTTTGCTGAGAGAGAGAGAGAGAGAGAGAGAGAGAGAGAGAGAGAGAGAGAGAGAGAGAGAGGTTTCAGACACAGATAACTGCTAAAGGAAACAAAAGCAGTGAAGGCAATGAGTCCACTCTTAGACATCTCCTCTTTAGAAGGTAACAAACACTCAAGTCAAGTCATTTAAAACTTTGCAATATCTGGATGACTTATTTATCTAACAGTAGGATTACATTTATAAGATTTTTCCCTATACCTGTATTTGAGGCCTGAATAATTAATTATCTCAAGCACTGGAGTTATTTATGCTTTCCTATGAGTTTGACTTTGTAGGGCAAATGATGAACTGGAGCAAACCTTGCCTGTGACCTCAATTCTGTTACATGGGAGTTTTCATAACTGAAGTCACGTCACATGGCACATGCAAGCTAACTTTCAGTMCAAAAATAATGCACCTAATTTTCCTCTCACAAATAATGGCAGTGAAGCAACAAATAATGGCAGTGAAGTCAACTTAGTCCATTGGATTTCTGCTCTTGAAACTCTAGAAAGAAAACTGAGCTTTGCACAAGGTGCTTTCTTTAATATCTTTTTGGAAATAATTTTAAAGTTTAACTCAGTCTACTTGAACAAGTACACATAAGATTTACTGCACCATGTCTAACACAACTCTGTTCCTTTTCTAATAACAGGAAATGTCTCTGTGCAGAGAAGAATCACAAAGAAAACTGAAAGGCTTTAATTTGGTAATCAGATATTTATCTTTAAATAGGACAAATAAAACTTGGTTGTCAGTTCCACCAAATGCAAAAATGCCAACTTCTATACTTAAACAACTCTATTTTCAGTTGGTGGTATTCAAAAGYGAGTTGACTTTTTAGATATCCAGATTGAGGCATTTGAAAAGGAATTTTTTTCACATGGTTGGTGCTCAGCACTTTATAAATTAGCATTGTGTAAGATCCATTAAGCTGAGAAAGTAACAAGTCTGTCACTTTTGAGAAAAAAAATAAAAAGACCCACAATTTTCTGAAAATGATGCCACTACAAGAGCTCTGCAAATAAACAAAAATAAGAAAAGAAATCCATAGTTCTCCCGCTTTTAAGTATTCCTTTATTTCTAGTTCATTTTGCAAGCAGCTTTCACAGACACCACCAAATATCCAATAAACTATCTGAGCATAAACCATTGCCTACTGGACTGTCATCAGGACAAAGTCTCCCAAATAATAAATGAACTTTTTATTAACTGTGGTAACATTAACATTACAATGAGGGATTGTTTAAAAACAAGTTGCACTGCTGTTGCTCAAGAGCTCAAAGAAAATGGCTCTCAGTTCCTTTATTTCTTCTTGAGGGTAACCACAGGGGTGGCATTAAATCTTTTAAAATACGTTGACAGTTGAATAAGTGTTGCTGTTGCTCTGCTGACACTTTATGCTTTTTAATTGTCATTAATGAAGCTGACTGATACTTTTTTTAAAAGTTCTTTACATGTTCTAGTAATTTTCAGACAAAAAGAGAAACAAAACTGTCTGCAAATTAGCCTTGAATCACTTCTCATATGGAATTCTCATTGGAGACAATGGAGCAATCTGCATGGGAAATATCTCCTTGACCAGGCATTTTGGGTGGGAATACATAAAATGTTCCCAGTAAACCTTGATAATTGTAAAATTATCACTTGGTTGTTCGTCTCCCTATAAATTCAAAGTTCAAAGCAACTTTGTTTAAGTTCACTTTTAAAAATAAGTATGGGAACTGCTCTGACTCATTCAAAAAAAATCTTTGTCTATTATAAAGGCATAGCCCAATTCATTTTAGGTGTGGAGAGAAAAAAAAAGAAAGTAAAAATCTAAAATTGAGCTGGAAATGAAAGACAGTTTGACACTGTTGTGGAGTCTACAAGTATATTTCTTATTTTGATAATATTCCCATTGACTTGGAGAAAGATTTTGCCCATATGCAGCCTGAGAGAGTTAGTTCCCAATTATCCATTTGGAAACATGTAGCAACAAGGAGGAATGCATGTGGCTTATGAAACAGCAGGCATTATACTTGGTAGCTCATAAACAGATAYGGGAAGTCTTTTGCTACGAGCAGAAAATAAATTACCACTCTTTAAATTATGGTGGCAAAAACCTTTCCAGGGGTCAAAGAGTTGTAGGAGGAAAGGGAAGGGCGAAAGGGTCCCTTTTCAATAGTCCCTCTTCTGGTCAATAGTCCAGAGATCCTGTTCACGCCCCCCATCATGGGCACCCTACATATTACATGCTTCCATATTAACATGGTAAACGATTGACCTACATTGTATAACAAGCTTCACATCTTTGCAGTTTCAGACTCAGAAGAATTAGAGCCACCTTTCTACCCCCAGTGCCTCCCAGCCTGCACTCTGCAAGAGCAGCTGTCATACAGAACTGATGGGCTGTGCCACTGCAATTAAACAGGACAATTAGATTATGATAAATCAATCTAGGCACATAGCAGATCCCTTCACCTGATTCTCCATAGGTCCAGCCTTGTGTATAAGCACCCATACCTGTGCAGAGCACTCAATAATACAACTGATCTTTCCTTTTCCACAGAGAATGAGGGGGAACAATAGCAATCAGGTGCAAAGCTAAAGAAATCACAGCCAGGAGTTATGTATGAAACTGGGATTTTCAAGATGATTAGGGTGCAGACAGTAGTAATTTCTTCACTCACATCACACCTATATTTAACAATCTCAGCTAAGTCATGAACTACATTTTAATTAAATGAAGGGCCATGCTTTTGATTTCAAAAATAGAAATTAGACTTGCAATTCTTCCCCCACTGAAATTAATTGCAAATTCCCTATTATCAGACACTTGAGGTATTAACCCAGGCTTGCTTTTTAATTACATTTGATTCTTAATGAAGTAGATGGCAAAGAGCAAAAGCAGCCCATGATTCAACCAATTCACATTTTTATCTTTCCTGATGAACAACAGTGTAGGTCAAGATACTCACTGGATTTTCCCATGAGAAATGCTGCTATGTAAATAGGCTCAATTGACTTGCTCCTGAAGAAGCAGGTTAGCTTTGAAAAGCATCCTTTATTTTCTTTGCATGTATAAATCCTATACTCCAAACTTACACAATTATATATATTAAACAAGATCTAATTAGGATCATGAAAAATACCCTGCAAGTATTCTAAACTTTTATGACGTGCCTTTATTGTGTGGTATCTGGAAATTTCACCTTCTCTCTTTATATCAGTGCCAAAAATAAAGAAATTTACAGAATWCAAATTTATAACAGACTGGGACTGCTATCTTCTTGTGTCCAATCTATAAACTTTTTACATAATGAAAGTTGCTTCTTACCATCTGGAGATCAGACTTAAAAATAAACTTACTGTTTTCATGTTATATTAAAAGTTCAGCCTTGTATTTCAGATATTACTTGATATGTTATAAAAAGCATTTTACACTTCTTAATTCACTTTGAAAGGGCGTTACAAATCAAGCACTTCAAAATATATTTTATTGGAAGAAGAAAAAGTGTGAATGCTTTTCTACATAAAACTTGGGATCATATTCAGTAGAAGTCTATGATTATGACCTCTGGCCACATTTAAATTATGAGGAGACAAAAGGAAAGTATTAGGGAAAGTAAACTGTTCATTTTAAAACAGTCATGAATTATGGCAAGTCCCAGGGGATGCTTGCTCTCCACTAACTATCACTGAGGTGAGAGATTGCCAGTTCTACCTGTGCAAAGCATTGCCTTAGAAATCAAAGACATGACACAGGACTTTCTGTCTAACACACTGTAAGCAAGAGTCCTCGTACAGGAAATTAGGATTATTTAACTCTGGGCACAATGTGAGAAGCTGAATTAGTCTGTTTTGCCCAGCTGTGATAGAGATGCAAGTCTAACACACAATCACCAGCTTCCTCTTGCATTGAGAAACAGTGTTGTATACTTTAACACGGCATTAGTTAACCAAGGAAAATAAATTCCCACTTAGGCTACCACCTGTTTGATCATTCGACAAGTCCTTGTTGGAATACAAAAGTCACCACGGCTTTAACTGAACCTAGGCAATTCATGCCTATTAAGTATTGGGCTCATAAGATTAATGCCTTTATCCCAATATCAGCAACATCTTGCAACTGATCAGTTGATCAGTCTGCTACTTGTGGAAGGCCTAACTTAGTGAGGTCTCCTCCAGGATATMATCTCCCCACTTATCATCATTATTGTGAGTAGCAGTATTGGTTATTCAGCAGCTTTCTTACTTTATTTTTCTTAAAGCGATTCCTCCAAAGACTCTGCAGTGCATGCAGAATATTCACATGGCAGGACACGGCAACTGCAAGGCAGCCTTGCACTTGTGAATGATCCAAAACATTCTAATTTAGACAGTGTTGATGTGGGGACTAAATCCGAGAGACAAATCCGAGAACAGGTAGAGGGCTGAAGAAAGCAAATGTCCTTATATTTAATGATGGACAATTTCTGACTTAAATTAACAGATTAGCTCATGCTTTGAAGGATTCACATGCTCTGAAGTGGTGGCCAAAAAATCAGGATTTATGACAAAGATTAATACTGGAAGAATAGGATCCCCTTGGGCATTCTGACGATTGAAGCAACAACAGTGAATGGAGTCATCATCAAAACACAGCCCAGGTACACTATAGCCCATATATGCCGCTCTGACTAATTCTTCTTATACACTGTGTTATGGACTAAGTAACTCAAACACATTATGCCATCGAGGGAGGATAGGATAGACTGATAAAAAACAGTGTGGTGCAACAGGCTACATTAGGTTACATAGGCCTTAGATTGCATTTCTGCTTCTATTCCAAAAAAGGCTGTTCTTAGATTGCCATACCAACCCTCAAAATTACAAGACATAAAAACTTTAGAGAATGTTGATAGAAGTGGAAGGAAGCACAAATGTATGCAGTACATGCAGCCACCAAACAAAACGTAAACAGCTAGCAGGAAGTCTTTTCTGCAATTAAATGCAGGACTGTTAAGTAGCTACCTTTGTATTAAAGTAATATTGAAATAACCAGAGTAATAAAGTATTACTCAGCATTTTAGAGGTGAATGTACCTCTGGAAGACAAATATTTTGATTGCTTGTTTACAGTATGTAGACATCTGTGATTGCAAAATGCTAAGTACATCCAAGACACTGTATGAAGCTGGCAAAATACCGCTCCTTGCATAAGGACTCCGGCGCCTTGCTAACCAGCTTGGTAAACCTTCAAGGAATCTGATTTTCAGAGTGTAAAGTGTCACGGCTGGGCARCAAATGAAAGCAACTCAAAACACTAAGAACTTCTACCACATGCCATGTACTCCATGTGCTATTATAATTCCAAGGCAAAATTAAGGATAAGAAATAAAACCTTTAATTATTAGTATATCATAAGAATCTTCAAAACACACAGAAGGGATGACTATTTAAGTACCTATAGCA
Source organism: Nothoprocta perdicaria (assembly GCF_003342845.1). NCBI lineage: Eukaryota > Metazoa > Chordata > Aves > Tinamiformes > Tinamidae > Nothoprocta > Nothoprocta perdicaria. The sequence goes on from NW_020456143.1 coordinate 423,317, forward strand.
GCAATGAACTTTATGTAAGAATAAAATCTAGATTAGAAGGTATCTCAGCAGCACATCAAAAATAATAATTTGGTACACAGATCAAACAGACCATTTCTACTTATTGAGATGACATGGGAAGAAGAAAATATTCAAAGATAACATTTGCTCAAGAATGTTTATCTTCTTTCTTACCATTGAATGTTAGAAACACCCTTGCTTGAGGCTGAGAAGATCCTTTTACATGGCTAGAGTAAATAAATATCCCAATCAACACGTGCAGTGCAAGCAGTGCCATCTCTTCAGATTTGCAACTTAATATCCAAGAAATTAAATCTGGAAGAAAGATAGATCACGTCACCATCTTTATAAAATCATGTGGAGCACAAGAAACACTACAGGCCAAACTGTGTTAAAAAGCTCTTACAGCTTACGTCATAATATATGATAAAGCAAAGAAGCAAAGCACTTCTGTTTTCTTCTTCATGGATCTGAAAATGGTTTTCTCCAGATGTGCTCTGTGCCAGCACAAAAACGCTTGTTGCTGTTAGTATGAAGCAGCAGAGACATGTTTTTGGCTAAGACTGACTTAGATTCAGCTTATTTAAATAAGGACAATTCCACCTGCTGGAAAAATAATTATGCTAAATGTCAAGGCAGAGCAAAGCAAGGGCAGGAGATAAAGTTTCATGAATAAAATAACTGGCTGATATTTTTAGACCTCTCTCCTTAACTTACATCATATTTGATCTCCCTCTCTTCTCCCGGCCCTCCCTTTTTAAACATTGGAAATCAAAGGTGCTCAGAYACCAGAAGCTAGAAGTTAGGGACAGTTGAGAGCTCAGGAGTCCTCAACACCCTTTCTAAAGGTGAAGAGCTGACCACACATGTCACTCATTTCAATATCCTTGAAACCAAAAGCATTCGACATGCTTGAAGCTTTAGTCAATATTTGCGTTTGGAGTTTGCTCCTTTCAGACGCTGCCCAGCTCCCCAGGACTTCTCAGGGCACTGCCCACTCCATACTGGACAGTGTATACTGGGCACCTTACACTGGGCACCTTACACTGTTCTTACTCACATATATATACACTGAAACTACACTCAGTTGCACAGCTGAGCTCTTCATAGGAACAAATACACACCCCAGATCAAATCTCCAGCTCTTCTTGGACCAAGAAGATTCACGCTGGGCCCAAGACAGAACTTAGAAGAGCAGCAGCRCTTTCCTGGGAGGCCCAGCTGACTTGGGGTTTGACCCATAAAAACCAAGCCACATCCAGACTTCAATGGCGCTGAAATGCAGTGCCCAAACTTGAGCAAGTCTGAACCTCATCTAACCTTCACCTAAATTACCAGTGCCAATGGATTAATGTTATTTTTTTCCAGCTCAACTGCAAAAGCCAGAATAAATCACGAACTCATTTTAGTCCTGTTCTTCTACCCCTTATATACACAGGCACATATATATATCTCCATATATGTGATATGGATATATATATATAAAAATCTGTTATATATATATTTCTTTTTGGTCACAGCAGCTTTTCAGTGTTATTTGATGATATTTAATAATGGGATGACATATATGATTCAGTGGCAACTGGAAGCACCTTGAAGGAGGCAAACTCTAAGGCTGAACAATAGCATTAAAGGCTAAAGATTGCCTGTTTGAGGAAGAGTTTTCTTGCAGTCACTTCAGTTCCTCCTGTACCTCAGCTCTGCTCTAGCCCTACAGTCCCTCCAGTGGAAGACAGTATTTCTACATCCTTGTGGGTCAGTCCCTCTGAGATTCACACCTGTCCTGCAAGAACAGGCTGTGACCACCAAACCACAGCAGGAAGCAGCTGCCACGCAGGGAGGACTCCAGGTCAGCACCAATTCGGGCTGGATCTGCACCACTGGCTTGGGAGGGAAAAGCTCAGTATCTCATTACTAGCTCTGTCACTCTATATCCCTTCCCCGTAAATCATTTTTAGTGGTGTTAGTCTGCACCAGTTTCCTCCTGATCCAGGAGGAGGGATGGAAAGCARTGAGGGCATAAGCCTTGCTCACGTTCAGGATCAAGTAATCCTTCCGCMCCACTAATGGACAAAAACACCAGTATTAGAAAATTCTCAGATAGGGATCTAGTCTATGGAAGAAACATATCCATCCTGGCTCYGTTCCAAATAATTCTTTATGGCTTTGTTAACTAATGATAGTCATTGAGTTTTTGCCAAGAATAATTCTTAAGCAAGCTACTCAAACTCTGTAACTACTGTAAGGTTTTTGATTTAAAACTCATAACTAGCTTGTAGGATATCCTTTAACTTAACCCTCTTCTGAGGGAGAAGTGCCTTTGAATCTTGATAAGATTGCTTTGTCAGGCCAAAACAAATAGTCAATCACACTGAACATGTGATTTAACAGATGCAGTGGGATTAGTATTCTACAGTAGTAGCACTATGCTTTCTTTTGCAAGAGGGATGAAAAGTCAAGGAGGAAAAACTATATATCTTTTTTTCTTTCCTTAAACGATATTGAGAACGATAATAGTAATAGGAACAACAATAATAACATCCTTTCAGCACTTTCCCTCCCACTCTTGTGTCTCCTGCCAATTTTAATGCAATCAGTTCCGAGTGAAATATTGCTACATTTCATTGCTCAAATTTCCAGTCTTCACAGACACACAAAGTGACAGGCAAATACAGGATTCCAATTCCAGGCTGCATAGTTCCTAGCCAGCTGTTAGATACATAAATAATAAATGTACATTGTGCCACAAAGGTATCTTAGGATATCTGCAGTGCAAATGATCTAATGGAAATTGGTTTAATTTCAAACAAACTTATTTCAAATTTGAAACAGATTTGGACTTACATCCCAGTCCTGAATTTATCTCAGTAAGTCATGATACTATATTCAGCCTGCCCTGTGCACATGATCTCTGCTGACAACCCACAAACCTAAAATCTTGGAAGTACTCTTAAAAAAAAATCTCCTAGGACAGAGGAAAAGTAATGTATAACCCCACTTCTGCTTTCATGCTGTATTCCAACTGTTAACAAATCAACAAACCACTACTGAAGTAATATGGTGAAGTTTTCCTAACACAGATCTCCCTTTCAGCATGCTACATTGCTTTGGAAAGGTATCCATAGCTCCACTGTAAAGTGCTGTGCAGGTGTCATCTGCTGAGTCTCCCAGTCCCCATAAGGAAAGTCTCCCAGTCCCCATAAGGAAAATCATTCATTAGCAGAAAATGAAAGAAAAAAAAGGAAAGAAAAAAAAATATTATGCAGGTCTGGATATGCTTTAACTAGCCATGAACAAAAGGAAAAAAAACAATAATCAAGCACACTTCATATCAATTACAGCAAAGAAAGAACTTTCAACGTTGCTTACCCAGCTAGTGGAGGAGCCAGCAATACAGGTTGCTATCTGGTCTCTATCAGTTTACGGACTCCAATCCTGTTACCAGAACTCTTTAATTCCAAACCTGCCTCATGGCTGGGAGGGAGGGGGAAAGAAAAAAAAACTCCTTCTTCCCAGTGGTTGCAAAGGTTCCTCTATAAAATAATCCGTGGAAGGGGGTTCTCTTCTCTGCAGCCCTCCGTCTAGCACTAAGAGTGAGCGGCAAGTGGCCGCGTGGGGACGGTGACCGCCTCGCTTCCCGCCTCGCTTCGCTTTGGTTTTCGCCTTGCGCTTGCAGCCCGGTGCCGACCCCGCGCGCGTCACCCGGCGCTGCGCCGCATCATTGCCCGGCGAGAGGGGCCGGAGCTCATAAATAGCGCGAGGCCCCTCCCCGGGCCGGCCGGCGCTGCGCGGCGCTGCGCGGAGCCCGCGGGGCGGAGCGGGGCGGCTCCCCCTGCGCGGARCCCGCGGGCGCGCACGGGCAGCGGCTGCGCCGGGGGAGCCGGCGGGGGGGGCTCACACACACGTACAGGGTTGGTTTTTTGGAGGGGTGGTGTCCGCGCAGGTGCCTCCCGTCCTGCCGTCCCGGGAAAGTGGCCGGGAGAAAGTTCCCGTCGCTGCGCAGCAGCCGGGACGCCGCTCCCGGACCGTCCCGACGGGCGGAGCAGCCGGGAGCGGGCATCGCTCCGCMGCGCGCGGCCGCCACGAGCCGGGAGTGTCGGGGGAGCCGGGACCCGGGGGATGGGACTGTGTACCCCCACACACACGCCTATAGCACTGGGGAGGCCCCGGGGGGAGCTGCGCTCCGCCCGAAGGGCAGCGGGAAGCGGCCGGGGAAGCCGGTAGGTGTCACTGTGAAGGGAGGGAAAGATGCTGCGTTGTGGTCAGGGGCAGAGACCCCAAGACAGAGGAGGAGGCTTTGACCTGATCTCTCTCTCTCTCTTTTTTTTTTTTTTTTTTTTTTTTTTTTTTTTTTTTTTTTTTTTTTTTTTTTTTTTCCCCTCTCCCGGTTTAGGAGACTGGGAGTCACTTTTGCCCCCACCTCAGTCTTGCCCAAGGCACTGAGCTCTTAGCAAAGTTTCCATTTTTGCTGAGACTTGCGCTCCCACAGCAGTCAGACTGTTGAAAATTTTACCCAGAGAACACAAGCTGGGGATAAAGCTGGTGAACAGCAGCATTGCTCCTTGAAAGCCAATGGGATATTCCACAGGACAGCACCTGAGCTTTGGGCTATTTGTTAGGCAAGATTTGTGCATGCGGTGCTCTGGTCTGACCTATGTGGTGCAAACTTCGAAGTGCACAGGCTGCCTAGCATCGTCCCATCACTGCCATGCTTCAAAGAGCGCATTTTACCCTACTGCTTGTGCCACAGCTCAGGTGTGTGCCAAGGGAAACAGGTACTTGCAGAGAAGCAGTACCCACCATCAGATTTTATTTCCTGCTCTTATGTGCTCCAGCCGTTTGCTTGGCACAGGAGCAGTCAGTCCTACTAAGCTCTTGGGCATGTGACTGAATATGGAACACTTCAGTTTGTCTCTTTACATGGGAATCTTTATGGCCCATGTCTGTAGATCTGGTTGTGTGAAAGGTCATCCACATGACTTAGGGTCACATATTTTGGAGGTGAGTTCTCCCCCAAGCTGCACCAGCCTGGCAAAGTTAGTGTTTTTTTAGCATTAGAAGYTTCCGTAGTATAAGGCGCTAGAGAGCATAAAAGAATGGGACAGACCTTGCTCTGAAATCAAACATCAGATTTGCCATTGATTTTGCCAGAAAATAAGTAAGTACAGGTTTTTGAAAAGCTTGACCTACTTCAGATCGTGTCCCGAGGGTGAATTAGCTGAGGCCATCCAAAAAACTAAACTCTACAAGAGTCCCTAAAAATACAGGTACTGTTGCAGATCTCCTCCTTGACACAAGTAAACAGCACAGAAATAGAATGACATTTGCTGTCATAAAGAGCAGTTAAACTATACCATCAAAAAGCTTGCTCAGTCAATGACCAGTTAATATGAGTATGAACGTAAAGCTGCTCATCCTTGAAATGTGGTAACAACCATAAGCCTCAAAGTCTGACAGAATCACCCAGCAAAAGGAGAAATCACTTGTCTGCTTTGGAAAATCCCCACAGATAAGTGCAATTAGAGATCACCACACCAAGCAACACAAGTGAATCAGCCAATCTGGTATTCTCTCTTGCTGTGGTCTTGCAGGGTGATTCAAAGCAGAGCACAGAAAACCACAAAAGAAAATATGAAATAACCTTTCTTTTAACAGGCGTTTAATAAGTGGCAATACTAGTCAAGAAAGAAGAATGTTACCATGAAATGCTAACTCCAAACATGTTGATGGCAATTTTCATTTTTCTCCTCAAATATTTACACCATAAAAAAAAAAAACAAACTACTAATTCATCTTCTTAAACTCCAAGAAAAAAAATCAGATGGGATCACAAACTCTCCCTAGTATAAGAAAAGGTTAACAAGAGAATATTCTCAAAAATAAATCAACCTCAGCTAAAGGTTGATTTAGCTAAAATCAAATTCAGTTAAAGTCACTTGTGTCTGTCAATGTGTTTGTATATATGGACACTAGGGAGCCATCTGGCTATCTGCATTTCTTTTCTTGGTGTATTAACTCCATGAAAGAAAAGGTAAAATGGAGCAGTGAGGAAAATTATGGGGATTTCCGACACTCCCTCAAGGTCCTTAGGTTTATAAACTAGCAAAGGAACTACAAAGGAAAACACAAAACTTTAATCTGTAAGATATCATCATGCTTATATATCTGTTAGGCAAAGCAAAACTATGCTAATTTTAAAAACACAAAGCAAATTGAAACATGCAGTAAGCCATATTGATTTATTTGTATTTAATGTGTGCATATGTGCAGGTTGGAGCAAGATAATTAACTTTAAAAAGCAGTTTGAACTTCACAGCTGGGTTAAGTGAAATGGTTAAAGTTTTACTTAATATGTTTTGTAATAGCATATATTAGCTTCAAGCAAAAGTAATGGAATGGAAATTACTTTTCCAAACTATGAGGTGGGGTTTCAGTATTTGCTGGCATGAATCAGCCCTATGAGTGAAATGAAAAGTATGCAAGACACTTGTTTTCCAGGCTGTATGGTTTACAGGCTAACACGGAGATAGATGAAGACAAATAAGCTTGACTCAACTTTGCAGACCACTTTTAATTAGCCATATATTACATGAAGCGTTGTTTCTAGCTCTCATGAGCTATGCACATGAGATTTCTAATGAAGTGCAGTTACTCCAGATTGTCTTACTCCACGTAGTAGGACTGGAGTCAGGATTTTCATCTTAAACTCAGAATGTGAGACTCCTACAATGTGAGCAGAGTGAGAGGCAAATCCCCCTGGCCAAAACAAACAGATGCTTATGTTKTTGTTTCTATGCACGGCATTTCCTTGTTATCTGTACACAGCATACAAAGGGTCCCTGGCCTACCTTTTGACCTAAAATACTGAATGAAGTCATGAATGAGAAAAGAGAAAGGGGAAGGCAAAAGTACATTCGATCTTTTACTTGTGTTTTTCTTTCCTTTTTGGCTTTTTCCTTTTCTACTTGGATTTCCAGATCCTGAAGAAGTGAGCAGATTATATAAACAATAGGAGGTGTAGGAAGATAGCTTTAAAAGAGGGAGCTAAGAAACCAGAAGTTGGATGAAGGAGGTAAAGGAACAAGACAGGAACCTGCTGAGAGTAGAGGAACAAGACAGGAATGTGCTGAGACATTTGGGTGAAAGCATGAAAATGTGAAACTTGGATCAAATAGTTTCCCTGGGTTGGTAGCGGCTAGCCAGTAAGAGGAGGTTTAGTAATCAACACAAGCACTATTCAGACAGGAATAAATAAGAGCTATGCAAAAAAAAGGCGAACATCAAATGTAATCCATTCCTTGTTTAAAAAAAAAAAAAAAAAAAAGGAAAGAAATAGCATATATTGTAAGTGTCCAAATAGAATTGATAAAATTTTATTAGCTTCTCTTTCCTCCCCACTCATTTGAGTGTCCTATCCCTTTAAAGAAATACAAGATCATTTGGTAATCCAATTAACTTTTTTTGTTTTTTTTTCTTCTGCCACATTACAAGAACTGGGTAAAGCGTGAAATATCTCAGCTGTTCATGATGGGGAAGCTCTTGGGCTTTGTCTTGAAGGTGTGCTAAAACAACTATTTGTTTTCTTATTCACAGTCCAAAGACTGCATGAGGTGGTCAAGATAAAGCTACTGATGACACTGCTATGTGGTCAGAGATGGCATAAGGCACAAATTAGAACTGCTCAGGAGCAGTGGAGCTTCATGACCAAAGCAAGAGCYTTATAAAGCTGTTGACATGTAGTTAATAGTAAATCATTTTGTTCGTTTAAACTGTTTTGGGCTATATGAAAGTTCATTTATGGGGGAAAATACATTTTTCACAGCACAATGAAGATATGATGTTTAAGAACAGGATTAATGTTAATTAAGCACTATTAACTCTATGGGTCTGGAGGAAAACATGATGATCTTTCTATGAAAAAACTCCAGTTGTCTCCAAATATATTCATCCCCAAATGGCTTCCCTGGAAGTCAGCGTGCCAGCACTTCACAGTGAGCTCAGTCRTTGAACAGATTGATGATACTTGTTCAGAAATTACAAACAAGTATTTCTGTGTCTGCACAGAAGATGTAAGCACATTCTGATATGCTACCACCTCGTCAATGGAAGCAACCATTTCTAGGAGAATCACTGTATTTTTGTGAGATCTTCTACTTTTTAGCCAATGTGATCGCATGAGGTCAGTGATGTAACCCAAGATAGTGGACGTCTGCTTAGATAAAGTTTTTTTGCTTGTTTCTAAAAATAAAACAAGTCACCATCAGTTTGCAAGTAGATTAAGATGTTTTAGGAAGAACTGAATTAAAAGAGATACTCCTTGACCCATGAAGAATGGCTTCAAGTCACATGGCCTATAAATATAAGCACAAGTGCATAGAGTATGCACAATAATAYGTTACTTATTTCTATTGGAAATACTCAGAATTAAAATCCCATTGTGCAAGGAGTTCTACAAACACACAGGGAAGGAAAGCAAGAGTTGTTATGAACATTTAATCCAAACAGGCAAAAAGAGCAGGGAGGAGCACAGAATCACAGAAACACRGAATGACAGAATGGTTAAGGCTAGAAAGGACCTCCAGAGATCATCTAGTCCAGCTCCTCTGCTCCAGCAAGGACAGGGTCCCATCCAGGGTCCCATCCAGGGTGGTTTTGAAGACCTCCAGAGAAGGAGACTCCACAACCTCCCTGGGCAGCCTGTTCCAGGGCTCTGGCACCCTCACRTGTTCTTCCTCACATGCAGATAGAACTGCCTGTGTTCCAGTTTGTACACATTACTCCTTGTCCTATCACTGGTCGGAAGAGATAGTCTGAGAAGACCACTGAGAAGAGTTTGGCCCCATCCTCCCTACATTCTCTCCTCAGGTACTTAGACATATTGATCAGATCACCTCTCAATCTTTTCTAGGCYAAAGAGGCCCAGCTCACTTATTCTTTCCTCATACGAGAGATGCTTCAGTCCCTTACTCATCTTTGTAGCTCTCCACTGGACCCTCTCTAGGAACTACACATCCCTCTTATTACTGGGGAGCCCAGAGCTACCCCCATACTCCAGGTGCAGCCTCCCCAGAGCTGAGGAGAGGGGCAGGATCCCCTCCCTCGCCCTGTGGGCAACATCCACCTGATGCAGCCAGGAGCCCATTGGCCTTCTTGGCCAAGAGGGCCCTGCTGCCCCATGGGAAACTTCTTGTCCATCAGGACTCCCAGATCCCTCTCAACAGAACTGCTTTCTAGCAGGTCAACACCKAATTTGTACTGGTGCCTGGGGTTATTCCTCCCCAGGTGCAGGACCCTGCACTTGTCCTTGTTGAACCTCAGGAGGTTCCTCTCTGCCCAACTCTCCAGCCTGCCCAGCTCCCTCTGAAGGTTCTTCAAGGAACCTTAAGGTTCGTCTCTGGAATCAGCATGGTACAGATTATGATGTATTGATGTTTTAGCTGCAACAATATCACTTTGTTTTAGTATATAGATCTCCCTGCATTCTTATAAAGTCATAAATAACACGAAATTGACGCTCTGGTTTTAATGTATTCTGTGATGTATTCTTGTTACTATTAACCCTCTACTTCACTACTTCCCTTTACACTCTTGTTCATACAAGGCCTTTAAACGTTCATAATTGGACAAGTGCCCCAGCTTGCTTTTTTTTTTTTTTTTTTTTTTTTGAATGGCTCTTCAAGAAATGCGCTTTGCATTATAAGCGATCATATTTCAGTCATCAAATCCCAATTTCATGAAAGCCATTCTATTGTATTCATTAGAATGTATTTCATAAAAAGGATGAGCAAACACTTGGCTGAGATAATGAAAGGCTGTGAAGTCAATGTATGTTCACTGGAGTTGGAGAGTCTGCTAATCTTTTTGCCCAATTCTGAGGCCCCAAGACAGGATGCAGTCTGATGTAAAAAAGCATTGAGTTTTCAACTTAATATTGAATTTTATTTGTTGAAGAAGGATACTGAGAATTAGTCACAGAGCTATCTATTGATTAAATGGGTTAAAAGTTTAGATTATGACTATTTTTGCATTAATTGCTCACTCAAAATACACACAGTCTTCATGGAAGCACCTGATGTATAAGAAATAGAGTATCAGATAATATAAGATTCTGAATTAAATCTCAGAGTTTTCTTTGACAGTGAAAAGTTTCTCTTGTTTTAACTTGGCTCTTGGCTTCATGCCAGAAGAAGCACAACTCAGATTGAATCTGCTTTTTTTTCTCTCACAACATAAATGCTCCATTAAATATTTATCATTCTTTTTATCTGTCTCTCTCCATAACAGCTGTTAATTGAATCTTTATTTGAATCTATTAGCRGTAGTTTGCTCCAAGCCAAAAAGACAAAAAAAATCTGTATTTTGGATGACATCCAGAACACAGCATCTTCTCCACAATTACACCTTTCTAACTTAAAATCAACTCATTCATTGTCAATTAGGGGGAATAAAAGGCAAAACAAAAGCATAAAACAGATGCAAAAAAAAAAAAAAAAGGGCTTTTATTTGCTATTTCTTACATTTAAAACACATTTGTATCAAGTAATAGAAGTTATCTTAATGACTGCRGAGGAATTGTGAAATTTCATATCAACCTTTTCATTTGTATTTCACTACAGTATTGCCTGATTATTCCTTACACTTAGATATGAATACTTCATGAATTCAGTGATAATCCTTTGTTAACAATGCCTATTAATGTATGCATGTATTTCTTCCTATTTCCATTATATATACATACTTTAACTGTTGGCAAATGACACCAATCAAAGTATTCTCAAATGAATTGTTCAAAGTACTTCAAAGACTAGATTTTCCTCTCAAATATCACAGAAATAGACAAAGTATAAGGAAAAAGAAAAGTAAGCATTACTGGTATTACTGTAATGCCATCTTTGTTTTCTTCCTTTCTTTCTTTTTCCCTGCCAAGATAAGTGTTTCTTCCCCCCMCTTCCCCCCCCCAGATGTTCATAAGTGTAAATGATCTTAGGCCAGCTAAACTTGGGGGAATCCCTAAATTTTGCCATAAGAGGGCATTATTCAAGAACTTTGAATATAAAATATACATTGAATATATGTTTTTTTAAATGACAATTCTGTACAGTCATGAATGAAAGTACTAGAAAATATGAAAGCCTCCATAACTTGGAATACCTTAAATAAGTTTCTGGGACAGGCAGGGCACCTTATCTTGTATTTGCTTACTATGTGGTCTGAAAACACAAATACCAAAGAAGAGACAAAGAATATTTTTTTGCAGTTAGAAATTACCACAGAAGCAGGCAAAGCCAAAAGTTAGTGGTTTGACCTGTGGACACATTTCAGACATTAGGCCTAGGCAAAGTTAGCGTTAAATACTTGTTTAACTCTTATTGGCTCCGAGGACATAAAGATACATAAAGTCCTGTCTTTGAAACAAACAAAGGGACAACACAACTGAAACATTTTTGTTTGAGAGAAGGATTAAAGAAAAGGGAGAGCATATGTTGGAAAAAATGAAGATGGATTCTTAGATTCTGCCTTTGAATCATAAAAGAAACCTAAGCTTAAATCTGACCTAACTTTTTGGGTGAGTGGGCTAACCACCAGGTTTTTCCAAGATGTTGCGGGACTGAAGGAGTGGAGGCTGTGACATTGGAAGGGAGGAGTATATATGTCGTCTCTGACAACCCTTTGGGATGGAAAAGAATTGTCTTTGTATTCTTTTTTTCTCTTGGCCTCATCAAAATATTCAGAGTAAAAGCTAGATCCCAAAACATGCCAAAATAACCTCTGCTGATGTTGGTGAATGTTAGATTTGTTCTCAGAAGRACAGAAGTTCTTCTTTCTGGAACAAGAGGAGTTGTTAACAATAACAAAACACACTATTCCAGGCTTTTGGAGCACTGAAAGATCATTACTGTGAAAGCCTCAGTTCTGCACTTCCTGAGCACAGAGAAATTCAGGACCACATGTTCATGTTTCAAACAGAAATTGCTCCTACTTTACTCCGTGTATCATCTAATAAACATACAAAGATACCTTAGCATAATAATCAGCTACCATCCAGAAGGATCACTCAGACTGAACACTGAATTTCAGATAGTACTAAGATCTAATATACCTCAATGTTTGCAGAACTGCTAGTCTGACTGCAACCTATCAGGTATTGCAAATACCCTCAAACAGTATTAGGTTGCATCATCCTTGTCCATTACAACAAGTAGTGGATTCTTTTAATTTGGAGTCTCTCAGAACTTCATTTTCTGACATACTGTTACTTAGGATATATCAATGATGTATTGTCCTGTTTTCCAAAATTTTATAATTTATCACATGTTCTCCACCTCTGTGGCACTTTCACTGATAATTGTTGGAAAAAAAACAATTTGAGAAGTCGAATACAAGTTGCTTTCAGATATGCTTTGGATATTCTCCAGCTTGTCACATCTTTTTTTTTTTTTCCTATTTTTCTTCCTTTCTATTTTTTTTTTGACATATAACTGAAAAACATAGATATCCAACAGTATTCTGTTATTTACAGAAGTGGATAAATGAATTGAATTTGGTCAGTTTGCYATTTCAGTAGTTTGACAAAGAATTTCTAATTAATGGTAAATTAATTCCCTAGAGGGAAGATTTAGCATTGAAGTTCAGTGTATTTCTTTTTATGAACACACATAAGCTAACCAGCAATTGATGCAAAAAATTATCTGGTGAAATCTGGTAAATTCAAAGTCCATTGAGTTAAGAATTGATAAATAATTTTAAGATATTACATGATCTTAACACATACATATCTTTATAAGAACTAGATGCATTGCCCAAGGTGAAGATACCACAGGATTCATCCTGGATACACTGACTTGAAGATATGAAAGTTATATTCAACACAATTGTGAATTAGTAATCTCAGTAATCTCCTTCTGATTAGGATGAATGCCAAGATTTTTGCAAAATTTGTTGTGTAACAAAGATATGAAATGATAAACTACATGAATAACAACCCGCAGACTGAGTCATCAGCAGTATATTTGGCATACTTATTGGGTAAAGATTGGAATCAAAAAGCTCCTGACTCTTCATGTTGCCATAATGGCACACACAGGTTTGTCGGATCTCCATGACTGGCAACTGTCCTGAGTAAGACATTGACTCCAGTTTTGGAATGGCTTGTGGATCCACTTGCATGCCTGGACAAAATTATGCAAATTTTGTCAAACATAKCAACTACTGCTACTCCAAAACTCTTCCTGTTTTTGTGCAAGTTTTGTATCATTGTTAGGATTATAATTATTACTTGGYGATATCAGGCAATAGATAGAAAACGGAAGTTTACAGTTACATGTAAAAAACTGGACTTTAATAGGAAATTATGCTTATGACTCTGTCATGCCTTTTAGGTGCAACAAATTCTTTTGGCAGATGCTTCCAGCCAGGGCATCTGACAAATAAGATTCAAGTAGATATAGGCATACAATTGGGGAGTATGGATGGATGTTTCTGCCAGGTAATTTTCTCCTTGTTATTAAGAGCAGGCTCATATTATCTTTAATAAACTAAGAAATAATTTTCTGTTGTTTTAGTTCTGTTTTTAGGATAAATATTAGGAGTCCTGCAAACACACTGTGTACAGTTCTCATCTTATTTCATTCAGCATTTTGCTAGTTTTTTTAAAAACACAAYTGCTTTAAGAAATGTCATTTTAGTTAGTTAACTAGAACTGTCTCTGAGAACAAGCAGTGTAGTCAGGTAAGAAAGAGTTATTGCAATTTCTCTCTTAGAAAAAAAAAGAATGTCTGTTATCACTTAAAGACTCATTGGTTTSCATATGCCAACAGATAATGGTTTTCTTCAGTCTCTTTAATGACATTGCTCCAAAGGGAAACTATGGCCTTCTACATTCTTCAGACTTAGACACAGGTTTTTCCATTGTGCCTGCCCTGCCAACAAAAGTTATATTGAGCTATATTGGGCCTGATTTTAGAGCAAGTGAAATGCAAATGAAGTATTTTCTATTCACTGTGTAGTGACTGCATGAATATTTTTTTTTTCCTCAAACTGGGTGCATAACTCAGCTCTAAATTTCTCCTGTGATCTTGGTAATTCTCATGGGCCACAACTTTGCCTCCCATGTTAAAGCAGGCAGCAGGATGCCATTGCTGCATGCTTTCTCTAACTCCTCTGTTTCAATAGTTGTCTTTTTCCGAAGGTATCTGCTTTTCGACAGCTGTACTTTACCTGATGCTGTATTGCTCTTAGGTGGAATCTTAAAAATCAGTGCATTACRTATCACAAAACAAACACTGAGGAGCTTTTAAGCAGACTTCAGCAAAATTCAGTAGCATCAGAACGTAGCTTTGCATTTGATGTTGTACAAATTTACCTTGTCTGAGCCAGTGTCATACACTTACCGTATATGGATGTGTCATCCATTCAGGTCAAGAAGAGACATGAGTTTAGCAATCTAGTTGAAATGGAAAGGGATATCAGTAAGCATTCAAATAATAATTCTGATATGTGAAAATATTCTTTTAAAGTGCAAATGAATATTTGTGAGCCACTTCAAAGAACYTCAGGACTCACCTCCAGCTTATCTTCATCCTAGGGTTAAAATAGTTTTGGATAATGAAGACATTCTTGAAAAGCAAGTCTGTCTACAAAAGCTGCATGGAGAGAAAATGGGGTTCAAGTTGCTGAATACTTTTTTCATTATAAATAAGTTGCCAGACTCTGTTTTGATCTTAGAGAAGATGTTGATTTCTTAGTTGCTGTTAAAATACACATTCACTTTGTATACATTTGAAACTCCTAATTTTCTTTTTTTTGTGCTAGAAACTCATTTTTGGCAATAATCTTTACTAGTGAGGAGTTATTCTGGTCCTAGCTGTTCACTGCTTCACACTTTTTTTGATGGTTTGCACAGGTGCAAATGGATATAAATTGCAATCAAAAGAGAATAATTTCCAAATATTCCAAATGGGGGTATTTTTTATATAGTATGTAGTAATATGAGAAAAACAAAAGAAAATTAATGTGGGAGTTCCTTTTACCATTTAATTTCCTTTTTGAGGMTATCTTTCCTGGTATCTGTAAAAGATAAACTACAAATAAGAGCATTGGGAGGAATCCAGAGTAAAAAAGTTAAGTACAGTTTATGCGGATATTTACAAATTTGATGTCTAGTCATCCTAATCTCTAGAGAAGTTAGACATACAAAGTATATTTTAGCATATACTTTTAGCAAAATATATTTTAGTTAGACATACAAAGTATATTTTAGCAACATTTATTTTGCAACATTTATTTTAGCAACATTTATTTTTTATTTGTTTTTAATGTACATCAAAATAGAATGACTCATAAAAACTTTTTAATCTTTAGTACAAAAGAATCTAATATTTCGTTATTTAACATGTACAGACAAAGCCAGCTACTAAAATTGCTTGATAATGCTATGTCACTGTAATCATAAGGCTATATTTTATTTCAGAGATATCTCTCTGAGGAAAAACAGAGAAATCTTCCAAGATATTGAAGTTGGTAGGTCAGGAAAGTCATAGTCTGTAGGAAACAGCTGAAAGTGTTTTCTCATTCTTTTCTGCCTATATTCCAGATTTTATGAGAGAATCAGAGAAAAACTAGATCAGCATCTGTTGGGAGGGGAGAGTGCAATGATAAAAATTACCAAGCAATCGTGAAGAAGTACATAGTTGTGTCAGTCACGCAGTCTTATCCACCTGCAGTTGGTCACTGGAAATGTCTGCTCACTGCACCTCTGGCATCTGGAAAGTGAGCTAAATCATGGAAAGATGGAAGGATTTGAGTTGGAAAGGTTCCCAGGAGGCCATCTCCTTCAAGCCCCTGATCAAAGCAGGACCAACTTGGAAGTTAACTCCAACTTCAAAGTTAGATTGRATGGCTCCTTTTCCAGTCCATTTTTTGAAAACTACCAAAAACTCATATTCTACAGCCTGTGGGCAACCAAAGCACCATCAAAGTGAGGCATCTTCTCATGTCTAGCTGGGGTTTCCTTCAGTTGACTCCYCCTTTACTGCATGCTCCTCCAGCAGCAGCAGCCCCATCTTCTCTACTCCAGCCCCCCTTACACAGCTGGGCACTGCTGTACAAGCCATTCTCCCAAGCTTCTCTGCCTGCTACCTCCATTAGCACTTTCTTGCSCACAAACCAGAAGGGCAACACCAGAATTCAGTTGAGTATGGGAATTGCCTCATGGCCATTAGGAAAAGTTGAGGTTGGGATTTGGGACTGGCAGAAAATAGGTTTTTCTCCTCCTGCACAGCAAAGAGGATCTCTGTATCCGAGACTAAGTGGGCATGGCGAAGAAGGAGGTATCTGGTTTTATGCACAAAACATTCAGGAATTCACTTTTTAAATGGAAAACTTAAGAAATGATGATGTTTTCAAGAACCATCTTTACCAGACGAAACACCTCAGCTCATCCCTAATCAGAGTCCAGATAATAGACCCCATGATGTGTAGTTTGAATTTATAATTTTAATTTTTAGAAAAGGAATGTGTAAGAGTAGTCTATGAATGGATACCTCCCTGGCAGTCTGACCAACCCCATGTAAGAGTAGTAAACTAATGAATGTATGCCATATGTTTCACATGTATAAGTGGAGACAATCCTCTCTGACTTCAGAAAGTGTCTACTTGTTTACACCAGCTAGGAGCTGGCCTCATGTATATAATTTACAGTTGAATAAAGGCAGATGTTAGCATTATACAAAACTTACAGTGTTTCAGGTTACTTTTGTTAAGCAAGGCTTCTAGCCCACAAGTTTGGATTTTGCAGCGCTAGGCTGTGCTGCCATCTGAGAAGAGACATGGGCTTGGAAGTGAATGTAGTATTTTGAAGCCTTTGGAGAAATAATAATAATAATAATAATAATAATAATAATAATAATAATCACATATTCTAACCACAAGAACATTTACTGGGCTGGAGAGCAAGGAAATTATAATAAAAAAAAAAAAAATGAAGAGGAAATTTGGAATCTGAAATGGTTGAGAGGAATGTGACAAGATGAAAGAGGAATGTACCTACCACAAACTCCACACCTTGCACTCCTGGCATTTTACCAAAATTAATTAGCATGAGTTAATGCACTAAATATAGCATTAACACCTTATATACGTGCTAATTTACCCAGGACAATTTTAGTTTTCTGCAGTTTTGTGCTTGCTATATTATGCCCACCAGAGAAAAATAATGTGCCTTCTGCAGATCTTGATGTTGTCTAATGGTGGGTGTCCAGGGTAACCCTGAATTCCATTCATGAACAAGTCACAGCAGTCTTTCAGGAATCAATGAGTTCTCACACACATGCTACCCGGGGAGGAAAGAGTTGCAAACATCAAATCTTCAGYTACTTAACAGCTCTGACAAGATTTTAAAGCCCACAAGGACATGCTAATTAGGTATGCGGGAAATAGTTGTGGTGATGATGTATGTTATATCATTAGGAGAATATACAACATATTAAACTTGGCTGACTTTTTCAGCAGTGTTTGCAAACAAATCTYCTGGGATAAATAGAAAATGCATGATACCCCTGACAACAGTCTAACCAAACAAATGTCTTATGGTACATGCTAACATGTACGAAATTTGGTGTAGCTGCAGCTATGCTGTAATGCCCAGGAATGGCTCCCCTGAAGAGACTGGGGAGAAGAATGAGGAGAGCTATGCCTGACCATGAAGAGAGCTACACATTTGGTCTAAAAAGTGGACGTGGTTTGTCTCATTAGCTACCTGCTTAAATAGCCGGTGGATCAGGAACCCAGGGTTTGTTGTCGCTCCCGGAGAAAGTAGATGAAGATCTTTACTATCACAGAAGATTAACATAGTATCATTGCTTGAAGGTTGTTATGACTCAACCTCAGCTGTTTGTCTGCAACGACTTATGTTTATTTATAAGCATTATCTGCACATATAATCAAGTCAATCTAATGATTCAAAATCCAGTTTTGTCTCAGCATATCACAGTCCTGCATACATCAATGAGTCTCTGCATACAGTCATGAAATAAAAGTGTAAATGGAGAAATCCTCAGTCTCTGTAAAGGCTACAGCGAATTGTCAGAATTTATCCTTCTGGCCTTTTATTTTGTGAACGTTCTGATCTAAACTAGTTTTGTGGAGAAAATAATTATTGAGCAGTGCAAAAGAGTTAGCAACTGCTATTTTAATATAACTCAGGGCAGGGGGAGCTCTATTCAGCAGTCAAGGGATTTTTCCATTCCATGATTTGTTTTTCTTCCTTCTTTCTTCTTCATTTCCTATATGCATTGCTGAAGCGTTTATACACCAGAGTAGATACACTGGTTTGGCCAGATTAGATGAAGATAAAGACAATGAGATCTGCAAAACATTTTATGACTTCTTTCCCTACTTTTCCTGCTAATAGTTCACTTCCAGCCTGAGTTCCAGAATGCACAGACATCTGAAAGTCAGGAAAGTCATACATACATATATATATACTGCATTCATTGGTGTTTTTTTTAATAATTGCACTGTAACTTTGACTTGATTGGCTTTACCGTAGCTTCCTTTGTTGGTAGCCAGTGTAGCATACAATTGCTATAAATCCTTCTCTTTGATCTTCAGCTCAAACTACACCTTATTCTGGCTTACCATTTAAAACTAGCTATCCAAGCTGGCATTGCTGCACTTTCTCACACTACTTTAAAAGCAGTCACCCACAATTTAAATGCTGGCATTAACAAGAAACATGGCAATTACTCTTTCAGTTACTTTATTTCTTCAGTACTGTGAAATTTTTCTTCCTACAGCTATATTTTGACTGTTTAGAGTTCATATTCCCGGGACTGTATTTTCTGTACTTCAATAAAAGTCTTTACACCATGTATTATAACATTTATACTTGTCATAATAGAAAGTGTGTCTTGGCTGTCCRTTTAAGCTGCCAGATATCTGTCCTGAGTTATTCTGAAACCTAAAGGAGTCACAGCATCTAACAAAGAGTGAAAGCATGGCATGCTGTATACATAGGAATGGGAAACTCTGCCAAAATTTATGTTGTGAGCTTTGTAGGAGCTACTACAAGCTCCTACAAAGGAAGAGGAACTGAGAGCAGGATGGTTAAATATTCAGAGTTTAGGTCTTATATCCCTTCTTTCTGATACCAAAAGCAAGCATTTACCCGTGCTCCTCAATTCTAATTCATATAGGAAGACAATTAGTGATTCTGGGAAACAACATAACATGATGTTTCCACTAGTCCAAAAGGAAAAAAAAAAAGTGATCAGAAAATGGGAGATGTTCCCACTGTGGTTGCTTTTTGGTTCAGATGTAATTTTGAATTTAGGAACAGTGTTTCAATGGTGAGACAGTTTTTGGAAAGAGTACATTTCTTCACAAGCTAAATTCCCAACTTTTGCACATCGGAAGCCAGTGACTTTATGTGGTCACCAACACCCAGAAATTAGTCATATCAAAACATACTTTCCTGTGCCTCATTAATATGTCACCATGGCTATTTTACAACAGTTAACACAAGAGTAGAAACTTCTGGTTGAAACTCTGAGGCTCAGTCCCAGTTTTTGATTAAGCTTTTGTTTCAACAGGCCTGCCAGAGTTGCATAATGCCAGAAGTGCTGTTGGTTTCCTCCCATGTCTCTAACAAAGAGGAAGAAATTAACTCTTGTGACTTCATACAGAGCATGCAGCTAGGACAATTGTAAAGGATGAAGTCACATAAGCGTACAAATGTCTCTTAGGAGCCCATCATATCCTACCTGTAATTAACAGTGAAGTTTGATGCTTCCTTATCCTCTTCACAGAGCAGAGTACAGCCAGGCATGATGGATACACGATCAGAGCTCCTTTGTCAGCTGAATGTTTCCTATCCCATCACTGTAACAAGACATCTAAAATCTGCTGAAAGCACTACCAAAGCACCACTATAGTCATATAGCTATATAGCTGCTTAGTACATCACTACTTTGAGTAAAGTCCTACAGGTTTAAAGTATACTGACTGAGAGTTATTCTTTAATATCACCAATACAGTAGTTCTATGAAAACATCAACTCAGAGCTTGGCAGTGATCAAGAAAGGAAATTAATATCAGGAATTGTTAGGAAAAGAAACCAAAACCACAGAGAAACAAAAAACATAATGATACTACTGAATTGCTGGTTGATCTGAGTGCCTTTATGCTTCTGTCATCTTAGCAAAAAAGACAAGGGGAATAAGGATGAACAATTTATTGAGCAGCTTTCATGCAAGGAACAGGGGAAAAATTTGGGCCTCCTCAACTTGGAAAAGAGAAAATGTAGGGCAGAGATGAAAGATCTACAAAACAATGTAGAAAACCATAGAGAAGGTAGATTTGTTCATGTTTCTTCCGGTACAAGAGAGAGACCATCTATAACACTATAATTAGTAGTTTCAAAGTAAGCAAAACAAAGTGATTCTTCATTGAGTAAGTTTTATCACTGCAGAAATCTTTGCTGTAGGATGCTGTATTTGCAAAGTATTTATGTAGCTTCACAAGCAAAAGGGACAAGGTCTAGAAAATAATTCTAAAAATAACTGGAGGCAGAATATTCATGATGAAATATTATAAATGCTTTTCCTCATTCTCTTCTTCCTTATACGTCCACAGGTGGGCATCCCTGGAGACATCACTCGGCTATATGAACTCTTGATTCAGTATGGCTGTTCTCATATGTAATGAGCATTATTACCAAAGACATGCCTTAGATTTATTTACCTCCAGTGATGCTGCCCTCAAAGGGTGTGGATTTCCTAGCTGTCTAGAACTTAGTGAAAAAAGCAGAGGAGCAAACCAGAGATTTTTGATGTGTAAACATGTCTGATCTGAAAAATTTCCATATGGAAAGTCATTTACTTGCATGCCATTCTATTGTCTTAGAAGGATCAATTTAATGAAGAAATCTAGCATAACATGCCAGGGCATATTGACTCATACAACAGTCTGTATGACTATACAGCAGCTCTGAAAATKAGGAACAATAACTAAGTCTTCTTCAAACTTTGCAATTAACTCGATCTTACTCTCCCCTCTTTACTTTCATGATGATCCATAAAGCTGGATGAGACATAAAGTTGGTCACTTGCCATTACTAAGTGCCCCATAATTTACTCAAGGTCAGATYTTGGTAAATGAAAACACTCCCACAACATCTGAAGACCTGCAGAATTGCCAAGCTTTGCACTTTAACCAAATTGATGATTAGCAAGAACAGAGACGTTAGTCTGATGGTCCTTGGCAGCCTAGTCCAACTAAGTGCAGGTACTATCTATAGCAGTGCCTACATTTTCTCTCTGGTTTTACAGGATTGAAATATATTTCACTTCTCCTCCCAGAAAAGTAATGTGCTAAGTCAGAATGATTCATGTTTCATATCCTATATTACAATAAAAAAGAAAGCCTGAGACTTCTTACAGTGCTGCAAAGCTGAACTGTACTAGATAACTATTAAATGTAATGCACTAATTTTATATGTGACCCAATAAGTAAAATTTGTTAGGTATCAAATGTATGTATCAGTAAAGGAATTCCACAAAATGGCTTAGAAACATGGCCTGTGACAAAATATATTATGTATTTTGAATGTGGAAGAATGAGAGCAAGCTTTGTTGCAGAACTCATAAAAATGCTTTGGAAGATTTGGGGASAGTCTGCTGGGGAGAAGAGTACTTAGGAGGGAAGAGGAAGCCTCTCAACAAAAGGAAAAAGTTCACTTATTGAACTTCCCTATAATTCAACGAGGAAAGAAATTAGATCACTTTTTCTCTCCCCCAAAGTACTGACAGATTTTTCCTACATGCTTATGTATAAAATTTGCAAATGATGGGATATATCTCCCATGTCGGCAGCTCTGAGCATCTTGACTGGAGACGGTGCAGTCAGCAAGTTCAATCGGATGATGTCAGCTTAGCCCAGTGAGGCCTGAGTATGATTTTCAGAGCCTTCCTAATCTGTCTGGATCATGCACACAGATATATATTTCACATGACATCTGGAGAACTGAGAATCTCTTCTGGATGAAACACTGACATGATATACTAAAATATTAGGAAATGGCTGCAGCTATTAAAGAAATAAAACCCCTTTATCCTGCTTTAGAAGCCATCTCAGGAATCCTTCGACTACAGGAATAAATTCTATGATATTTTAGGCCAAAATYTCTCAGCAAGCCCAGATATAGGCATAGCTATTCCATGAAAGACAGCGGGATTACTGCGGATCTCTGCTCATGCAAGTTGCCCCTGCGGGCAATGGCAAGCACCCGGCAGCATTCCCGTGCCTGACTCAGCACTTGTTTCCATGACAGTCCRGGCTCAAATGCGAAGAATGCTGGGGAGGGAACAAAAAGGAGAGGTTTTACATTACCCCCTTACTCCACTGCTGTGACTAACACATTCCTCTTKTCTGTGTGTTGGCAGTGAATATTGATAGAGTTTTGAACTTTCAAGCTTGAGTTGTTTTTATTAACAGTTTCAAAGACAGTTGTCTGTATCAGGCAGTCCTTAGAGAAAGATTTGGAAGATATGTCAGATTATAATTTTACTAAGTCAATTCCCATCTGTCTGGCAGGGATGCAACAGATTTCTGGGTGGATTTTTTTTTTTTAAGGTGGGAGGGGCTGTTGTTTTGGTTGTTTTTTTATTCCATAAATCTTATGCTTGACCAGGTGAATTCTGCAAAATTTTTGGCAGAAAGCTGTGGAATACCTAAGGCCCATTTATCTTTTGTGATTGTATTTATTTCACTGTGACAAATTACAATGATATATGAAATTTATTTTTGATAAGATCCATCTTTTATTTTGCTAAGGATTTAATTTTAACTGAATCTCCTTCTATAACAGAAACTGATTGGTAATTTCCAGTGAAGTCCCATTCAGAGCATGTTCTCTTCTCTGATTAATAAAGAACAGAGGGTTATCTCTTCTTATCTTTTGAAACATTTTATGGTTGCCATTGTAGTTTTATTGCATTGAATTGATATGAATAAACTACGTAATATTAAACCTTCTTTTATTGGCATTATTTTTCTTATGTTCCTGAGTATTAGACTTTCTGTATGATTTCAGCATTGACCAAAGAGAGCTGGTCTATAGTTATTTTTTTATAAATAAAAGGCTTTTTGAACTATGTTGCTATGGCATGTCYGTTATCCTGAGTAACATGGCACGAGCACAGATGAAGATATAACATGAAAATAATGGGGTTGTACAGGTGGACACAAAGGAAGACTACAAGGGTAACAGAGGGAAAGAAATGTTCCCACAGAATATTTATCTTCTCMGTAATGAAAAAGCAAGGAAGCACACAAATTTGTCTGAAGACAAAAAGACAGAAAATTTATTATTTTATTTTTAAAGTACAAAATATGATTTGGTAACACTGAGGAGCTTTCCAAGSGAAAAAAGTTAAAAAAGCACCTTAAATATCAATTTTAATACTGAAAACATCCCTAATCTGCTCAGACTAAAAACAATAGCAATTGTTATGTTTGCAACATATTCTAGTTTGTTTGCTTCCAGTGCTTTGACAACACATTTATGTATAGTCAGGGACAGCATTTCTGACATACTAAAGTGAGAGTTTTGAACTTTTTAAACTAAAATATCTGTTATTTTTTATAAAAGTTGTTGGAATTTCTTCCCTTCTTTCCTGCCACAAAAGTATATTTGTTTAAAAGCTACACGGAACTTCAAAATCTGACACGTCAAACAAAAAGTAAGTGGATCCATGACCTTGCTAACTTACTTAAACTGACATCTGTTATTACCAGCTCCGCTGATACTTAGGGGAAATAGCTGCCCTTTTTTTTCCCTCTGCAAACATTTGTTGCGTCTTAGGTCAAGCCAGTTGTTCAAGATCCAAGTAAAGAGGAAGCCTGATTTTATGGTATGAGTAATTGAATTTATGATGCAAGCAGTGTCTTTTTGTTTGGTTTGGGAATTTTAAAGCATGACTGAAAGAGCACAGTGACAAGTTGTGTACCCAGCTAATGCGTGGGGATCTTGGGCATGACATACCCAGGAAAGAGCAGTGACAACACGTGCCGAAATTTTCCACTGGTAGTTCAAGCTGGAAAAGTGCCACGTTGTTATAGTAAATGCAATCACAATAAGGCTCTGTTACTGTGCTGGACTTTGTCATGTCGCCTAAGTTTACCAAATGTTACTCAGAGCTTTAAGAAAATAGTAAGTGCTTCAATGTTTTGGTATTTCTGTTTTGGATTTTATCTCCTTTTTTGGAGCAGAACGCATAAGCTTGTATCCAATATACAGGTGTGAGGTTCTTATGTGCTTATGTGCTTTATGAGCATCCTCATAAAGCTGGCTTGCTTTTCCTTCCTTCCTTCCTTCCTTCCTTCCTTCCTTCCTTCCTTCCTTCCTTCCTTCCTTCCTTCCTTCCTTCCTTCCTTCCTTCCTTCCTTCCTTC
>NW_020456143.1:447905-481383 GCF_003342845.1 Nothoprocta perdicaria
TCTTTCTTTCTTTCTTTCTTTCTTTCTTTCTTTCTTTCTTTCTTTCTTTCTTTCTTTCTTTCTTTCTTTTACATATACACACACACAACTATCACCAAGGAGCTTGGTTAGATTTTCACAAATGTCTCAGGTACCCTGATTTCACTGGGAGACAAGAAAATCCTACTAGGACTGTGAAGCATTCACCTCCTTCTGTATATCTTCAACAAAAATTGACCTTTGATCCTTAATGCTGTAGTTATTTATTCTTGTTTTATCTGTACAATATAGAACATAGAGCCTGCATCCAGTCTCTCTCTTTGGAACCCATTTCATTTATTCTGCATATTTCTATATTTGTCTTCCATGGGTTTCTCTTGAGTAATTAGAGAGTACTGAATCTGCTAGCAAATCTAGCTTAAATCCCTAAAAATATCTCCTTTCTCTCTCTGATGATAGTTGCCCGTTTGGATTTCTAGATTTGTGATAAGGGAAGAGGTCTGTCTGTGTCCTTTCCATAGAGGAAATCCTAAAGTTAAGAAATTTACTCATGTTAATGGATAAGAGTCAATTGGAAGGCGCTTCTGCATCCCTCAGAGGACCAAGACGAGAACTCCTCTGAAATTTGTAGAATTGCACCTACATGACACAGTGGAACAGGGAAGAACAGGTTGGCTCTTCTCTTTTTCTGCCCAGGAGAACTTCTTGTAAAAGATACAGATGTTCTCCTGGATCATTTGACATATCCAGCTAAGAGCAGCCAGTTCAGATGCCCTCAGAACAAACCTATCTACTGCAGTTTATATTTTACTACAAGAAGGAATTTCATAACATAATTTTGGATCTAGATTCTGAAAATCCCATGTACCTTTGATGGCATTGTAATGATCCTGAATTTTCACTGTACAGTATTTAAAGTTCTCTCTTGGCTCCACATATACTAGAAAAGATATGCTTGCCCCCCCAAGTAGGGGCTCAGTACTTCACTGATTAAGCCAACAGTACTGGCAATCTGTCCTGTTTGGAGCTTTATTATTCCAGTGGAGGAAGCTCCAACAAGAGCCATAGCAATAGTGCTGAGATATCTGCAGGTTATGTTAGCAGGAAGGAAAAACCTTGACACATGAATACCAAAACAACTTAAAGTCTGTCCTTTTTGGGCTGATGGTTCCTTACTTAATTTCATTTCTTAATATTTATTACCTTTTAACAGAAGTGTAAATATTCTGTAGCACTCTTCTTTTTGTGGTATAAATCTATGTAATTTGTCAATGATATGCTAATTTTCTTTAACCGTAGAACTGTAGATGAGTCAGTCTAATTTCCAAGAAAAGCACCATCAAAACTTCTTAGCATTAATATGTACAAATATGATTAGAATCTATTAAAGAGGACAGCTAATGTAAAAGTACAGAAGTATCAAAGCAAGAGCTTCTGATTATGAAGAATTTGCAGTTGCTCTCCTGCTAAGTTATAGAGACAAACCATGTAATTTATTAAAATAACTGGATCTGAATCATACCATACTTACTAAATATCTTGCAATGATGTTTTCTTCTGTTTGCACTGTTTAGAAAATTATTGCCAATTCAGACGTCTGGAGCATATTAGAATTATGTGTATGATATAAACAATAAAAAACAGTTGATTGAAGTCTCACCCAAAAAGAAGCAGCAAACTATGCCTTGCTGATCACAGTCATAACAAGAAGTAACAGGCAATTCTTTGTATAACCTCTGCCTTTGAAAATGACTTTTTAGATTTATTGATTTCATTTTGCACATGGCTGTGAATGACTAATTTTTTAAGAGATTGCCTTTAGAAACAGTCACCTTTCAGACAAAGACGTCTTTCAAGTATGCTCCATTAAATGGATATTTTAGCTTTTCCCATCAGGAGTGACAAAAGAGAAATAGGGTTGTTTCTACTCTTCATAAATGTTCCTTACTACAACATGTACTAGACATAATTCTAATGATGCGTATTTGAAAATCTGGCAAGGCAACTGAGACAACTTATTTATAAAATATGACCTAAAATCTCAAGTTTATTTTAAAAAATTCTTAGAGATAATCTTTCACAGAATCCAAGAATAAGGGTGGTAAGTTTAAGGAGCAAGAGTGGGAAAAGAAACTTGATAAAGCATTTTAAAACTTTTCTTTTATCCTATTACTGATAATTCCTGGTTTTTAAAAAGTACATTTTTTATTTGTTATAATTTTTCCTCGGTGTTTTCAGATCTCTGTGGAGAATAAGTTCTGCCCGACGGTAAACAGAGTCCCAGTTTGCTTAGCAAGATTAGTGATAAATCATGATACAATTTCTATAAAACTTGGAAAGGTTATCCATATGTTATTATAATTTCAGACACCTTCAGCTTGTTGACCTTAGTTGTTTGGCATCAAATTACCATAGCGGACAACTTTGTCATCTTATGTGACTTAACCTTAAAGATCAAGTCACTAATTAAATCCCCCATCGTGCCCTTTTTAACTGATGTAAGGACACAAGGATAAGAGAATAAAATGACTGATTCTTGCAGTAAATTCTATGTACCCAACTGGTGCACTGATTTTTGTTGGATTATACCCAAGAGCAAACGCTGCACTCATGGGCAATGGTGGCATTACAGACTTGGGCCATGGTGAGCAGCCTGTGGCTGAATGCAAAGCTGAATCCTGCTTTTGAGGTCAGATTAGGAGTCAGTTTTGGCCAGCAGCACTTCCAAAAGGTGATGAAAAGTCAGCTGTGAATTTGGGTGAATTTTAAGTTTCTGCTTTAAGACAAAATATATTTTTATTTTACCACAGTCATACAGAGTGGAATGGGAAACCTCACTTTTACATTTAGTCCCTCTAACTTTGGAAGGTCGTTTTCCTGGTCACATGTATGCATCTTTTTTTCCTACATGTCTCTTCGGACTCTTTGCCAAGCCTGGGATTTCCATACAGTTTTCTTAAGTAAATGTAGCACTGGGAAAACGACAGGTTAAGCTTCAGTTTTATGGATTGAACATGAAGCTCTGCTCAGTTGTAGCCTTTCTTTCTGCCTTTAGTGAAACTATAGTCAAAGAGAACATTAGAAAGATATATTACTTTCAAAAAATGTCTTTATAAGACATTTCATTTAAAAATAAGTAAATACATCTGATTGTGGCCTCATTTTTATTTCAAAAGAAATTACTGAAGAAAAAATAAGTCCAATATTTTTAAATTTGGCATACCTAMAGCTAGTAGACATACAGGGAATAATCTTGCAGCACTTCTATGGAAAATGTCTGAAGTTTGGGGTGCCCTTTAAAATCTTTTCAACTCTATTTCTTTGTAACATTGATTCTAATTATATATCACAATAAGAATTTGAAACAACAACAACAATTTCATTTTTTTTAGTTCTTTTTTCTAAGTAGACATTTTTCAGACTAAAATTATTAGAGAAATTGGGCAAAATATTCAATTTTAGTAAGTTCCTGAATATATTATTTTTCTGCTAATGCTTTTGAGTTTTTATTGCCTTTATATTTAATCATAAGAATGCTTTTTATGACCATTTTGTCCAATTGATCTTAAAATATTAGTTTATTATTTCCTGTTGGAGAGTTCATTATAAAGCCTCGTAAAAATTGTGCATGATAAAAATATAAACAAAAGTATAATCTCATTTGTGTTTTCATGTAACCAATTTAAATTACTGTAGTAAGGAGAATACGTCAATTACATCAGTATAAATGAAAGAAAATGTAGACCTTAAAATTTAAAATCTACTTATCCAAATATGATCAAATTTTCCAGTAAGCCACCATTTTTAAATTTCTTATAAAGTTGTAACAGGATTATAATTAGGATTGTAAATATCTTTATATAGGAATACAATGTTTATAGATCAATTTAGGAATATCAGTAAAAAGTGTAACTGATGGCTACAGGCTATGATTACAAATAAACCTTTGACCTAGAGCAATCTATAATAATAGATTAACTGATTATTTGCTTAGTATATTGCTCACATAGCTATTTCTAAACATAGTTTATATATTAAAAAAATATGTAAAGAAATATTTTTTATTGGTATAAAATGCAACCCAGACAAAAACCTACCACACTTATCMACTGTGTCACTCTTTTTACAAAGAGAGTTAAACCCATTATCTCAGGTAAAAGAGAAGTTTTATGAGATAAGTTTTAGTTAAATATTTCAATAGATGTCTATGCATCTGTATGGTACATATTTTGCTTTGATATTTGGGTTCATAAGAGTTATGCATAAAAAGAAAATTAAAAAAACAAAAAATCATAATTTTGGAGTTTTATTGAACAAAAATAATGACTATCAAAACGTGGACTTTATGGTCTCTAATAGCTCCTTGCTTACATCGTCTCTAAAATGAAGAAATTATTATATTTTCTATGAAATGTGAAAAAGTTCAGTTTGAAGGAACTGTATAAATGATTGCTGATACTGTTAATATGTTGTCATATTGGTAGACCAATGCGAATCCAATTTGCATTACAAGGAAATTATAAGTGCACATCTAGCACAGATTACTTTATAATTTTAATTTTGTTAAATTTTAATGTTGATAAATGCATTTTTTTTTCTCCAAAATGGTAAGTTTAATATTATTAAATAACTTGGTAAATATGGCAAGAGGCAGTAAATAATACCCTATGTATTTTAAAACTTAACATTCCAAAGTTTGTTTTGTTTATTAGCAATTTAAAATATCTCTTTGGGTATTACTCATATACTTGTGTATAACATGAACTGGGCTGTTTTTTAGATCTTGCCAGAATGGCTGTTTTTATAAGATATAAAATCTGCACTTCCTGATAAAAGAATACATGAAAGGTAAAGAAAATCTGTGGTACCATTGAGACGTTTCATTATAGTATGTTTCAATGAGACATTACAAAATTAAATTACATTGAGATATAATGTAGGATATAAGACACTACTTAAATTGCCAGCAAATAATGTATTAAATGCATTTTCATATGATTTTTCAAAAGTATTCAAATATAAATGTATGTGACATGACAAGCTCTATAATAATTTAGCACATTTTAAATGTGTTAATGAATAACTAATGTTTCTAAGCAGTTTAATGATACTCTTTCAACATGAAAAAAAAATGTATTTATTGGAAACAATTCAGTTCTCTATATTCAGTACTTATAAAAAAATTAATGATGATACAGCCTTTTCAATTATACCTCTTCTAAAATAATTAATACCGGAAGTTGTTACTCAAAAAAATTGACACCGAAGTGAGTTTTGAAACCATAGGTTAAGTGCAATGTTAAATCATAGTCTTTTAGATTTTATTATAGAGCTAGCCAAAAGGGCAGAAAAAAGTGTGAGGACAATTTTTAGTTAATATGACATTGCTGGATTTACTGAGAGCCTTGAACTGTAAGCCTTGACCAAAGAGAGATCTTTTCAGGAGCTTCTTGTTCAGTGGTGTGACATATAGAAAATGTCATGGAATTTCAACTCACTGCTTGCTTCATGTTCCTATGTCAACCTGAGCTGATTCAGTAAAGGTGTTGAACATTGTAGCGTCCTGTTTGCAGATACCTGGTTAACAAATGAGGGAGAAATCTATGTTAGGTTCTTGAGATTTAGTGCAAACTAACTGTATCTGCTATTGGAATGATGACATAGTCTTTGGATGATGCCTCTGTCTAGGTCTTATACTTTGCTTGTTATGTGGAACACACACAAAAAGAAATTTATCTGAAAAGTTATTTGTACAGGAGAGTCATACTTCAATTGTGAAGCCTATTGTAAGTAGGAATAAGTCATTATTGGAAATGCTTGACTCCTCTGAGGACAACTTCAAAAAATATGGCTCTAGAGCAGTTATTGTAGAAGGTATTTTGCTGAAGCAATTTCACCAGAAACAGGAATACTGGATTCTAGACTCTCATTTGTCTGAGAGAAATTAAATCCCTATCACACAACTCTCAACATTCTGCAAATCACTGCATAAGATGCTGAGTAAGAAATTTGCTAGAACAAAGTTGGGACAGTTTTTCATTCCACATGATGACTATGTCTGTTTTGGGATTAAAACTGTAAGAATCAGGTATGTAAGAGAGTACATGTATGTGCTTGAACCAAGAGGCCTCCTACTCTATACTCTGACCCATAGATAATCATGTCATGCTGTCACTATTTTCTTTTTCTTTGTCCCGATGAATCTTTTATTCTTTGCTGCACAATGAGGACATTATGGAGGACTGAGGGAAAACGCACCTTTTCCTCTTCAGACTTCTAAGGTATCCATGAGAAGACAGTGGTACCATAACATAGGAAAATTTGTTTCCTGGTTTTGGATAAAAATGAAAGTGGCCACAGCTGCATTTCGTGAGATTCGGGATCTGACTATTTTGCAGTTGATATGCTCTGAAAATGCACCTGTATTCTGTCATTTAGACCATTGTGCCAGGGCATGATTTATTTCTGGATCCCGATCGGAAGTCGGTTAAGTTGGTCAGCAGTCTATTGAATTTGGGTAGTTCTGAAAAAACCCAAAGGAGTGTTTCTGTAGGTAAGAAATCCTGTAGTCCAAGAGCAGGAAAAGTCTGGAATTTGGCACCTCCCCAGTTACGATGCAGTTAAGCTCTACTTTTTTAGATCACAGACTTGAACGGAGACATTCTGGTTCCTCTTAAACAYGGCTGTTGGCAATTTAAAGATTTCTTTTGGTCAGGTTTGGCTGTGTGTCAAAGAAAGTGCCTTTGCCCTCCTCTTATAAAATGAAGATGTTCATACATCTCTTTGAGTTGTAAAAGACTTTTGAGCATGTGGGAAGGTTCTGCAGTATTTTTATTACCACTGAACTTAACATTTTGCCTCTCTTTCTGTCTTCTATTTGTATGACTAAGTGATGTTTAAAATCTTGTCTCGAACTGAGACACAGTGAAGGAGAATGTGGTCTGGCACTAGGAGGGAGAAATACCATAGAGCAAACAAAGGAAAGCTCAAAAATGAGGTTTAACTTTGAAGAATGACTTCACTGAAGCTGAGAGTAAAGATATAATTGTAAATTAAAATTTGATCAAGTAAGTTTCACTTTGTATTATTCATACTTAATACTAAGAAAATTATGATAAATAATATGCATTAATCCTTCAAGTCACAAAAGTCATAAAAAATAAGCTTTGTATCTCTTCTTCCATTGGTTATACATCAAGTATCACATCTGACTTCAAGAGCATTACTTTTTGTTTTATGTTGGATACCTGTAAAAAGCAGAAGGCTGATCGTTATCTTTCTCTCTTTAAAAACAAAATTCCTCCAGATTGGCTACTATGCTTTAGGAAAGCATGGGACCAACATTGTGTAAACATAAGATGAAAAGTGATAAATATGCAATCAGAGTGAGAACATGAAGAATGATTCCATATCGAGTTTCTGCCTGTTATTCCAATAGTTCTATCCTCCTTTGTGATTATTTTTGACAAGAAAAAGTATAGTAAGTTTTTAGACTCTCTGAAAAGCATTAGGCTCCTCCAGCCACTCTCTTCCCTCAGAAGCTGGAATCTCTACATAAAGCTTCTATATATTCATACTTATTAAAGGTAGCATAGCTTTTACACAAGCCAAGCAAGATTTAATTATTATCTATCTCTCTTGCACACATAAAATTTTGTTTGTCATTCTCTTGGTAGAAAGCACTTTCCCTGTGAACTTAGTTTAAATTGTCTGGAAAATTAAAAGCCAAAATTTAAAAGCTGACCTGAAATTCAGAAAAGACATATATAAGATCTGTTTATTACTGTTTATTGTAAATTCAGTCATTACTTGGAATAAAAATGAATTCACAAGAAGGAGACATGTGAAGTTAAATTGTAAACAGATTTTCTATTCTACCTGACAGAAATAAAATTGTATTGTTCATCAGGGACAAATATGGAGCCAAATACATACACACATTGTCTTCCTGCTCCCTTTTCCCCCCAAGTATTTTTTTCTTTCCTTTCACAGCTGGCTGACCTAATGGGAACTCAAAGGCTAATGCAGTGAGCATACCCTGAGGGATTAGCTGTGCCATTTAGCACTGGTTCTCTACTAGGGCAAGTGCAGCTTCATACCTCTCTGAAAGGCAAATCCCTTGCACAATTCTGTGTGCTGTGTCATCAGAAATACTTTTTTTTTTTTTTTTACACAAAATATTCAGCTTCCTTTACTTTTTCTGGCAGTGACGGTGTAGGAAGTAGAGCTAGTTTTTGTCCTGAACCACTCCCTTCCTCTTTAGATCTTGCAGCTGTGAGCTGACTTTTAAGGACATATGCAGATAGAGTTCAACTTGTTTTGTCTGTACTGCAGGGTAAGTGGATGTGAGCCAGCTCTGATGTGTCAGCTCRCTAGCTATGCTAGCACAGAGCTGTACCAAATCTACAGAGCTTGACCGATGCTCTAGAATTATCACTGAGGTGCAATGATATTCATCTTCATTACTTACAGATTGGAGTAACTGTTGGTCAGGCCAGAGCAAAATCTCTGTAGAATTAACATGGATGTAACACTATTCTTCGTCTAGATCTCCATCCTGTTGCTACACAAGATGGGGAAATAGAAACAAAGGAAGTCTCTTATGCACCGTCTTTTTCTTACTATTTAACCTTTAGGCAACAGAGGTCAAGCTATCACTAAAACAACTGTAAAAGAAAAGAATCACCATTTGTGCTCATTTAATCAATGGAAAATTGATTATGTTTGATTTTGTTTGACATTGATTTAGTGTTTAACTGGTAAAAACTTGGCATAGATGACTTTTAGCAAGCTCCTTTGCATTACTCAGGAGGTACTTTATATATACAGTGGGGAAACTGAGAAATACAGGTGGAAGATGACAAAAATTAAGATTGGAATAGGTACATGACTAAGGAATTTGTCATGTTTCAAGTGAGAAGGATTATTTAAGTATGTAGAAATAGACAAAACAAGAATGATTGACTAAGCAAAGCTAAAAGTAGGCAAATTCTAACCCGGCAAAAATTAAAGATCCTCAAAAGTRTGTTTCCCAGTAATACAAACTAGCCATGCAAAACAGGAATTTTTATCTAATGAAATCTGAAGTATTATCTGAAGGAAGTTCTTTGGGGGGAGAAATACTTAAATAAAATTTCTTTATTGCTATAAGGCAGAAAGAGGACATCTCTAGCACAGTTATATTCCAAATTCAAATGTCTAGGTGCCTACCTATGAGTTAAGCATTTAAGCTCCCATTACAGTCTTTGTTCATAAATACCACTGGAGTTTAGAGAAAGAAGCAGCCAACTGAGCATAGGTATCTACATTACTGAGAGCTGAATCACTTCCTAGGCTTACTGCCTGTAGTCCCTGAATCACCTAATTAGATATTTAGTAAACAGTTGTGTTGTAGGTAGGTGTATATGCTTAGGTGTGACTGGAGCATGGAGCTGCAGGGAATGAATATTAGACAGGGAAGCTGCAGGGAATGGATGTCACTCATAGAAAGGGAAGCTACTGTAATTTTGTCTTCCAGGGTGCTGTAATTTTAGCACCCAGGAGTGCCATGTAAAAGAGGACATTATTCAAAGGCATACCTGTGGTTACATGGGGAAGGATGTGGATTTACATACAGACTCATGAAATGATGCAGTTCTATGGAGTCAAATGATACTCCACACAACAATACTACAAAAAAATGCATTCTGTATCATACTGGATACAGTTAGGTTGAAAGAGTGAATTATCTTGAGCCAGGGTACCAAAAAAAAAAAAAAATTCACTCAGAATTACAATTTAGAACAGGGAAATTAGGTTTGTCTATGCTGTCAATTCATTTTCCTGTGTGGTTCATTTCTGTAACCTTGTCTGTGATAATTYGCATTACATACACAGTAGTTTAGTCCTGAGCTTTCTTTTGGAGTGCATCAAATAGCTTCCTCTGAGGCAAAACCTGTGTGAATAGCATGCTACAGAAAAAGGATTAAAAAGCTCCAAAAGCAATACAGATGAATTGGCACCAGTCTTGGCTCCCTTTACGCTATATGAAGTTTCCGTGCTATCCCAGCAAGCCCACATCCTCCCTGCAAAACAACTCTGCTGTCATTTCTTGCACTTTGCACTGAAGAAAACCCACACATATAGCAGCAATGTCTTAGGGGAACAGAAGCTACATATGAAGTCAGAGATGAGAGTGTCTCAAGTGCTCTGTAGTAAGTTTCCCCAGTGAGCATTAGAGGGAAAGCATTGCATGTTCACAAACTGCACTACATCAGCTTCCTTGAGGAATCTGCCTGGGCAGCAGAATTTAGCACAGTAAATACAGCAGTAATGTATTTAAAATGGAATTGTAAAAAGATACCTTTTTTTTTTTTTTTTTTTTTTTTTTTTTTTTTTTTCCCAGGTTTCTCCATTCTGGCTACCTGTATTTAGGAAAAGAATGCAAATTCTCAGAAGAAATGAAGCCTAGAAATCTCAACTCGCCCAGCCAAAAATACAGGTCCCATGGGGAGCTTTGGATGTCAAGCATCTGTCTAAGTAGTAGCAGATTTCAGCAACTGAGTGTCAGACGAAAGCTGGGAACAGTGTGTAGAAGCGTGAACACACGTGTGGATCTGTAAATACTTTATTTTTTTAAGATTGTAATGCCGTTGATCCCAAAGCTATTCAGAACCAGATTTACTGTGTTCTTCTATGAAAAGCAAGATCTGTAATGCTGTGATGAAGGGAGTGCTTTGCACCCTTCCTCTTTTAGCACCGGGGCACAAGTCGCAGGGTCTTTCACTCTTCTACAGAAATTTAAACTGGGATTTTCAGTCTTTCAGGAAAAGGCTTTCATCTTTATATGCCATTGTCTTCTTTGAGATGGTTCTTCTTGTGCCTCTCGCATTTCAGGCATTTCATTTTAAAAGGAGTACGAAACCAAGAAGAATGATTTGTTAGTATAAACATTACTGCATTCCCTGGGTATGGTTTCCCCTTTCTAAATATTTCATAAATTGTACAAGATAAAACATATCAAAGGAACATATTAATAATTCTGAATGACAGAATAAGCATGATCTAACTGTTGTGGCATTTCCCTGGAAGGTAGTAAATATAGCTCAACACCTGAAGTAAAAAATTGATCTGACTCACACTGATAACAGTAATGGATATTCAAGGGATTTTTTTCTTCAGCTCAAGTTTTTTTTTTTTTTTTTCTTTTTACTTTTTTTTTCTCTCTTTCTCTCCTTCATATAAGCACATAAATTAAAAAAACCCTCTACTTCAGACAAAACTATGAGGGAGGGAGAGGACTGGCTAGTCAGTTGACAGAAAAAAAAGTGAGTTTTTCTAAAGGCAAAGATCTTTTTGAGAGAGGATGGAAATCTAAACATAAATTGGTCCAGAATTGAAACTTGCTCACTATACACAGAACTGGCAGTTTTGCCAATTCCATTTTCTTACGGATTTTTTTTTCCCAGAGATAGAAATCATGTATGTATATAAAAGAGAAATTAGGAACATTTTAAGCTCTTAGGAAGCTTAATTTCACTAGGGCTTGGTTTTAGAAATGGAGAAGAGGGGAGATGGGTGATAATGGGTTTTTAAATGTTTTTTTTCCAAGTATATCACTATTCCCAATGAACAGAAGCACAGACTAGGAGGCCACCTCAGCACCTCAGAGTGGAGAGAAAGCTTCTCACATCTTTGTAAGTGTTCCTGGAAATCACAAGGCTTCAGATATCCATTAATTTTAATAAATGAGAGACTGAGAAAATCAGTGCAAGACAGAAATGGAAAGATTACTTTGCATTTTTTTTAGTACAACTTTCTTAAAGGAAAATGAACAGTAGTGTCTTTGTATGGTCTTTATTGTTGGTACTGTTTTGTTTTTTTTTCCTTTATGACTGATAAGAAATATATATACTTATGTTAAGTATTTCAATCTCTTAGATAAAAAATCCACATTTAAGATTTTCCTTTTAGTATTAAATAAGAGCTATTTTGATCTTTTGAGTATGCAAAAATCTCTTAGAAATTTCTCCTAGGAGAACTGTATCAGGTAGTTTCCAAGATTCCACGACGTCTGGTTAGCAATGGAAAGTACAAGAAAAAATAAAATAAAAAAGATGAAAAGTGAGTGTCTCAGGTTTAGATTCACTAAATAAAAAGTTGAGTTTTTTTTTTTTTTATGCTACTAGATTTCCAATAATATTTTTATTGTCATTTCTCTCAATTAATTATTGCATTTTGGATTAAAAATAGTGACATGCAATATTACTTGCATGAATGTTTCCCACTCAGTCCAAGCTTAGTTCTCAGTTTGAATGGAAATTTGAAAAGACTAGAAATTAATTATCTGAAATGTTTAGGGGACAAGGAAAGAATATAACCTTCAAATCTGGGTTCCAAATTTTAGATTTTTTGCTCTCTGCATAGTTACAGAATATTTGTTTTATTCAAAGCATTGAAGATGCAGAATTTGACTTCACTTTGTCACTCAAAAATAAGAAATTATTTGAATGGATATTCTAATTTACTAGTATAAGATAGWATAGGACTATGCATATAATATAACATAGTATAGGACCAGTCATAGCTGGTCCTCATTCACAACCTATATTCAAATACAGAGTATTCAGAGCAACATCTAAACTTAACATTGTATATAAATCAAAATTGAACTCAAATTCTATTTTTAACTGAATCTCAATTCTAAATTTTTATTTTTTCTTTTACAATAAAATTAATGAAAGGCATATGAAAATACCTTAAAAGAGAAGAACAGTCATGCTGAGATGGATATGAAAGCATTTGGGAAATGTATAGGCTCAATGCCAGCAGAAAGTTCTTCCAAGTTCCATCTGAACAACTAGAGTCTGAGATAGATGCACTATTTCCAGACCTCAAAATATGCGTGTATGCACCAAGGGATGAAGAAGTCAGACTTAAGAAGGTGAAGTGGAGTAAAAAACATCTGTTGTTATCAGAAAAAAAAAAAAAAAAAAAAAAGACACGATCATTTTACATGGTCCTTACAATTCTGAGGAAGCTGCCTATAGACTTGGCAGTAGAAGAGGAGATTAATGCTAGTTTTTTGTGTTTTTGCTCAGAGGAGGAGAAACAACTGAAACCTTAAGAAGAATCCCTCAAATAACCAGCTTCTGATATCTAAGCAAAAAAAAAATTGGTATAGCTTGGGAAGCATTACAAATTTTTTATCCATGTAAGTCTCATATAGAAAGCCTTTTTGAAATGCTGGTCAGCCATGGACCAGAGGTTACTAGGGTTCAAAGGTTCAGTGTTTTCAGGATTACTTGGAATGCTATTATGAAATGTCAGATATTTTTCAGCCTCCCAAYTATGGACACTGTAATTTCACAGGAAGAATATTTTGGGGAATATAATTCACTTCCACAGTATATTACTGTAAACTGTACCAGCACCTTTTGTGAGGAAAGTCATTGTCTACTTGAGGAACAAATCTGAGTTACCAATAAAAAAAAATCTTTTTTTTYCCCTATATTTATTTATATGTATGTGTAAAAATCAAAAGTAGGGACTCTATGTAAGTGAGGAATGTAAAGAGAATTTTTTTCATGGTAGTAGAGGTCTAAAAATCCATAGATTTAAAAAGATCTTTAAAAAGATTTGAAAAGATTCACGCAGCTAGAATATGGACAAGCTGTAGTGTAAGCTAAAGGAGAGTTACCCTAAATATAAGAAAGATACAAGACATAACCTATCTGGACTTCAATAATATATGGTTATGCTTCTATTTGAGAATTTTTTCATTAAACTAGAAAAAGTAGGGATTTATATGGAATATTTTTGAGAACCAAGGAAGTGACTACAGGAATGTTAAAAAACTTCAGCAAGTATTTCAGATTTTAAAAGGATTCGTATTGAGACTCATCTAAATAATTTTAAAAAAATCATGAAAAATTTGGTAGGTATCATCATATACATAAAGAATCAGAACAATCTAAGGATTTGTGTGATAGAAATGAGAAAAAATGCCGTAATATAAAATTCAAATGAGTTGAGAAGTAAAAGAAGTAAAAGTAAAGTACAAAGTAAAGAATGATTACTTATATATACTGGATGATGAGAGCCCTGCATACAAGTTACTTTCTGGATGACTATTCTTCAAGAATATCYTCAAACAATGAAAAATGCATATATGATACCAAGATATATTTGATCAGATATTTCCAGTAGAGGGAAGGAAATATTAGGTCAATATCATAACTGCTGTTTGGGACAACATGTGGAATGTTGTAAGAAAAGTGAATTGCTCATATGTAAAAACAATCTAAGCCTATCTTAGGCTAGGATAACCAGCAGAATAAACACCTCATTTTATAAAGTGAATAGAGGAGCAAGGTTTGTTTAGCATTGAAAAGTGAAGATGCGCATGTCCAGAAGTAAATAGAAGCTCATAAATGCAAAATAAATGGCTATAAACTGTATATGAATTTAAGTAGTCTGGAAATTGAAACAGTTATTCCTTCGAAAAGTTAGAGCTTTTTAAGATAGGGCTAGATGAAATTAAGGAGATTATATGATCAGAAAGAATGAATAAGATAGGATCCAGCAAATAATATGTTTATTGGCAGATATTTCTTCTCTGTTCTTGTATACATAAAAATGAACCGCCATTTTAAAATAAGCTAAGAAATATTAAACGATTTTTCAATGTTTGTCTGTAGCTTTACATATTTTRTAAGTAGATAAACTCATTAAAATCTGATTACAGTTCAATCAAAATCTGATTATAGTTCAATAGTATAATCCACTTATGAATTATATAAGGAGAATATATCCCACAGATTTGAAATATTTGGGGCTTGAACTTAGGAGTGCTAGAGTGACAGTGCTAAATTCTGATGTGTATTTGCCGGAATGCATACACACCCAAAGCAAGGGGATGTAGCTCAGTGGGAGAGCGCTTGCTTTGCATGTAAGAGGCCCTGGGTTCAAGCCCCAGCATCTCCACAWAATTTTGGGAGTCCTGGTTGACAAGACCTTAACCATGAGCCAGCAATGTGCCCTCACGGTCAAAGTCACGTATCATACACGYGGCCTGCACCAGGAGCATGTTGCCAGCAGGTCAAGGGAGGGTATCCTGCCYCTCTCCTCAGGTTTGGTGAGGATACCTGGAGTGCTGGGTGCTGTTCTGGGCTTCACAGTATAAGAGACATGTGGAGTTTCTAGAGAGGGAGGGTCCACTGGAGAACAACATRGATGATGGACTGGAGCATCTCTTGTATGAGGAAAGACTAAGTGACCTGGGCATGGTTAGCCTGGAGAAGAGAAAATAGAGCGCTCAATATGTGTAAGTACTCTTAAGTACCTGAGAGGAAAGTATAGGGAGGATGGAGCCAAACTCRGTGGTGGCCAGTCATATGGGTAAGGGATAATTAGTGCAAGTTGAAACACTYGCTCYATCTGCATGTGAGGAAGAACTCCTTTGCTGTGAGGGTGACAGAGAGGTTGTGGAGTCTCCTTCTCYGGAGATCTTAACTTGCCTGCATACAACCCTGAGCCCCATRCTCTAGGTGTCTCTGCTTGAGCAGCAGGATAGAACCAGCTAATCTCCAGAGGTCTCTTTCAASCTTAAGCAGTCTGTGTTTCTGTCATTTGAACTAAAACATGTTGTCATCATTCTCAACTTCTTGTTTCAGTAAAATTATTTGCTGTTAGTTTAGATATTCTAACTTAACTCTACTGGTTTGGATTGGCCCAAATAACCCTCCCTCCTTCCTTCCTTCCTTCCTTCCTTCCTTCCTTCCTTCCTTCCTTCCTTCCTTCCTTCCTTCCTTCCTTCCTTCCTTCCTTCCTTCCTTGCTTCCAATTCTATCTTCCTATTCTGAAATGAATGAGCTTGGAAAAATGCAGACACACTATGTCTCAGTTTCCCTTCTTTTGAATGAGAAAAAAAGAGAAATTCTTTATAAAACTTCTCAAATTATTAATTAGCAAGACTAGAGATAAAATATATATTTCAATGATTATTGTGGCTATTGTTATTATAACCTTTATAAATCTTGCTTTAATTGAGAATCATTTTAGGAATTGTCAAATAAGCATAATTCATTATGATTTTTTTTACTGGTGCATGTACAGTCCCACTAGATTGCTTTGAAATTATTACTAATGTATTTAATCATGTTTTTCCTCAAATAGGTCATTTATAAATTGTTTTCCTTTTTATATTACTGATAAAAGATATGTGTGGTACATGTTTGAATCGACATTCTGTATTAAACGACATTCTGTATCAAAACCTGAACTGAAGACAAAAGGCTTCATTGCCTTGCTGTTTATTTTCTTATAACCTAATTGTAAAAGTTAATGACTGTTTTATTAAAGGAAGTTCCCAAACTCTTTGGGAGCTCTCTTCCAGTTTAACAAATGCCTCTGTTTAGTTCAGAACAGGGCTCTACTGTCTGACTACTTGCTATATATCTGATATAATCGTTTATAACTATGGTACCTGACATACGTCATGTTAACTAGTACATTTAGTACATTTAGCCTTTTTATTAAACATAAGCAGCTTGAAAAGCCTAGAGGCTTTCCCACATATGGTTTTAAACAACAGAGCCTCATAGTCTAACTTCCAGTCCTTGCTGCAGAAATTCTCACATAAAAAGTGCCACCATTTGCTAAACACCTTTGACACATAAACAAATGATTAAAAATGGGCATGTGTCATCTAAGAGAACAAGAGAAAGGTAGCTTCTCTCTATCTTCAGCTAAGAAAAATTGTATTCTGTTTTAAGGAGAATGCATAGCATTGGAAATTGCTACTTAGCACAGCTGTAGCTATAAAATATCACTTAGTGTTTCCAGCACATTGAAAGCTGAGCTTTCCAAATAATTTTGGTAGCAAGCTCTGAGGTCAAGGTCTGAAGCAATTGCTAAAACAAGAAAAAAAAAAAAAAAAACAGTTAATCTGTATTTTTAAA
Organism: Nothoprocta perdicaria; assembly: GCF_003342845.1. Classification (NCBI taxonomy): domain Eukaryota; kingdom Metazoa; phylum Chordata; class Aves; order Tinamiformes; family Tinamidae; genus Nothoprocta; species Nothoprocta perdicaria. The sequence goes on from NW_020456143.1 coordinate 464,825, forward strand.
AGCTATTAACACTTATTCCCAGCAAGAATATTTAGAATAATCAACTTTTCTGAAAGTTGGCATCTCTAAAGGGTATGCACCTTCCAGCATGACAAGAAGTAGAAAACTCGAACGGCCTTGGTGTTGCAATAGCTCGCCATTCACTACCTATAGAATAGATGTTATAGTGCAGTGGTATGAAGTACTTCAAGCTAGCTGAATTTTCTTGGAGGGAAAAAAAAGCAAGAAGAAAAATACATATTCTGTGAAAATACTTTCATGAAAACAAGAAGAAATATACATAAATTACAAATCTTAAAGTATTTACCTAACTAAAAGCTATTAAGCAAGGTAAGGTAGTAAGGTCTTTTACTAGACCAGGCAAAATAAATAAATAAATAAAAATTAAAAAGATTTAGATTTAGATATAGGAGTATTTGTTTAGCCATGAGGCAGAGGTAGCAAACTTCAGCTTGGAAACCACTGTTCTGGCTTTTATTTGATTATGTTATTTAATAATAGAAAAGGTAGCTTGTGTCTATGAAGCTGACCAAGATGTAAACAAGGAAAAAATCACAAAGTCATTTAGACTGATCTTTTGGTACAAGAAATAAGAGAAAGGGTAAGCTAGTATAAAGTATTTTTAAAACATTAATGTGATTTTATTTTTCATTTAGTCCATTAAAATTTTCTCTTTATCATTAACCACATTCATTTGTCATTAACCACACTGACCACGACAGCAGTGCGTGTTACACCCTGTGGTAATGAGCTGAAATCCTTTACAATCATAACTACCAATTTCAGTCGTCTTTGGCAGTTCAGTTACATTATTTTGTTATCTACATTACAACAATTTCTTTAAGGAAGCAAGTAAGACGTGGAAAATCTTGCAGCAATATGTAAAAAATATTTGGGGGCAAAAAAGTGTTCTGCATTAGTCTGGGATCTTGAAATTCTATAGGGTGATGAGTGTTATATCCCATTGAAGTGACTATTTCCAAATTTAATGCCTTTCCATRCTTTTTTGGCAATATCAATATCTTTTCAAAGATGAAGCATAAAGGTGCTTAAAGAAAGACAGCAGAGATTAACTTTTATTGTGGGAAAAAAAAAAAGATTTATTTTCTCCATATCCTAATTAACTCAGTCATGTAAAAGAGACTGGAAGTGCTGCTCTCTCTGGTCTCTTCAAAGATTAACCCAGATCAAAGTTTTGGCTTCATGAAGTCAGTAAGAAACCTCCCACTGACTTCACTGGGATTGGGATGGGTAACCTTAGATAATTGTCACTCTGCTGCCTGTCCTATTGTCCTAATAAAATGAGTAAAAGATGTTTCTAAATTAGATTTACAGATGTATACTTTTCAAGCCCAAAATGTTTTTGAATGGAAGCTGAAACACATGTTCTGTAGACAACTATAGCATGTTTGGGATATAGTTAAGTTCAGGGTGTGTACAGCAAGACAAAACAGTGAATATATTAAGAAGTGTTTACAACAGCAAATCCTAAGCAACTGTTTCACTTTTATAGTTATATGTTAGTGAGGCAGTTTCTTTCAGAATTAATAAGAATGAAGATTAAACAATAGTGGAAGAACATGTCTATATGAATGTCTACATCTGTATATGTCCCTAAGTAATGGTGATACTTCATATTTGATATTTAGTATTTACATCAGAGTAGAAGGAGGTTCTGAGTGAGGAATTCCCAAAAAAGGAATAACCAAGCAAAAGTGGTGATAACAGAGACAAAGAAATCTGACCAGAAGTCACAAGTGGCTTCAGAAGGGATGTATGCAGGTGTTAATCATCAAATGAATAAGACAGTGTTTTTAAACTTTTTAATTTTTATGCTTTTTCATTCAAACCCTACAGATTGGCAAAAAAAAAAAGAAGTTACTTGGAGTCAATAAACCAATAAAATTATGTTAGATGAACTTATTGGTAAACTATCAATTGGTAGAATATCAGTGGTAGAATGCCAATAAAGAAAGTTAAAGCAAAAGAAAGATCTTCTGCAGAAGTTAGGACTGAGAAAATCTCCTTAGAAAAAAAAAAGTGCAGCTTTCTTAGGAATAAAATGGCATGGATTATTTCTTTACTAAAATAAGCAAGATAGAAAATGCAGTAACCAAATTCCTTAAAGGAATTTGTGTAACAAATTTCTGTACTATCTGGGCGCTAGACCAAAGCAATTTGTGTGTGGCCATCTGAATGCAGAAATGATATGCAGATCTAATTGAAGAAAAGGGAATTTGGCCCACAGAGATGTTGTTTACCAGTCAGAAAGAGATTTAAAAAACCGTATACAGCCTTGTCTTCATTCTAATTTGAAGATTTAGAGTAAATCAAGGCGTGCTCTGTTTAGATTAGTTTTTTCGCCGAATGCCCCTGTTTACTTGTACTGAGTGCTGTTCAAGACATAGAAGAAGACATAGACCAGAGACACACTGCATTTTAAACAGCCTGATAACAGAAAACATATTGTATGCTAGAGGAAAGTGTCTGTTGATTTTGTCTTAGTTTTTATTCATTTTCTAATTTTGTTAGATTTCAAGCCACCTGCATTGCTTTGACAGTAGCTTAAGAGGATGGAAGTCTAATTGCAGAGCTAGAAATAAGAAAAAGAAGAGCAGTAGAAATGAATCCATGAAGATGTGAAGACTAAGAAAAATAAAGTTGATGACACAGAAAATGATTAATCGAACATTATGCCTAAGTCTATAACAAGGCAATACGGTAAAGGCCGTGCTCAGAACAGACTTCATCTCTCCTGCTGAAAGAAATGCAAGATCAAAACGTAGCCCAAGACTGACAGCCCAGGAGAAAGTATGATGCTGTACTTAATATCCAAGGTGCTAAACTGAGTAGTTTAACTTGGTAAAAACCTTGAGTAGTTATGGTACTAAGCAGAAGTGGGCGGCAGTCCCAGATGCTGGGTCTGCAGTCTGGAGCGAGGCTGTGCATTCCTTCGGCTCGCTGCGATAGCACAAATATTAACAGAGGGAGTGTGTTTCTCCAAGGTTAATGTCTTACCACTGGGACACAATCTGTTTCCCATCTTCCTCACTGACCTYTTCTCTCTCTTTCAGGGAAACCTGGAACAATTTCAGCGGTAGGCATGCAAAGCCTGTTTCCTTCCCAGGCCCATACAGGGTTCAGGGCTCTGTGTTGAGAGCCCTGTTATGGGTTTGAATCCCTATAAATAGGTTAAAATATTATCACAGTCTTTTTTTCTTTTCTTTTTTCTTTTTTTTTTTTTTCCCTTCATCTGAATCTTAAGGATTTGGGCAAAAAATAACATCAAAGAACTACCATTTCCTTCCTGCACTTCCCTAACCTTTTAGGAACATGACAGGTACAGAGTTTTCCAACATCTACCCTGCACGCTGGTCCCACTGCTGGTGTGGGATATGTATGTTAATTGTAAAGAATTCAGTATTCAGTCACTCAAAATGACTTACTATGAATCCGTAGGCAAAAAATGTTATCCCTCAGGAATTCTTTTCCTTGCTTCTTTTTGGGATTAATTGTATAGGAAAGGATTTTTGCTCCAAATTCTCCTGGATTAGGAGACATAATCATCCCATTTTCTCTGGATATACAGCATGTTCAAGGTTTCCCCCTTTGCCCCAAACCTCCTTCATTTGTTTAAGGTTTTTTATTTGTACTGAATGCCTTGTGTTAATACTGGCCCTATCACAGCACACTGGTGGAACGTACAGTCCTCTCCTAGATACAAATGTCTGGCACAATGTTCAAGCTTGGATTCAACTGTTTATGAGTTTCCTCAGCAGCATGACAGCACTGTGTGATTAAATACATTCAGCTTTCTCCCTGCCTTACTTTAGTTTATGTTGACCAAAAATGTGACATTCAAATTCACCTACTTGGAACCTCACCAAAATGAATCATCACTATCTCTGGAAACCTGCCAATAAACTGGCGAAGAAAACCAAGCTATAAGGAGATGCAAAAAAATAGGTATCTACGTGCAGAATGAAAGTAGAGCAGTACAGCTCTGTACTGATGTTGTGTATTAGAACAGATTCTTCTTCTTTTTCAACAGACTTTTAAATGCTACCAGATTATTCTTAAGATTTATGTAAAACATTTCASCTGCTATTTATAATATACACACAACATACCAAATTTACATAGCCTACACTTTGTACTGATAAAATGTGACACCATCAGGTCTCAAATTCTTGTTTTGTCACAGAGTAGTTTTGTGCTGCTTGCATGTCTATTTTTGCTTTATTTGAATGCAGTTCACTTGGCTGAGCTTATAAAATGAAGCTTCCTTAACTTTCTTTTCCAAGACATTTCAGATTCACCATTGACAAGAAAAAGTAACAGAACCATGACCTATGAGGCTCAAAACCAAGACATCTACAACTCCTGATCCTCCAGTGGTTTGTGTAACCACTGCTCCTTCAGGTTAATACTAAAGATCTGTTATATCAGTTTTCTGAGGTAAATCATAGAAACATAGAATCATAAAGGTTGAAAGGGACCTTTAGAGATCACCTAGTCCAACCTCCCTGCACACACACAGGGTCACCTAAAGAATATTTGTTACACAGGATTGCATCCAAAGATCTGAATATCTCCAGGGAAGTAGATTCCACGTTTATTTATTTATTTATTTATTTAGGTAGTTCTGTAGAAGCAAACTACAGTTTATTTGTGTTTAAAATTAATATCCAAAGAAAGTTCAAATAAAAAATAGGCTTATTGTGAAATAGGAGAAAGTAAGAAAGCAGCTATGATCAGACCAGGGAACCACCATAATCAGGAAGCCTATCTGCAAGGCTCTGCCATTCTTGCAGAAAGAAGTCTGACACCAGACAGACAGGTAAAGCTGGCTTCATTCTTTACTGAGATTCAGAGTCAACTTTTTATTTCCTTCTGGCCCTGTTCCACAGATCACAGATGTCCAGCACTTCAGAGGGAGGTGGCTGCTGATGGCACTTTACTAGAAAGTGAAATATGAGCCTGTATGTTAGCAAGAACTGAAGTGAAACAAAGAAACACCCAAAATATCTGTTATTCACTTCCTGGGCAAATGATGTAACCAATGGATTACTACAAAAGTAAAGCAATACTTTTCTCAGTACATGTTCCTGAAATAGGGAAAAAATAAAATAAAAAAGTATAAAACTTGTGAGCACCTTACTCTGGCTCTAAGGATTGAAAAAAAGTCATTTACTTTCTACTTTTTTCCGCTCTCTATTTGGTCTGAGCAGCATACAACAGTGTTAAACCGACTTAAAGAGCATGCTGCTTTGGATGTTCCTCTCCATACCAAGGTTTCACATCTGCTGCATGGAGATAGTGGGTATCTCCTATAAAATATAGGAGATATAAATATAAATATAAAATATCCCCTTCATTTGAGGGGATTGCAATCCTGTGTGGGCTTGACCATCAATCCTTTAATCTCTCTTTTTCTTTTTTTTTTTTTTTTCATTCATTTTCCTTTTTTTCCCCCCATCCTTTATTTTTTCTTTGTTTTTATTTTTTTTCTTGTAATACATTCACCTTAAAGATACAATTATTATTGTCATTGCCAGAGCAAAATATAAGCATGAAAAAAAAGAAGAAAAAAGAAATGAAAATGGGAGAAATTGGGACTCCAATCTTTGTGCTTGAAAACACAAAGAGAATGTCACAGATTTTAATATTTTTTGCACTGCCTTCTATTTGCACAATGTGATTTTATTATATCTTTCTTTTATTTAATCTTTTCTTGGAGCTTCTTTTGGTTATTTTATATTGCCTAATTTGAGGGGTCTGTGCTTAAATCAAATATTGACTCTTGCTGCTTGATTGGCTGAACTTCTCTGAGGTAGTCAGGAAATAGGTAATAACCATTATTTGTATTTTGGGTTAAATGGTCTGATAGTAATGTGGACTTTTCAGAGATGGATGAATGCCATGGAAAAATATCTTTTTACAGAAATGATCAAGAAACTGTTGAGATGATATTTAGGCAGATTATCTTTTTGTGAATAACATTTCCCCTGAGGTCAGTCCAGGAAAGAATTTGCTTTGCTGATAATAAGCCTTTGGACATTTTCCCAGGTAGCGGAACTAATTCATATGATACATTTGTATGTCCTTAAAATCAAATTTTAATATATAAACTTACTTTCCCCAAAAAGTTGTTTTTAAATGCCACTCCTACGCCTGCAGTTAAGATTAATTTTATTAACCTCTTGCTGTGGCTTGTAGAATSTTTTATCTCTGGGTTATTTTTTTCATTGCAGAAGTATTTTAAAAGATTGTTATAAACTAACAAACATAAAATATCCACTATGATTTCAGATTTAATGTTTAGGTACTTTTGAAAGAATCTGACAACAAATGCAATTATATAATACTATCCCTATTAACATAGGAAACAGGTTTATGTGCGTTAGATTAGTCAGTGAAGTAAAATGTCCCTGGGTATGGATCATGTTATACCAAACAATAAATACAACTCCAAAGATTATGACAGTAGGTCTATAGATATTCAGAAGAGGAAACAGACTCACTAGTAATGGTGTCCAAGTGGTAATTCAATTTTCTTGCTATTGAAAAAAAACAAAGGTGAAGAAAATCTCACAAGAAAAGCATCTTTTTTACCTAAATATATGCTCAGTTACCTCTTGACCTGGGCAGACTGTTAGCTCTGAATCAAGTATTTGGTTACTTTCTTTGTCTTAACAGATGATTTTGGCCTATGGATTGCATGCTCTCTGCTTTTGCTATTGCCTCACTCTTCCTTGTCTCTGCCTCTTTGGTGATTTATTTTTCAAAAGTGCACTCTCCTCATCTCTCCTCTGTTCCTCCTCTACTTCCAYCAAGCTTAATTTAAGTGGCGTTTCTTTCCATCCCAGGCATTTTCCAAATGTCTGACTTTGTATTCAGGCATTATAATATGTGCTTTAAACAGACCTCTAAATCTATATATGTCACAGATTTCAAATTAGTGTTCTTAGTCTATGCTGCTGTTTATATTTCTTGTGATCTRAGAAAATGAATCTTGGAAATGCTCATCACTCCAACAGGAACATTTTCAGTTTTGCTGTTAGAACAAAAATGTATTTTATTCAAGGTAGAGAATATTACTGTAGACCCTACTTCTGTCCAAGATGAGTATGTTTGCACTCAGTGCACCTAGTGAGAAGGGCTTGGAAAACAGTTTTCTCCTCTCCTCTAAGGTCAGCCAGGGTTGATTCAGTTCTTATACAACATAAGAAAATACTCAGCTGCTGGATCTGTTTTTTTTTTTTTTTTTTTTTTTTTCGCCTGGATCATAAGATTCAATGAATCAGTTGTGAACCATTGTATCTTCCCCTTCCTTTTGGCTGCCTGAGGGTTGCCTGTGACGCACGCTTGATAATCACAGCCGAAATGCTGGCGTATTGTGAAACAGAGCGGTGCCAGTTGGAGGCAAAGGCTGCTCCCTGCACTGTGCATTCCAGCTGCATGGAGCAACTTCTTTAACGGTTGGAGTTACTCCTCACCGTCCAAATGATAGATGGGGAATATCAAATAGGTGAAGTATCACTGTACAAAGACTCAAGAAGAGCACAATAGATAAATGAGTATTTTGATGAGTATTTTGTATGTAATATTGTCTCCTCCCAAAAATCCATAAAGTTTTGACATAAAAGGAAGTGGAAGTCAGTGCTTAGAAAGTTAGAAAGTTAGGTAGTAAGTTTCTAAAATAGCGTAATTGCTTAGTTAATATGCCCTGTCATTGTGTGTTGGAGTTATTTAAAAAACATCCAGATTAATTTGRATGGACAGTTTTTATTAGAGTTAGAAATTGAAATAAATGGATATAAGCATAGAGCATAGAAGGAAAGACTATTAGTAGGGAAAGAATGATGAATGAAAAAGACCCAAAGAAAGTCAGGAAAAGTCAGTACTGTGAGTAGAGAGACGTACCAATCAGAGAAGTGAAAGGAAGAATCAGGTGATAGTAGCAATGACTGGAATTGAGGGAATGATTCCAACCAATTGCTTTTCAAAATAGAGTTTTATATGAATATATGTGTATATATATATACACACACATACAAATATATATATATATATGCATACATACTATATATACACATATATACATGTGTGTATATATATATATATATACATACTTTTTATACATTATATATATATACACATACATACATACATATATATATATATATATATTTGTCCTGGAATCAGATGATTAAACATTAAGCCCAAAAGGATTTAGCTGTGGTCTAAATTAAGCCAGTGTGTAGAGCAAAAGGGCAAGTGTGAAAGCTGTAACAGGACTATTTATGAAGCTTCTTCATGAAAGTATAATAGGCATAGTAATCCTCAGCACAGCTCACAGGAAACCATGCTATTTTTCTTAAGTTTAAGTAAAAACAAATATAYGTACATTTGTATTTATATATCCATATTTTATTATATGTTACCAAATCACCTTAACCTTGGTCTTCTCTTGGCCAGCGAAACCAGGCTGGAGACTTTGGAAAAGCAAGGCTCTAAGCTTTGTGTGTATTCCATACTTAAGAATGTTGTGGATAAGAAGCAGGCATCCTGTTTTCTCCTCAGCACCTTTCTCCTGGGCTCTGGGTCTGCATTATCCTCTGGGCCTTGCCCGCATCCGCATCCCTCCGCTCCAGAAGAGGGAGGAGGTGATGGCAGCAGTGAGGCAGCTGGGCCTCAGCTGACTGTCACTGCTGCCAACCGCTTCTTTTAGTCACTTTGCCAATGCCACAAATTGAACTTTAATGTTGTAAGGATGAAAACAAAATCCTGTGGGGCAGCAGTGCATTTTTACTGATGCTGGTGAGAAATTCCGAGSCAGGCCTGTATTCCAAAGTTAAGATTGTGTGTTACTGCTGTCAGTGGAAACAATAATGAAAACATCATTATTGCTCAAGTTTCACTGAGGGAAGTGCTTGAATTTTGTTTCTCTCCTCCAAATTCTAATAATAACAAAATGTCATAATATAATTGCCAAATGTATATCTTTCAATAAGCCAGCAGGAAGTGGGCTCAGAAATTAGTTGCTATTTGTTTTTTAAAAAAAATCTACCCTGCTGGTGGAGAACACAGGAAAAAAGTATGTGTTAGGATCTGTTCAAAAGTATCTTGGAGGGGACAAAAAAAGAAAAATCTCTGGATTMATTTCTCCCTTGAATGGATAAAGAAGGAGCATTCCATCCGAGCAGACCCACCCTTTCAAGATATTCAGGAGATATCTGATCTTTTCTGCTATGTATAAATATCATGAAATTAGATAATGGGTGTGTTTGTCTTCAATTTTTATTGACTTTACCTCCAGAAGACAAATACTCAAGATTTAAGAAGCCAGGAGGCCGATGTTTGCTTGGGAAGCAATCAAGCCCTCCAAGGTTTCCAGTTCTGTGAGATCCTCCTTCCTGYGGTTTTCCTGAGGGTCTTATTTATCCCTGTTTATTTTTCTGTCCAGGACAAGAGGAGAGAGTTAGGCTTTCATATCTGGAAGCATAGTTTATAGGCACAATGCTGGGGAAAAAAAAAAAAAAAAACAGTAAAAATCCTAATTAGCCAGCTAAAACTATAAGGATTTCTTCTTTGTCAGTACAAAAGACCTCAGAGAAGGTACATGGCCAGAGAATAATTCTGAGTGCTGTGACAATACTTCATAATTAACCAAAAATTAAATAGTTTGGCTACCACCACAAACCTTACTACACTCACATACATGTGACTGCATATCCAAGAGTCTGGGGCTTCTCACTTTCTTTTCAGAATTTCTGGAGGAAATAACAGGGTCTGCATATAAGTCTATTGGCCTACAATATTTAGAAACAAAGAATTTAGGCCTATTGCATAAAGATACTGCAAGTCTTTGTGTAATCAAATTCTGAAATAAAACGCACCAGAGTCTCTGCCAGAAACAGAGTGACCTTGTTTTTTTCTACCAAGGTTCTAGTTGTTCTGGTTAGCAGTTCCTCTACTAATCGATTAAATGGGTGAATGACCATTTCTCCTCTGTGAGGCCAAATGGCATGACGCAGCTGGCATGCATGTGCTAAATTCTTACACTCAAAACTGTGCTGCTTAATCCAGACTGCCATTTAAGCACAGACATTGGCATCAATTAACCCCCAAAATGAGTCCAGACATTGTGAGTTCTCCTGACGATTGGTCTAGACCAAAAGAGTGTCAGGAGCAATGTGACAATTCAGTAATTCACATTACCACAGGACTTTGCTATGTTTTCACACTAAAATCAGCCTACTAACTGAAGTCAGAATTCTCTGTATTTTCATCAGCATTAATGATGAGATTCACCCAAATAGGGTTGCTAGGTGAGCAGTGCCTACAGGTCCTAGACGACAAGATGCCTTTTCTGATGGCTGAAGGTGGTCATACTGAAAGTGACTGAAGTCAGGGAGGAAATGCAACAGTTACTCAGAAATTATTTTCTAGCACAAACACAGCTTTCCTATTCAATGTTTCAGCTCCTTTGTCTTACAATGGCAGATAATTAACTTCTGTTTTTCAAAAAGATAGATCACTACTCTGAATATGACTAAATAATTAGATGAATATACCTAGAGAACAGTCAAGAATATAAAAAAATGAGCAAAATACAGCCTTACTTCCTTTCATCYGTCCTTATTTACCTGTGTTTCTTTTGTCATTGAGAGTAATGACTGAACATATAAAATTACATAGTGTGGCTTCAGCGGAGGCATGCTCTTGCATTTATCTGAGCTAAGTAAACATATTTTTTTAACTGCAACTGTTTTGGGACAACATTTTGGAGATATCTATAATGCAGTTTCGTTTCTGKTTGGGTTATACCAATTTTGTTAGAACCCCCAAGCCTCATGGCAAGGGCAAGAAAGTGGCAATAAGACYACAAAAAGTCAAGGCAGCACTCAGTGATTGGGAAAAGGACACATGCTGTGGATTCCTCAGCCCCACAAGGGAAAACTCTTGGAGAGCTCTCTGAAATGGATATGATCTGGAAAGTGATTGTAGGCATCTTTCAGACAGGGTACAAGTGCTCCTGTTGTCTTTTTACATTGTGCTTCTACTGCATGTAACACAACAAAGATTACTCAGCCGGAATACGCTGCCCCAGCCACAGTGATATTGTGCTGGACTTTCCAGAGGAACATTCTGAGGAGAGTGGAGCAGAAAGTCACATTTTGTATGAACTCAGTGGAAATATTCCAGATTCATACCACAACAAGTTGGAGTAGTATTCTGGCCAGAGATTCTCACAAATTATGAGATAGAAAATATTCCTTTTTTAATGGAAAAAAAATGGCAACAACATATGCATCCTCCTGAAAGGAAATAATCACAGAAGAATTAGCATCCAAATGACTTTCCAACCTCTCTGAAGAGGAGAACATAGATCAAGTCAGTAYCATCCCACCCAAGCTGCAGAAGGACAGCCCAAATGCTTCTCCCCAACCCTCTTCAATAATACACAGGCTTTTATAGGACAAACTAATGGAGCAGCTGTGCAAGCACAAAGGGCAGAAAGAAGTGGTAAAAAAAAAAAAAAGCAAGCTTTTCAAAACTCCCAAGCACACTTGACATTCCACCTCATGTGTGGGGCTAGCAGATGGAGAGCCAACACATTACTGGGGAAAGCAAAGCTGCAGTGACACAGAAGAAATGTCAAAACTTGAAAATAGACTTGGCGCTGAGGGGACAGCAGAAATTTATGATCATATGATGGATGGATAATACAAAGTGACACTGCACAGAGAAAATTATGTCCCTAGAGAGCAGCCCTCTTTGGGTAAACCATTAGGGTATCTGTCTGTAATCTATGTTTGCATATGATTCTGTAATTAATCATATTATTTGGAGGCATCTGCACCATTTGTGAGGCCTTTTCATGCAAGTGCAGAGTTTTTATGTAGATTTCATACACATATCTCTATATATTTTTTCCTAATGTTGACATCAGGTTAGAGGTTAATCCTCACATTATATGGAATTGGAAAAAGGGCATCTTGCAAGTTTCAGCTACCGTGCCTTTAAAAGTTACCTGTTCTTACAAGTTAAAAATATCATCTATGTATTAAAAGCTTTTTAAGAAATATCTTATTAATGTTGAGTGTGTAACCACAGGAAGACAAGAGGGGCTGGGAAGGATATTCCAGTCAGACTTTTTTACCTATGTTTTTTGAAATCCYAAGCAATTATATAAAAACTGAAATCAATATACTCAAAAGTATACGTGTATCTAAAACCTATTTTTCCAACTTCTTCTTAAAGTCTTTTACAAGATACAAGCTTTAAAAGTAGTTATGGGCTTTACTAAGTACTCCACAGCACTAACTTTTGATTCTGGTGGAACTGCATTTTCACCAGTGAAATTGTCTAAAGATAGACCTATATGGTGAATCACATATGTGACAAATATTTCTGTGTGAGACACCAATAACCTGCATTACGATGAGTTCAGGTTGGAGCAGCACTTTAAAGGAACATGCTGAATATCATATACATACAAATGAATTTTTATCTAAAGTCATCTGTTTCCATTGAAGATGTTTTCTGAGCAAATACCATCATAAAAAGGAAAAAAGAACAATTTAAGAGATTTTATTGGCTTCTTGGATACAAATGTTCACTTATCTCTCCTATAAATTAGATTGTTCATTTGGTAAATTAAAAACATTAARTGCATAAAATAGCTGCCTGTACTAGACCCTTTAAACCTCATCAAAGATAAAGCTTAAATTATAATGGCTAACATAAAAAAAATTGTACATATAGATTACATCTTACTCAAAGACAAGAAGATCATATATCAGATGCTCTTGGGTGGCATTGCTGAGAAATACTGGCTTTGCAAGGACAATTTTTGTGCTTGCAGAGATTCAGGGGAGCACAATTAGAGTTTCTGTGAGGAAACTGAGAAAGGGAATTACTTTTGAAAGGCGGAAGATTCTGGCCATCAGATTAATTGCCTGGGAGACAACTTCGCAGTGCCTAAACTGTTGAATTCCCTTGCATCTTACTCGGTAACAAGTTGCAACTCTTGGAGTCAGGTATCGTGTTTTATGGGGTGTGCCATGCTGGTCTTCCATACTCAGTTGTGTTTCTCACTGCTGGAAAAGTGTGCAGGGCCACTAATGCAGCCTGGACGGTGCTGCCTCATGTTGGCTGAGTTGTATGGTGACCCATCACCCGGCTACTSCAGCCGCCCACCTGGCTTAGCAGCAGGAGTGTGGTGCACAAAACTGCTCATGAGGGGAGTAGGCCTATTTCTCAGTTCAACCAGTGGCATAACTGCACAAAAGTTAATGGAGGTGCCACCTGAAACTGCTAATTCCTATTTAGAAACAATCAAAGTCTAATTCATCATGTCATACAGTTAAATGTTGGCAAGGTAGRTGCTGAGAATCCCCAAAGTGCATGTGAGCTCGATCATCACTATAAACCCAAATGTACAGGTAGTATTAAACAAGGCCTATAGCAAGGCTTGGGAACACTGTTGCATGTATGCCTTCTTCCTTTCTTACACTTCTATAGGTATTTGCTGTTTGCTGCATGAACCATAAGCCCTATGTGTACAGTTGTTCTTCTATAGTCTGATGATGAAAAATAGTTGTGATGTATGTGGGATTTTTGTGTTGTATGTTTTTTAAAGGTGGGTTAAAGAGAAGTAAGCACCTACATAGGTTAAGTGAGTGAATGAAACCACAGAAAACAAATTTTCCTTTGTCTTTTTTCCTACAACAGCTTTTCTTTTTTCTTTTCTTTTTTTTTTTTTTTTTTTTGCACTGAAGCTTTTATGCATGCAGATTCATGGCATTACAATTTGTATATTACTGTTTTTCTGATCTGACTGCAAAATGCTGATGAGATGCATATTTTTTACTAACATAGCATTAGGTTTGTCTTTGAAAGACAGGATAATAAAACTGTAATATTATTTTTTCCTATATAACAAAGGCTTGATTTATTATTCTATTTATTTCCTGTTACTATCCATATCTGTAAACATACACATAAAAATAAAAAAAATATATATTTTCCGGAAGACATTCAGAGATTGTCAAAATGTTTTCTATTGCGACAAGTATTTCCAATGACTATTTCTAGCTCCTACTATAAGCAATGCATAGCTGCTGATAGGAAAAAAAAAATGTGTTAATGCAGTAACTCTGATATATTGAAAACAGACCTGTTTTATCCATGCATCTGTGACAAAGAGCACATTATGAGATATTTGGAGCCCAGGTTTCAGATCAGACTTTTGTCCCCYCTAGAGAGAGGGAGAGGCTGTTGCTCAGAAGCAGTGCTTATATCAACATGAAGCTTTGTAAGTCACAGGCTTTTATTTAATATGAAGTCATGAAGAAAAAATGTATTTTCAAATTGCCTGGCTTTCTCCAAAATACTTCAGAGAGCAGCAGGTGCTGCATGTAACATGCACAAAATCAGTCATTTGAATGAAACCAAGCAGCAGACTGCAGACTTGAGAAACACAGTGATCAGGACCCATCACTCTCCACTTGTCAGTGCTTAAAGGATTTTGCATTGATTTTTCAACTTTAACCTTTTGATAGCCAGAACAACAACAAACTATACCTTCTGGCACATTTAACATCTTAGATGCTGAGTATCCTGTGTATGACCTGACTGGAAGTGTCCCCTTCCTGACCTGTGCAGTCTCACCAACATTACCAACCTTGACATAGCACCTAAYGCAGTTGAAGCACCAACAGCAGCTGCTTGCCAGGGTCCCTCTGACACATATTTAAGGGTAGCCTGCCTTTACTCATTTTTGAATTCATTTATGGATATTGATTTTCTGATAATGAACTAAGGAGACCTTGTGGACAATTAACCCCTTCAAGGCAGGTAGACTATGGATGTGTGCTTATTGGTTGTGATCCTATAGATTATCATGTGTCATCAATGTGGACCAAATTATTTCTCCCTAAGACTATTGTCTTTCCAAGACCCTGAGGATCTGACTTTTTGGAAGTTAGAGTTAAAGGCTTGAAATAATGAAGATATTAATGTATTTCCTTAATCAGAGAAAGTCATTCAGAAACATCCTGGACTTCACATGTCCTCTAAGGAAAGCATAAAGGTCAATTTATTTCTCAGAAAAGACATGTTTTCAAAATAGTCTGGCTTCAGCAGAAAAGGCAAGTTAAAATAGTCCTTTACTCAGTTTGGAGTTATTTTTGACATGGATCATTTAAGTTACCCAAATGGCAGCACAGCCATACAAACAGTTGAATCAGTTAGATCAACTGGAAAGAAGTGTTATGAAGATGGGAATCAGCAGCTGGAAGAAGGAAAAAAGAGAGACTTACATTGATTTTGCCTCCAAAGCCATCATGAAACAACAGMCAGAGATTATTAAATGGATCGCTATTTATATAAAAAGAGCAAACAAGGATTGCTGCCCAGACAGACATATTGCAAATAATTCCACAAGAGCGCCAATGGTTTGGTCAAAGACTGTGTGTGGTTCACAAATTTATGAAGAAGTTAGATCTCAAGCTTTTGCAGATTGTTCTTGAAAAAACATAGGACTGTCCTGCAATTCCTCTTTACATAGTGAAGCATCCGTGTAACAAAGTGATTACTGCATTAACATCAAGACAAATATACAGAGAGAAGAGGGTGAACTGTAATATAGTCAATAGTTTTGTTTTGCCAAAAGATGGACCTTCTCTGCATTTAGCAGAGTACAAATTTCTACATCACCAGTACAGAGATTAATCAAAGGGAATCATTTGGAATGRCTTAATTTCCAAGAATTTCTTTTGAGAAGAAGAAAAAAAAAATGGTACAAGGCAAACTGTAATAAAACAAGAAAGCAGAAGATAAAATAGGAACATAGATGAGCTACACAAACAGAATTATGTAAAAAACTCATATCTCTCTTAGAAGAGAATAAACGTCCAGGGAGATGAACACAAGTCTTTGCATATCTCAATAGTTTTCTTCTTTGGTAAAACATATTGAAGAACTTCAGTTTATAACCTGATAGAACTTTCCACTTGTGCTATAGACACAAGGCTGCGTGGTCTGGAGATAGCCAAGCAAATCAGGTCGGTAGGGCGAAAGGCACAGAGCACCACCCTCTGTATCCCAGAGCAGTATCAGCTCAGTCCTAAAATAGTAGAACCACTTGAGAGCTATGCTGTTTCTAAATTAATGAACTATGACTCTATTATCTTAGATGCAGTGCTACATGCATATTACACCTTGTTTGAGAGCTGACATTTCAGGATGACTTTTTCTCTGTAACACAACACTCTATGTCATAAAGAATAAAGGAATGCCAATACTATATGGAGACTTGAAACAAATCTTTCATATGTTAAGATGCCCACATTTTCAACCTAAAAATTTTATATATTGTTTATGTTACTATATAGCAACAGTACTCAGTTTTCCGCTACAGTAATCTTCTGGTTTGCAGCAGAGCCAGAAAATTGTTAAAGGTGATTGTGAAAATTTTGCCAGAGAATAGACTGAGAGAAGTATGAGAAAAAAAAAAAAAAAAAAAAAAAAAAAAAACTCAGTTTATT
>NW_020456143.1:481397-516244 GCF_003342845.1 Nothoprocta perdicaria
TTTTTTTTTTTTTTTCCAGCTTTAAAAAGATAAGGGAATAGTAGTAAGAAAAATCTCTAAAGATCTGACAAAAACATACAAAAAAGAAGGATAAATGTGAGTCAGTAGTTTCTGTGATTCTTTGAAACTTCATTCAAGCAAAAAAGAACAGGGGGCCTGGTAGATGATGTTTCGCAATCTTTTAATATGGACTACAGTGAAGAAATATATGAATATGAATAAATATTTCAGTTCAATTCTCAGGAGCCAGTGAGGAGAACTTTTCACATTGAATGTGTCTAGTCACAACTTGCAAAGGCTCAGGCATGTCGTATGCCTTAATATCAAAAAGGAAATTCTTGGTCAAATGCCGTTATTAACTGGATGTCCCATCTTGGCTACGCTTTGTTCACATGGGGTGTTTATTGGAGAGGGTATGAAGAACATAAGTTGTTGGTAACGGTGCAAAAGAAAAGTTGTTAAATGGTAATTGTGCAATCTGCAACAATAATTTCACAGCTGTGGATACCTCTGGGGGACCACACTGGATCACTCAGCAGCAGCACAGATCTAAGTGAGAGCACGTGCAAATCAAGCAAGAAAGAGCAGAGTTATGGAGTTTGTGCTTTTATGGCAAGTTTTTACTGGCTGTACTAGAACAGATGCTCCCGGGTCCAGCATGCAGCATGCTGGTTAATCTTTCAAAACGTTTTGAACAAATCTGAACCAGCAGAGTGGGTTTATACTGGATCAGAGCTTTGTGGCATGCTGCCATAGAGCTTTGAATCTGACAGAAAGAGCCCTAAAGCCAAGTTTTCTGTCTTCTTGAACCACAGCCCAGGTAAACATGAAAATAATTTTTGTTCCATAGCACCATCCTGTCATGCTGAATGGTTTACAAATGGGACATATGTGGTCTCTGCAATATTGGAACCTTGCATTTTCCTTTAAAACTCAGTGAAGTTAGTGTGTCAGAAAAATAGTCATTTCTTCTAGTTAGGTAGCAACAGAATAGTGTTAATCTGATGCTCTTTGTCCCATGCTTATATTCATTGAGGGACATTGTCTGGTCCTATTTCTTATTGGAAAAATTCCACAGAGATGACAGCACAGTTTTTCCTTGTTCTTTATCTTGACCTTTCTAGAAAAAGAAATTACAAGTAAACAAAAAACAGAAACAACAAAAAAAGTGTCCTTATGCACATGATTAATACTGTCATGCAGTTGATACACATATATTTGCTTATAAAAGTAGACTAATTCTTGTTACTTCATGTTATAATCATGTTTATATTTATTTTTTCTTCTATGAATTAGAGCCTTAATTCTTAAAATATATCTTAATGAAACTATCTTTAATGAGATTCAGGAGGTTTTTTTTTTTAAAGGAGAACAAAATGATAAGATAAATCTGTGTGTAAGACCCGTTAAACATGAAACAACCTGTAGCAAAACATCAAGTAAGTCTATTGCTTATCACAGAATGTTGGAGGTTGGAAGGGACCCCTAGAGATCATCTAGTACAGCCGCCTGCTCCAGCAGGGACACCCAGAGCACGGGGCACAGGGCGGTATCCAGGCGCCTTTGGAAAATCTCCAGAGAAGGAGACTCCACAGCCTCCCTGGGCAGCCTGTGCCAGGGCTCTGGCACCCTCACACCAAACAAGTTCTTCCTCACATGCAGATGGAGCTGCCTGGATTTCAACTTGCACCCATTGCCCCTTGTCCTRTCACTGGCCACTACTGAGAAGAGTTTGGTCCCTTCCTCCCTACATTCTCCCCTGATGTCGTGAATAAATCATATTTTAACAGCATCCAGGAACCTCAGTGCAATGAAATAGATTAATGAATACTGAGGGACAAATTCCACTTCTTGTGACAAAGAAGTAGTACTAATTATTTCAAGWAAAGAATCCGTGGTTTCTTATCAGCAGAGTACATTTTTTCTTGAAAACTTTTCTCCTGAATCTCCAATGCATTGGGAGTTCACTGGGGACCTGATCCAGTTCCGCTGCAGTCCGTAGAAAAGACTCCTTCTGGGATTTGGATTGAGTCCTTACTGACACTGCAGGGTGCGGTTAGCAATGTAAAAAGCTAACGTTTCCAGATCTGACTATCTAAGACCAGATGTGCAAGGCAGGAAACCATATGATTAGATTCAAACAATAAATAAAAAAGGAGTTACCCTTGTTTAGAAGCATTTTCCACTAGTGAAGATTTTCTTACCATGACAACATAGTTCTGCAGGATTCAGCATTAAGTCATTGACTCACTGAACTTTTATCCAGTAAAACCAATAGAACCTTTGGGGAGTCAGGATTAACTGGAAGAACAAATGTAAAAGATCACTTCACGTCCAGCTAAAGCCAGAAAAGGTTTTAGTACTGAACTTTCTTCTGGTTTTCATTTTCTGCATTTTGAATACTTATTTGAATCTGCTATTGCAGGATCTTTTTAACTGTTACGACTATGTTTCCAGCTAATAAAATTAGATATTATTGAAATGAAGTGTATTCCTTGAAATTGTTTTTTCCTTTCTTCACTCCTTCCTTGCACTTTTCCTTCTTTACCCCCTCTCTCACTCCCACACTCTCTTTGTATTATCTATAAAAAGAAAGAAAAAGGCTTCTAGATCAAACTAAAAGAAAAAAAAAAAGAGGAAGAAATACATTATAATGACAACAACAACAAAAAAAATGAAACTAAACCAGTCCAAACCAAAGTGGTCTGTGCATGACAGCCTTACAGGCTGCAGCACTTCTCAAACTATGGTGGTTCCTGAAATGGGTAGACACTGTGGGCCAGCCTCTATGTTACATCTTGAGCAATAAGAAGTGACGGTAAAAATGGGCTAGAAATATTGTCATTCTGATTTGGTAGCTTTTAACCAATGCCTAAAGGATGTGGAAGGCCAATCTTTACTCTTTTTACTTCCCATACCTTCCATGTCCACAAAGGGGAATGGTGCCTCTGACTATTGTGATCATTAAGGAACATAAGACACCCAATCATGTATGAAATGGAGGAGAGAGGGAATTATGAGGTTAACACATAACTGGATCCATCCCTAGAACTTAATAAAACACGTGGTCAACTTTTGCAGGAGCAAAGGACCCTGTGCTAACAAATCTTAAGGCTCAAAGTTTTCAAACTGTAAGTAATTGGATTAGTGCCTGGAAGCAGCCACCAGGAAGAAGGTCCTGAGCACARGCTGATGTCTTAGACATGCTTGAAATCTCTAAATTTACCAGTCTCTCTTTGCCCATTTAATATTGCTTTACAGGACTATAAGAATTTATACCTAAGCACAAAKGTGGACATTGTCCTCTTTTCACTTCAATTCATTTCTCTGTCAAGAAGGAAGAAACGGCACCTGGACCTGTAACACAAAGAACAGCTACACAGAGCAAAACACAACTGTTATAAATCCCAAGGCAGAATCTGTGAAAGCTTCTCTCTCCCTTGACACTATTATCATATTTATTAGTATAATTAAAGGATATGTATAATGTAGCAAGTAACAGAGAATAAGGTTAAACACTTTCCTTCCCTTCTCTCCCCTCCATTTCTCCACTGAGGAAGGTGTTGTAGGAATACAATTTTTCCAAGAATAAAATAAGCCAGTTCTATTGTGTCTAAAGAAGTAGGTATAAAAAGAAAAAAAAATTAAAAACATTGTTAAGTAATTTATGGAATTAATATGTCATCATACAGAAAGCAGAGGAAGGATTTGTAAGGTCGTAGTTTAAAACCATTATACAATCTGTATGCACTGGTGGAATCAACTCTTCAACTTGATGGAGGTCAGCCCTGTTCTAGCTGAGGTCATTCTGATTAGTTTAGGGTGACTACTCTGCCAGCTGGTAAACAGATGCCTTCCTATAACTTGATTTAGAATAAACTGGGCCAGATGCTCTGATAATGGTTGACAAGAGAAAACTTGATAAATACATTGTATTTTGCTAAGTTATTTTTGTTTGTGATTTGGAGAGGAGGGGGAAGGATATAGTTATAGAATCAAACAAATTGACAAGAAATAAAATCATAAACTGATAATGTTCATAAGATTCATCTGAAGTAAACCACAGACCTGTCACCCTACCTTTTTGCTGTAGTCCTAGTCACAATCATGTGATAAAATTGACCATTTTCASCTTTGTGGCAGTTACGATGACCTGAAACACCAGGCAGGTCTCGGGCACTAGCTGTCCCAGTGTTATATAACCAAGCAAAGGCCACATCTTTGCTGGATAAAATGAAGTTCCACCTTGTTCTGTAAAAGCCATCTTTATTCCTTCTGGAAGGTACAAGATGGACTTTCATAGTTCAAAATCAGTCTCGATATTTTGTTCRGATGATGCCTAATGCCATTTAACAAATTTTTAGGAAAATGGTCAAAGCTGTGTATGTTTGCAATCTCAATGGGCAGTAATTATTTTTTGTCCTCTTTTCCCCTCTCCTTATTTATTTATTTATTTTCCCTCTAGGGACTTCCAGGCCTGCCCTTAATTAGATTGTCTCCGAGAATTTACAGTCCCTGTTAACTGCTGGCCGTTGGCTGTTAAGCAAACACAAACACTGATGCACTGAGCCCAATTTTCCTGTCACCTCCTCTGCTCCCTCTCACCCAGTGGCCTTACACCAGAGCAAACGAGAGACAGCTGTAGCTTCAGGGGCTCCCACGACTTGTTTCTCTTGTTAAATGATACCTTTGTGAATTGCCTTTTCTGTCAGCATCTGGTCCTGAAGTGGGGAAAGCAGAGGTTTGGAAGCAAGGARGAAAGAGACAGGGATGGAGGAGGGAAGGGGGGCTCTGTTGAAGTACCCAGGTTCTGCAGAGCAAAAGCACCTGTTAGTGGAAGTGTCAGGTCTGCCCAAGATTAYATTAAGAGGAATGAGGCAGCTGCTCTGCACTAAGCTCATCAGAAGATGCTGAAGGCGAAGATTAGTGTTGGGTTTCTTTCCTTTAAGTCACAGCCACCACAGCCTGTGGAACAGAGACTGTCGAGCACATCAATGTTTTTAGGTRCTATTGGCACTTATAGCCGGCATGCCTCACAATTTTGTGACAAGTTTTGACTTGGAAGCATGAAAAATGTTTACCAGAGCATTAAAATGTCAGCATGTAATATATGTAGATGCAGATGCTTGGRATAAGACATAAGTTAAATGCTGAAGTGAACTTGAAAGCCTATCTTCTTGTATGAATTTAAGAACCAAAATACAGACTAAAAGTTGATTTTCTGGTCACTTACCTGAAGACATTTYTATGCCTTATATGATATACAGAAATGTCACACTTTGTCACAGAAATGTGAAGCACATTGCATGCAAATTAACAGGCTGAAGATAATGCTGCACAGAGCAAGGAAACTGGATGTGGGATGGTGCAAAAAGCTGCAACTAGTCATAAATGGACATATGCAGTAGGGGAAACTCTATCCTAAAACTTTGCATTATCATATATATTTAGAGAATGGAGAAGAAGCAGTTAACAGAAACTACAGAGAAATTCACTTCAGCTGACAAATGATTCTAGAAATTGAAAGCCCTCTCTTAGGCTTTCGTCAGCAGATGTCCTGCCATTTGGGTTCAGCACTGTTCAAGCTCTCAAGTCAAAATCACATGAGGGTCTTGGGGAAGCAGAGTTTTCAAACTGCTTCCCACTATGATYCCTCAGAAGTTTTCCATTTAGAAATACCACCCTGGACTGGATGTTGCTGAGATCACAGTTCTGATGCTTTCCTAATAAATGATTTTTCATAAGGATTTCTTCCCTACTGATAGTCTATTTTTTCTTTTATTTTCAGATAATTTTTTATTATGTCATTTTTTTACATTCATTCAACTCATTCTCCAAGCCAGACTTTAAATGTGTCACTTCCCTAGAGAACTTACCCCTTTCCAGAACCACAATGTGATTAGCTTAAGGAAATTTTTTCCTCCTCTAGTTAAAAATGTTCCTCCACATTTTTTTTTTTTAAATCTTTGAAGAGTTTTGCTTTCAAAGACTTTGCCTTCGCATCCACTTTTGGCTTTCATGAGCCCCTGGGCATTCCTCCCAGCACCTCCTCTGGGGCAATGGGAGYAGTGGTGGCAGAGGCGGCTCTCAGCGATGCTTGGGCGTGTGTGGCCCCTGTGACCGCTGTCATCACTTCCAGAGCTGCCTCTCCTTGTTCAGACAGATAAGTAATCACTAGGAGGACCAATACAGGACTATTACATTTAGTCTTTCTGCCTTTCAGGAGCATCTCAGGCACAATATGTGCATTTTCACAGATATATTCTTTCCCAGTAGGGAGAAAAAAAAGACATAAAATGGGCAATGTTTCTAATTTGACTGTTCATTCAGTGGCATCAGCTAGGAGCACTACACATAGAGGAAACCAGTGTAGAGCCCCACTCCATGGTATTCCCTTCTGCAAAAGGGAACTGACCTCATGTATCTGATCTGCAGGTATTGGACACTGCTAGTGCAAATATTGCACTCTCAACTGAAGAAGGTTTTTTCACTGTGGTGGTAGTTGAATGCTGGAAGAGACCACCCGGAGAGGTTGTGGAGACCCAGCCCTTTGAGAAACTCAAAACGCTACTGGACACCATTCTGGGCTACAGCAGACCCTGCCTGAGCAGGGCAGCTGAGGCTCCAGAAGTCTCTGCCAACCCCGACCATTCTGCGATTCTGCAGTCCGGTATAGCACAAGGGATTTTATAAGCGGGAGAGAAGGAATAACCCTGCGATGAGAGTAGATATTATACTACAAGGAAAGACATAAATGGCCAGTGTAAGTGATTTGATTTGTCTCCCTTACAGTAGCTTCCAGGCTCCAGGGATGCAACAATAGCAAGAACTTTGTCTTACACATTGAAGAACTACAGCTGTGGAAGCTCTAGTGCCTGCTCACTCAGCCCTTGCTAAGGCCAAACATCTCCAGGACCAGAGCTACAGGATTAGGATCCAGGTATTGGAATGCTGTGACTTTGTCCAAGGACTCTAGCTGCTATTAAAATACTTCATTCTATTCCTTTTTAGTGGCTGTAACACTTTGACTTATATTCTATTACGCCCAGAGAAGAATTCTCAGCACATTATGAACCATGGGTAAAGACTCTTTTTCTCATTCTTTCCACTTTGCCAATCTTCCTTGCATAGACCTACCACAATGTGTCCTGCACTATATAATAAAACATTGAAAAGAAGACAAGCATAACCCAGATAAGATCTGTGGTTCACCACATGCATGGCAATGCTGTCATTAAATCATCATGCCAAAGTGAGCCCTGGTCTCAAGTACTGCTTTACTCTGATGTGTGAAGTTTATCTAAGTAGGTCTGACAGTGATACATGCTGAGGTCTGCAGTGCCTAAATTAAAGTATTTATATAAAGAAATCAATAAACGTCGACCAATTACTTTAAACAAAATACAGAAGAGCGACAATTTCAGGACAGTAAAATAACTGAGATTGAATCAAATAAACTATCTAGAGCTGTGGTTCTCTCTTTGCTTCTGTTGGTAGTTTGTTTTACAGTGTGTGGTTTTTGAAAGGTTCAGAGATATTCCTGAATCCTGAATCCTGAAGGGGAAAAAACACATATCTCTGTTGTTGCCTTCTGATCTCTCATTCTGTTTTAGATTATGTTTATGATTAAATAAACAGCAATAAATAAAGAAAAAAATCCTAAAAGACAACTCTCCTGCTTTATATTATTTTCATATGGATTTTATAAGGGGTTAATAGGTGATTATTATCTGTGAGAAGATGCAAGTAATGTATTATAAATAATTAATGGTATATCTGTAGAAGATACAGAATGTTACAAGATAGCTATCGRTCTGCTTGATGTTACATCAATTGACTGTGACATTTATTAAAGTATATGGTTGTTGATCCAGAAAAATGCAACCTGAAGAGAGGACAAAGGTAAGGGAGGACTCAAATGCATGAACTTTCTTATCGTCTTCCCTTATTCCATGCAGCTTGGCTTAACTTCTAGAAAGGGACAACTGCTCTGCCTACTCCCCTAATAAATTCCTGCTCATGAATTCAAAGGAAGATTAAACTGTTATGTTGTACCTATGTATGTATGTACATAAAACTCTCATAAATGAAACTAGTTAAGTTAAAATACATTCTAGCTATTTCCATCATGAAAGAATTAATGAATGTTTTAAACATAACTGTTGTTTTCTAAATCTGGACCATTTTACAGTCTCCAGTATATACCAGCCTATGAGCAACAACTTTTATAATCAGAGCTGTTATATACCGTCTCTATTGTCTACAAAATACCAACAGAAATTGTGTGTCTTAAAGAGGCAGTATATTGGAATTTATAGATATACCAGGATTCTGCAATTAAATTTAAAGTGCAGCTATAAATATATGCATTATCAAAGTTTGAGACTAAACTAGGATGTTGGATGAATGAGTATTTCCAGTGGAAGAAGCTTCTTATTTTAAATACTGGAGAGAAATGATTTGTACTAAACATTTGTGAGTTTATATACAGACTTGTATTTGAAGTTGATTACTCCAAGGGAAGATTTTCAAGAAATTTTACTCAGGAAAGTTCATTTTTTTTCAGTCCTAGAAGAAAGAATAAGCTACACATTTAAATTATTTTATTTAAATACCCATTCTTAAATATTTTCTTTTTTTTTCCCTAAATTATCCTATTCTACTATACATATACATGTTCTTCTATGAAGAATAGTGAGATCAGAAATACTTCAATGAAGCAGTACTCTTTGTGAGTGAAAATAAAAGGACATATTCTGTCTATCTGTCTATCTTCATGCCTTCAAGCCTATCTATTTTTAGACTTTCGAGCCTCTTTTGAGGTAGTTTCCTGGGCAAAAAGTTCTTTCTTTTTTCTTTCTTTTTTTTTTCAGCTCCCTCCCCCTGCCGCCTTTTATTTCTATCTTCAGTCATATTGCCAGTGTTCTACTGTCCCCAAGCTCTTCTGTGTCTTCCACTATATGTTTTTAGGTAGACGTTTTTGGGTGGAAATATCCCAGTGCTGTGTGGGGATTCAGTCCCAGACAGGATAACTCAGTTTTGGACATTATCTTATTGTCATAGGTGGTATACTTTCTACTTACAAAACACACTTTGTACAATGCCARACTGTTTCTACATAGGATCTTTACTTTAGATTCACCTTACTCTTGCAGGAAAATGCTTCCCTCTCCACATCTGGCAGGGGTTTCAAAATCCTTACTGACACTATATGTGGTGCATTTCTTTACTTTCCTAAAACCCTTGGCCTTTAAAGAAGTCTTGTGGAGGCTTTAATTCTCGTTATATTTTTCTACTCCAGTCTTATATTCAAATTAAGAATAAATAAAAACATGCCTGCTTCAGGTGCGCTCCTGTCAAGTTCTTCTATACTGAACTGCTTGAAATCAAACATCTTCTGTGTGTTTTGTAGTCTGTAAATCCAAGCCCAGATTTAGCAAGGTGAGTGTCTCATCATGGTAGGGGTAGTGATCTTTGGACATGGCATGTTCTTATTTTGGCATTTTTTGCACATCCACCTTGCAGATATGCACCCTTTGCTTATTATTTTAATGGCTCCTTGTATCTCTGTAGGAGTCTCCTCCCATGAAGTTCACCACAAGATCAGAGCTCATGTCAGAAACTCACAGCAACAGACTGTCATATTCAGTGCTCATAAGGACTTAACAAAAAGATTCCACTCTTTTAACAAGAAAAATACACTTAAAACAGACCAGATGTGTTCCTAAATATAGAGATGAGTGAGGGATAAAAGCTTCTTTTATTCTTGATAAAGACATTCATTTTTAATTGCAACTAGTGATTTGTTCTAATTAAAAGGCTGTATGRTGGTCATGATTTGTTTGGGCCACTGTGATTTTATGTTTGATAGGATCATTTATAATAATTATATTAATTAATTTACAAATTAAATGARCATGAAAGAAGAGTAAGGGTGCTAATTTTTTTTCTGAAAGAAAGACTGAAATGAACTGCAACTTTATCCTGATTCTGGTACAGCTGTTTCAATTTTCAGACTGAAATCCTATTCTTTTCCCCACAGATATTTTAAAATATAGTGTGAAAGAAATAGGAAAAAAGATAAAATGGGAGAGAATATATAGCTCTGAGCATCCTGTGCAAACAAAAGAGTAACAGTGAAAATACAAGGCCATTTATTTTATCTATTTGTTTATTTTGAGCTATTTAGAAATACGTTGCTCTGCCAAAAGCYTGAGTGCACAGGCAAAGATGTGTGCAATAAATCTTGGGAATTAAAGCCCATTTTCATATACTGTGGAGAAAACAAACCTGTTGGGGAAGAACTTATGGAAATAACCAATGGCAAAGTCTGTCCTCAGATGTGTATGTTGCTTCAAGGGTAATCAGCTGAAGGGCATGTTAGTCCCTTGTTTCATTTCACAGGATCTCCACGTCAGGATTAAASAACAAAGTCTAAAACTTGTCAAAGTCCTCAGTTTTCCTAGTAAGCTAGGATCCCATCCAGTTACAGGTTTGTTCCTGTCAAAACCAACATTGCTCTCATTTGTATAGGGGGTGAACTGTGTGCCTATTTATAGGAGTAATATGAAATAATATCCTATACACCTCCTTCTTGCACATACACCCTGGATATTTTTTTCAGATTTCTCTGACCTTGTAATTTCTCCAAAAACAAAAGAGCACAAAAGGTGGAGGTTTAGAGGAATCTCATTTCCAAAGACAATGGCTAGACAAAGTGAGCCAAGTGAGCCAAGTGAGCCAAAAGTGAAGAGTGTTCTAATTTCCTGTTGCTGCAGTTCAGAGCAAGAGTGGTTCTGCAAACTTTCTTTTAAAGTGAATTGAGCTCTTAGGCAATCAGCAGCACAGGGCAATGAGTGCATCACCCAGAGCCAACAGCTGAACTCCAAACCTCAACTCRGCTACTGACCATAGGCTGAATCCACTGAGCATTCTCCTGGAAGTTCATGAGTCTACTCAAGCAGAGTTGAGGCTGTTAGTTTTAACTTACCTCTCAGTTCCATTTAATTTATTTCTATTTTGAGTCAAAATTATATTTTTACAGGGAAGTGAATACTAGTCTTTTGTGAAGCAGGTGGTTTTCTGAATAGGCCCTCTCTTTTCAAATACTCRGAAAGAAATGAGAGCTCTGTGGTTTGCAGACAAATAAGACTTAAAGGTTGTACATTTCTGACTTCTGAGTTGACCTTTTGTTACTGCTGAGTTGAAGTCAGCCATGCAAGACCTGGAAGAACAAAATGGGATTAGATTTCAGAGACATTAACCATACCCTGTGGACCAAACTCTTCAGTGCATGACCTCAGGAGTAATTCTAGCTTGTGCCACACATGGCAATATGTAGATTCTAAAATCAAGCTCATTAAGATATTTAAATAAACAAGACAGAGAAGAGGACCAAATGGGAAAAAGAGCAGCAGCTAACAGAAGCTCTGCTTGGCAGCCACATCCCCTCCAGAAACTGGTTATATGGTTATTTCCATCTCTTAAAAGGGGTCTTCCTGAAAAAAAGTTAAACACTGAAAGAATAAAGTGAATTGAAAGAAACCAGGGCAAAAAAGAATTAATGACTTGAGTCGATATTAGGACAGACTTGTTCTGTAGAGATCTCACCTACTTTAATTTCCTGTTCTACCTGGCTGTGATCTATCCCTCTCTTGCTTCTTCTGCAATGTAAGATCTGCAATCCAGCAATGATTTCACATTCTCTTTTGAGAATTGATTAAAATGATGTGAAATCAATGCAGCTAAACCCAAACAGTCTAAGGGCTCARTCTGAAGGAAATCAGCATTTTCCTTTGGTCTGGGAATCTCAGGAAATGATATTGCACCCAAAGGAGTGCAGATGCAGATGTGATTGCAGGTCTCTGTGCTCATTTCTCAGCCCTACAAATGATAACTCTCCCAAAGTGGAGTAAGGCTAAATTTGATTAAAAAGAAAACTAAGCCTTCACAGCATATGTCGGGACATTCTTTCATGTGCCTAGAGAAGAGCCAGAAATGCAAAGGAATAGGAAAAAACAAACAAGCAAGCAAACAAACAAAAAAAMTGTTTTCTTCTCAGAAGTTCTATGAAATAGTCTCAAGTGAAAATCTAGATTTCTGCTAAATCTTTGAGTAACATTGATACAGTTCTGAAACCTTTCAAATGTAAGAAATGAGGTGTAGATTTCAGATCTGAATCTCTTATTGTGGATAAGAGTCTACCTTGAAGTCTATCTTTGCTTTTTCTTGGATAAAAATCTGTTTTGGCTGAATCACGAATTCGCTGTCCTTTTCCCCTTCTGTGATGGCGAGGTCCTATTGCTCTGCCTCATATGTTTTTGCTATATGAAACTCAACATTAAAGATAATCTGTTTTTCCAAAGGACTAAACTGTTTCTCATGCAAGATTAAATCAATCTGTAGTCCCAAAACGTTTTWAAAACTTCTACTAATCAATCGAAGGAAATGCTGTTATACGACACTAAATACTGAACTGGTACAAGCTCATACTGCTGGTTCAAATTTGTTCAAAATATTTTGATAGGATAATTTTGTCCTGGCAGACTTGGGATCAGATCAAGTATCATCTGTTCTCCTGCAGCTACACAAAGGCAGCCCAAGCACCATACGRCGTTCTCTGGCACGACACACATGCCACAGCAGAAACATGATCACACATTTGCACCACACTTAGATCTGATTCCTATTGCTTTCTAGTGCATTGATCCAGAACTAATGAATATGGAACACTAATAGTGTGCCTTTGCTTTAAAAGAAATAACGTACTGAGTATTGATTTCTACCATCAGACATGTTTTGAGTATCTCTTAATATTTCCCAATAGAACTAGAGTTATTTTTCAGTTGCTGTTAGGGCTGATGAGCAGAGAAATAACATAAGAAATAAGGGACACACTGTGTCAGGGAGTGCTTAACCAAGGGATAGTTAKTTATGGCCACAGTTAGGTATCTGCTATTGTGAAAGTAATGCCCATTTTACGGTACTTCAGTTAAAGTCAGTTCTTTCAGTAGCTGCTGCAAGGAGTTATTGAAATGATTTGCACAGGCGTATGCATGCACACACAGGACACTGGTCTTTTCTTAGAACTTTCTGGCCAATGTCCAATTAATCTTTAACTGCAAAATTTATATTTAGGAACTGCTTTTACTGTGACCTTTCCTCAGAAAATGGATTTCAGTCCTGCATAAATGATTCACTAAATGTTAAAAAAGTAGTGAATAAAGAGGCTCACAGTCTTATGTTAAAATATTCTCTAAGGAGCATTTTTTTGTTACTTTTTGAACCTCAATTCTTAATTTCACATACAAAAAAMCCCTATATATTTCTAACTGAAATGTCATTCATTTTATAAAAGTGGACTAATAAAAGAAGGATAAGTGAATTTGAGATATGCTAATAAATTCTTAATAAATACTTAAAATCTACTATGACTTTTACAAAGAAACATTTGGGAGGTTTATTATCAGTTTCAATTTTTTAGAGAAGCATTTCTGGAAAATAAACTTTCTTGAAAATTCCAGCTAAGAGTAAGCCTAAAATAACTTTTGAATTTGTTACAACCCTCTAATTTGAGAAAGCCAAAAGATTTATTTTATTTTCAAAGCATCTTGAATTACTACTGAAGTGAAAGAAAATTCTCMTTTAGTAATCTATTTGAAATATTTCCATAAAAAAAGATATTTATATTAGAATATCAGAATTCATTTTTTAACAGTAAAGTGATTTTGTAATGTTGCACCTGTATTTTTTTTTTTTCCTAGAAAAGATTTATGGATCTGACCCTAATCAGTTCACACTTGGGTAAAATGAGTGTAAGCAGATGTATAATGCTTCTGTTATAATGTGCTATGGCTTCCACTCACAGGGGAAATCATGGCTCCAGCACAGTCAAAGAGAGTTTCTCATGCTCATTTCTTCACACCTAATTCATGTTTCATCTTTAAGAACCATTGATTTCACACTAGTCTAAATGTTGCTACTCTTACTGGTACAAMTGCCAGATCATTCACAATGAATATTCTTACTATCTCAACAATTCACATTTTTCACTTTATCAAGGGCCAAAATAACGGCTCATGCCCTAGTTATTTCCTGTCTAGACTACTATACTGGTCTTTTGGATAGATTTCCTGCTTTCTGTATTGTTATTTTCAAATAAAAATGCACAAAACTCTGTATCTTTTTTCTTACTTTTCTAAGCTCTTAAGAAGATGATAATCTTCTTTCCTTAGCTTGTAACAGGTATTAGAAGCATACCTTCCCTAGTGAAGAATCAACCATTTATTTATGTGTGAACTGAGATTATCTGAGGAAGCAGGAATTATCTTGTGGGTTAATCTAAAATAGAGTCTCCTTTTGGTAATGGCACACTAACACTTGTGGCTTATGAAATATCTCATTTATTCTGCTCTGATGAAAGAAGACAACAAGGTGCCTGAAGTGAGTCAGGACAGAGGTCAAATAGTCAGGTGGGCTTCATTCATCACTTCATTATGACCTTATGAAAGTTTGCTGTCCCATCTAAATTAACTCCATAATCTCCCTTCTGGTCAACAGAGAGATGCTAGCAAGTCCAGATAATTATTTATGTCAAGTTTCTGAGATGCCTGATTTAAGATGCCATCAATGACCTTTTTAAGACACCTGTTTCAGTATATTGACAGATCTGTGTGGCTAGAGTAGACTAGATTAGATGAYTGAGTTTTAGAGAGCTAAATTAGATCAGAAGAATCCTGTCTTTCCTTTTCCTCTAGATATCTTGTGAGTTGCCAAGAATGTGTAAGAACTGCTGTGATTGCTGATGACTGTCATACTGTGGAATGGTAAATGTGGYTATCTTTTAGAACAGCTTAAGAGGCTACTGAGTCATTCATAAACTATTATATTTTACTTGTAATTGCAGTCAAATAAATTAATCACACATTATAATGTTCCAGATTCATAACCCAACCTTTCTGTTTCAGTGTCTTGCTCTATTTAATTGAATGATGAATCAGAATCCAGAATATTTGAATTGGTTGCTGTTTGTGTTTCATTTTATCCTCTGAACAGTGACTAGATGAGATTTGTTCCATATACTTCTCCTGTTCACTCAATTTCATTCAAAATTTTCTCTCTATGGTCTGAACGTTCTTCAGAAAGTTGTAATCCAAGAGTTATTCACTGACATCACATTGTGGCTTTGTTTGTACTGGAAATATAGGCAGCTTCAGTGCCAGTGTGATTTTTTTAATCTTTGAAACCTTAGTTGGTTGACTTAGTTCTTCTATAGCCATGAATTTTGTTTTATTCAGTTTTGTATTTAACATATATTTATACAGGATTTACTATTCATGCATATTTCCAAAYCAGTATTCCAACAAAGCTCAAGTGTTCTGTTGATCTCATTGTGAACAGTTTTTAACAAAGATTTTTGGAAGCTTTCCAATAAAAATGCAACAGAAGCASACAAGGAGGGGTTAGGCAAACAGTGCTGCATTATACATGGCCACATATAATACCATACTCAGGAAGGACTGAAGAAATATTATTGTTGAAAGGAGCCATTTATGGGGAAAAATGGTARTAAATATAAATAAAGGTTTCAGAATTGCTTTTAGCAAAAAAGAGAACCAATGTTATCTGCAGTCTGGGAGATCTCAGTCTCAGTACCAAGCTTCCTAATTTTGAAAATATGTGAACAAATTACTCTTACCAATTTATTAGAACACTTTTACAAATGTGCAGTTTCTATCCTATTTATTTGAAAATACCAGTAAATACAGGGTGATAGTAGTATTGATTAGTTAAGGTGAGCTATGCATTGTTTTTAATTACTATGATAATTGTAGGCTGTGCCTGCCTTCTCGCACTTTTTCAATGACAACTATGTAGGATATAGCACCTAAGCTGGCCTGTAAGAGGTTGTCTTCTTCTGTTTAGTTTTTCTTTCAAAGAAAAGTCTTGCCAATCAGCAAAAAATATCCTTTTTCTTTTTCCTATATATATTCTAGACAGATAGCCTGTTGCTCATCCTCTATACTAGACAGATAAAGGTGTACATGGACCTGTCTGTCAATTTGTACCCAACATCTGCTTTCTTGCAGAAGAGAAGCAGATAGGGCTAGGAGAGCATCTGAGTTGCACTAACTGAAAAGCAGCCAGCCCTGTGAAGACTTTGACCTGATAATAGACTCTTTTTTAAAATCATATTGTTTAAGAAAATAAAAGTAAATATTTTAAACAGATACGGTTCCTCCTCTGTCATACCAAAATCCATTTTTTCATCAAATACTGAACTGTGCACTGGGAAAACCCACAAATGCAATTTTTCTTTGCAAATGAATTACTTTGGGATTTAATGTGAATACCTGAGAATACTGAATCCTTGTAGTATGGATACAAATGTCACTGTTGCAGATGGAAGCACTCTTCTCTTAAAAGAGATATGATTAATTTTGCTAAGACTCTAGCACTGTTAAAGCCTTTCCTTTTTCTCAAAGTGAGGCACTGAAACTTGAAACCTGGACATTTTATCAAGAAATTAAGATTTTCTACAATAGGCTTATCATTAGTTAAATATTAATAATATCTGGGCCAAGATGCTTTGAGTATCTACTAGTTTTACCTTATTCTACATCAACTTTGAATTCCAAATTTC
Source organism: Nothoprocta perdicaria (assembly GCF_003342845.1). Lineage (NCBI taxonomy): Eukaryota > Metazoa > Chordata > Aves > Tinamiformes > Tinamidae > Nothoprocta > Nothoprocta perdicaria. Next base: position 498,040 of record NW_020456143.1, read on the forward strand.
CCATGACCATAGTAGAGACCAAGTGAAAAAAGTTATTTATCAGAGACTGGTCTTCAGTTCAAAATTTATTTCACCAGCACTGATAAGCATGCATCTGTACTACGTACTATATATATATATATATACATATATATATGTATATATACACACATACATTTTCCCTGTAATATAAAATTTCAAATGAAATAAAATTCCKCTCATCTCTTTACTCTCCCTCACTCCAGAAGACCCTATAGTATTACTTCACTCAATTGTTCTGTTTTTTTGACTCTCCTGCCAACATGACATTCATTAGAACCACATTTATGTGCCTAATTTTAAGCCTGCTGAATGAAAACTGATTTACTCAACATCATCTAGTGGAAGCTTAATATTCCTGCTCACAGAAGAGCTATACGATCTTAAACTTTTGCTAAAACTATTGCTGAACTTTCACAGCTTACAAGTAACCACTGTTAAAGGAGATTTCTTTTTCTGTCTAGACATTGCCTAATACAATGAAGAGAGTTAAAAATTATAAACATCTTGGCATTTCATTTAAATGCTTATGAAGTGAGATGATTTCATACAAGAATGGAAAAAAAATGCTCTCAGTAGACATATGGAAATATAAGGCTATATCTATGCCACATATGTATCCCCAGGCTAGTATCAGTCTACTCTGTCCGGATACTGCACGACATAAACGTGCTGTTGCCAGATTCAAATTGCCTTACTGACTTTTGGATCTCAACATGTGCTACGCTAGTGCTTTAGGCAGGGTGGGATGGCTAGACACTTAGCAACAGAGGCAAATCTGTCCATTTTCTTTGGGATGGCAGGTCTGTTTTGTGTCATTATCAAAGATGCTTTGATTGTCCCTAGACTCTGCAGAACAGTTGAAAAGGACAAATACTAAGAAGATGGAGTAGAGGATCCCAAGGACGATGTCAGTTCCAGCTCTTTCTGTGCTTGCCCTGCCAGAATATGCTCTTAGGAGGGCACATACGAGGTGAGAAGAGAATAGCAGAACAAGCTGCTTCTCAGGTTGCTTATTGATCTGAGCTGCCAAAAGCGGCTGAAGAGGCAGAGCATATGGTGATGGACTGGGTCATGGGACCTCACTCTTTTTAATGCCCTCAGCCACCCAGGAGAGCAGGATCTGGACACACTGAGCTGCATAAACAGCTGAACCCAAGCAGTCCAAGCACTGCTACACTGGGGCACAGAACTCTCATCCACTTCAGGCTTTGCTTTTTCTTTTCTTATTTCTGTTATCTTAAGCAACTACCTACTTTGCCCAAAGCTGCCACATCAGATGGGTCCAGTAATGCCAAAAAAATTTCAACAGGATTTCTTAAGAGAATGTGCTCCTCTCATCAAAAAGACAGGGAAGAGCTTTTTTGTTTGTTTTGCTATAAAGATGCTAAAATCATTATTAGCAATAAGATTGGATTTTGAGAAATAAGCTGTATTCTTAAAAGTAATTTTCCACAGGTAGAACTCTTAAATGAAAGCTCAAGTGATGACTTCATCCTTGCCCTCTCTACCAAAACCCAGAAAGCCCCAGACTTTAAACTCAAGCCAGGATCTCTCAAAGGTCCCCTAATTTAACGTGATGTCATAACAGACTCTGAAAGGATCTCTTGATTTGACCTAATGGGCTATCCATTCAAATTACTTCCCCAGGCACAGAGAAAGCTCCCTGGTGCAAGTCTGGAGGGAAGTCTCAGCAGTGTGTGTGATTTATATGTTTTAGCTAGCCAAGTTCAAATAGCCACTCTCTTTAGGGTACTTAGGGAAGCYGGCATGAAATAAAGCTGGGATTGGTGAAGGCATTGGAGAAGACAGAAAGTGAAGTTCTCTGAGGATATATGGATGATTATGATGTACATTATATTCATGTACATCCCATGTACATTCATGTCCTTTATTTCCTACTTTTTATTAGCCACAAGTATAGTAAAAAGTAAACACACTTAAACCTTATGACTTGATTCAGATATTTCAAGATACACACAGGCAGAATACTACAAAGGAAGTAGGAATGGTGCACTTTATAAAACTGTAATTTTKGATATTTTTATATAACAGACTTATTTTATGTGCATTTCTTATTCTGTGGAATGAATCAAGATAGGTGGTCCAGGAAAAAGGAGCCACTCTTGAAAAGGTGAATGGGAAGAAGTAGTTTTCTGGGAAGGGAGTGGAAGGAAGGGAAAAAAATCCCATGCTGGGCAAGAATGAAAAGCATCCTCCAAGCACAAAAAGTCCTAAAGCATAGTTAGTTTAGCACACAGACAAGCAGTACTATAGATTCACAGCACTCCGTCAACTAAASGAGACTAATCTCTTCAGCTATGAACATATTTTCAAATAAATTCCTGGTGTGCGTTTGAGCTTTGCATAGCTGCAAAGAAGCTGGTAAATCAGCATTTACTCTGTCCTTAGTAAAAGGATTCAAAATTGGGAAAGAAATCCCAGCCTCTGATTTCAGCTGCCTGTGAGGTCTTTCAGGGACATAAATGCCAATCAGCAATTATAGCAACCGACAGAAGCTATATGCTGTGAATACAGCAGAGGCAGTCATCAATGTATAGGGGTTCACTGCAATTTGTGTGCAGGATAATCATTAAAATTATAAAAAATTGTAGCAACAAGCCATTTCAAAGGAAAGCAGTGGTACATTTTAATATTTTCCATGTACTCTTCCTTTTGTCAATGAAAAGAGACAAGCATATTCAGAAAGCAATTCACCTTCGTGTAGGTAGAGGATGAATTGTTTGTTGGAGCGAATTACTTTCTGTCTGCTTGTTTGCAATAGAAAGAGCATAGCTAACTAAGAAGGAAAAAAGCTCACTTTTTAGAAAGAATCTATAACAGTCTAATGGCTGTATTCCTGAAATTGTTCGCTTAAGATAATCATGAGTAAATTGAATGGTATATAGAAAAAAAAGGTTATTACATATAGTACAGGTATTTATTTTGCAAACCATTGCAGATTTTTAGACACACCTTCAGCTGAAACAATGAAAACATCTAAATCCATACTTACCAGTTATATTTTAAAGTGTTCCTTCACTTCAACTTTATTTTTTTCTTTCTTAGTATTTTAAAGGAATTCAGAACTAGAGAATCTGTCTTGCATTTCTGGTATATATTCTTATGTATTTTTATCATTAAGTATAATAAAGCTTATGAAAAGTGAGTTTCATTTGCAATTCTAATACTATGGTTTGAATTTTTTTGCTTTTATTGTTTGTGGTTTTATAATTGAATACACTAGCTGAAATTAGATATATTAAGTATTGTATTCTCAATATTAAGAGATATATTCTCAATTCTAGCTATCTCTTAGCTGTAGTCCAAAATGATTGCAAAAGAGACAGCAGAACTTGCCTGGTCTGTTTTTACATTTCATAAATCTCACATCCTGCACGTGTAGATTCATGCAGGCTGCAGAATCTCACCCTGCAATTTCTACTGTATCAAACTAACATATTTTACTGACCAAAATATTTCTTTCAGAAAACTATCCAGGCTTGAGATAAGCCTTCAAAGGGAAAAGGTGGTTACCTAATGTGAGGGATCTTCATCACAATTCTTTTTGCAGCATACTGCACTAGTAAGATAAATTACAGAGCCCTGTTTAGAAATGTTCTCCAGAGAGCTGGGTTGTACAACATAGTATGAGTTGTAATTAATGGATGAGGCAAGGGAGGCAACAAGGTAGCCCTTTGGGAATTTGGGTTGCTGATATTTCTTTTCTTATTTTTGTGACATAATGGTTCATGTTAGGTCATACTAGGTCAGGTCTACTCCTCAACTTTCAGAGCTGTTTACTGACTTTTAACGTTAGGCAAGTGTCTCCAGTAACTAATTCAAAGAGTCAGGTAACCACAAATTCCCGATGGGTCCTATCACAACACTAAAAATCCATCAACCAAACACAAACAAACAAACAAACAAAGTAGAGAGAAACCCACYACTCAGTCCCAAAACTTGTTAATTTTGATCAGTGCTCTGCCTCTGGCCATGGACATAAGCAGAAACCTAGGGAAGAATAAAAAGGCAGTCAGCATATATGGTAGCTTCCCTATATACTCTCAGCTTCTGCTTTCAGCTCAGGAGATTTTCTAAGCTTAATGTAGCTTCCATATCTTTAGCAATTTGCAGTGAATGTTTTTCTTCCATTAACTTTTGCAGTTTTAAGGTTTAAGAATACACACTGTCTTTCAGAGTGGGGTTCCACGTATCTGCTATTCACTGAAGTGCAACATTCTTTTTTTTTTCTCACTTGTGATGGATTATTTATTTCTTTTAAATTTATCTCCCCCTCACTTCACTTGTTTTAGTCCTAAAAGACAAAAACCTCTCCCTAACCACCTTTTCCCCAACATTTAAGATTTTTAAGACTTCTACTGTATTTTCTGAAGTCATTTCTTTTTCAGACTGGAAGGGTCCTGGCTCATCTCCAGAACCCATTCCACACTTTGTTGACCTTCTCTGTACCTCCTCCAGGTCTGTTCTTGTTTTGGAGATATGAAGCTTAGGCATGCAATTTTAAAGATAAATATGTGCAGTGATTCATGTTTTATTCTCCAACTCTTCCTAACAATTCCTAATTCTGTTTGCCTCTATGCTGAGCTTTGAGATTAAATTTTTCTGACACAATCAATCATAACCCAATCTTTTCACAACTCCTGAGAACCAGTATTGCAATAATATTTTGCAACAGAGGTGATCATTTCATACATTACATAGATCTGTTTTTTTTTTAACTCAAGTGAGGAAATTCTTATCATTTTTATACAGTTCTTAAGAGTGATACAAGTATCATTCTTATACAATTCTTTTGCAATGCCTTTCAGACAGTCCTCATCTTTACTTCAAGAATGGTTTAGCAACCATAGCAAACTTCCTTGCTGATTTTCTTGTTTCAAGTCTATTATTAAAAAAGTAAACATCACAGRTCTCAGCACAGCTGCATGTAGAAATTTACCTGTGTCCCTCTGTTGCAAGAAATGATCATTTGTTACAGCTTTCTGTCTTCCATCTTTTAGCAAATGAATTATCAGTGTGAGGACTTTCTTAGCCAAAGCTGTTTTTTCCTTTAAATACATTGCTGAGAGATTTTGACAAAACCCTTTTGTTATCCAAGCAGAACAACATCAGCAGCACATCTTTACCTGAATGCTTGTTGTGTCTCTTAAGATACTTTTATCAGGTTTTTAAGGCAATCTCACAGAGTGGCTGAGATTGGAAGGGACCTCTAGAGATCATCTAGTCTAACCCTCCTGCTCAAGCAGGGACACCCAGAGCATGGGGCATGGGGTTGCATGCAGGCAGATTTGGAAGATCTCCAGAAAGGGAGACTCTACAGCCTCTCTGGGCAGCCTGTGCCAGGGCTCTGTCAATCCCATAGTAAAGAAGTTCTTCCTCACATGGAGCTGGAATTTCATGTGTTTCAGTTTGTACCCATTACCTCTTGTTCTGTTGCTGGCCACTACCGAGAAGAATTTTCATTTTGTGAAAGATACATAAGCAGACCATATATAGAAAACAATATCCTGAGGCAGTTAGTAGCCCAATTTAATTCTCTTGTTAGAATACCGTTGTTTCAGATACAAAAGTATTTGACAATTTTGTCTCCTTATTTCATATTATTAGGAAGAGAAAACAAATTCTTCTGGCTTAATACAGGGCTACTTAGAAAAATCAGTAACATTTTGCCCATATATGTAAAATTATTTTGTTTGAATTAAGATTAATCACTGTTATAACAGTATCGATTCTACGTGATAACATGAATAGCATTCATATCCTTTATATATGCATATATATATAAATATTTTTATTCTGCTGCAGTGTATTTAATTTACCTAAACTTTAGATATTGTTTTGGAGGACCTTTGGTTATAGTAGAAAAAGAAAGAAAACTCGACTAAAGAACTGCTCCATTTTGGAAGAAGCTGTTGTAACCAGCTGCTAGGATCATTAGAGACCAAAAATGCATTCACCACCCATGACTATTTTAAATACAGTGAATATTTTTTAAACAGATTTCTCATTTTCATTTCCTTCAGTCCTTGAGGCTTTTAATATCTTTCAAGAAACCACAATAAATTTTACTCAAATTATCAATAACTTGACATAATTAAGATTTATTTATATTAATTTTTATGGCAAAAAGAAATTTTAAACACTAGAATCATTTCCTTCCTGTAAAATTTACTGATGTACTCAACATTCCTTCATCATAAGCTACAACTAGATATTTAACATTTTTGCTGTATAATTTTTACTCATTAAATTCATTGGAATACTTAAAATTTTCTCTCTTCAGATAAACAAGCATAGTTTCCAATTAAGCTAAGGACCACCCTTAGGATAAGCTGAATTTTCACTGAGAAAGATATGCCTGATAAATGCAGTTGCATTTGTGAAGTTCCTTCAAACAACTCTTTCAAACTTACATTTGACACTAAGACTGATTCTGCAAAGGTTTATTTGTAAAAACATTACTATTTGCAATGTAAGCAGCCTTTCTGATTTACTTTTGCATTACATAAAAAAAGACTATGGACCAGAGTATGTATATGTAATAATAATGTGTGTCTGTAAGACTAAGCACTCGCATTGCATTCCAGATGCAATACCATTCTACATGCTCTCTGTTGGGAACAGCTCTCTTTCCAGGGTTATTTCGGAGAACAGGAGCTGGCACAAACCAAAACCATGCCAAAGGGCACGTTACCATTAAGCATCACCATGTACTAGCGCCTGAACCTTGGGTCCCTGCCCTGTTTAATTTCKTAGTGTAAATGCAGCCCTTGGATGATTCATGAGGTTTAGAGGAGTTTTGCTCTTTTAAGTGTTGTTTGCAAACTGTTTACTTAGACAGTGACTATTCATTATGTGGCTTGACATCAGCACAGGACAAGCCAAGCCACATGGTATTTATTGCTTATTTGCCTTGATGGATTTTTTTTTTTTTTTATTTTTTATTCTTAACAGCAAGTAGAGAGAATAATGAATTAATGAAAAACAAAAACAAATGAAAAAAAGAAAAAAAAAGGAGTCAGTGACATCTTCAGTCCTCCTTTCACTGAAATTGGAAGCACTCTAAAATCTTATGATCAAACATAAAAAAAAAAAAAACAAAGTGCATAGCAATTTAGCTCTTCACACAACAACTATGACTCTGTGATAATAAAGAACAGCTTGTTTTCCAAATATCAAAGGGGAAAATGAAAAGTCGTTCATAAGTGTTGTGTAAAAAAGCAAGCCACAATGAAAGCCTACAGTTTGTCGGGGTTTAAAGATTTTGAAGACTTTTTATCTTACATATCCAAATATGAATTTGATACAGAGGTAAAAGTCTCTCAAACTTCTGGGTATGTGTTTGCAATGTACCTATGACTCTTCTTTCAGAAGAACAAAGCATCAGTTAGATGAGAAGGGACATCTTTGTATGCTGAATTCTACCCATGTTCTTCTTCACATTACCCTTGTACGATGAATTATTCCTTCTGCATCTAATGGGCATCAGTCTACTTGGAGATAGAGGCAGTTGTGGGCAAGAGAAGACCTCATTATGCTTACCTCAGAGAAGGCTCATAAATGGCTCTTGACCTTTACACAGGCTTACACAGGCTCTTGCTGCCTGTCTAAGCAGCTTTGGAGCAGCTTTGGAGAATAAAAAGCATCTGGCAGGGTTGTAGGCTCAGCCTGGTCAAAAATGGGTTTAATGACAGCTTTGACTATATTGCTAACTAATAATAAAGGAGAAGCATTAAGGCTGGGAATCACTATGCAAATAAAGCTGCTTAAATTTAAATGCCTACAGATATATGCATGAAAATTAGATGTCTTGGCTCCCATTCTAGCCATTAGTGAAAGCCACAGGGATGACTCAGTTGCTAAACATAGGTAGCCAGTACTATCTGAGATGCCCCAAGCCTGGTTTACTGTGCCTGACCTCCAGCTGCAGCTCCAGAGTGGCGTAATCTGCTTTAGGTCCTTTAAGTGCCAGTCTGATGCAGCTGTACTGACTGTCAAGGGTGAGCCAAATGTAACCAAACACATTCAGGCAACCAAATGCAACTCCTGGTCACTATAGTCAAAGAAGTCTGGATCACTGTTGAGCTGGTTAGATGTGGGATGGCTCTAGACTGACTAGATTGACYTAGACTGACTTTGTAGACTCCATAATGAGTGGCCACAATGTTAGGAGCTTAAGCATCAAATTTATCTATAAACACATTGTCAAGATCCTTATGTGCCTGAATGTGGGTGTGAATTGGAACCTAACCACCTCTTTAAGGTGCCCMCACACACAGATCTCTGCTGCTTGAAATGTCTTAGTGTGCACTTCATGCAGTACAATGTTCAGGAAACCTGTAGCTTTTCCAAGGAGCAGCTGAAGTTCAGTCATTGAACAGTGTGACGTTTTCTATATGGGCAGCTAGACTGAACCTAAAAAATCTGAAAGTTAAGCAAGGCTTAGAAGATGCTGTTTGATACACCAAATCTTTGGCAGATCCTGCTATTTTTCTTCTATTCTCTTTTTGTCAATATATATTTTCTTCCTAGACCCTGTATATGCTTCCTAGTCTCCAGAAAGTTCTTCACATTTCTCTTTGCAGATTCTGAAGGCATCTGTGGTCCCAGAGCTAGACAAGGATCCCAGACCAAGGTGTAAACCTGCCACCYTACTCTGCATTAGCTCCTCTGACTCCAGCTGCCTTTCTCTGAGACTTAACAAACTAATTCAAAATAAGTTTCCTAAGTATTTATTTGTGAATCTGATGTGCTTTGTGCTGTGAGTGACCAGCTACACAATAATCATGATGTGTTTCAAGGCTCTTTCACATCATAGGCAYCCTAGGACACATAGTCCTTCACCTCTTCTACTTTAGTCTTGAAGAAATATTTGAAATTACTGTAACTGTGAAATTTAATGAGACTATAAACTTTCAGAACATGCTGAGATCTTTGGATGAAGTTCTGTACCGGAAATTAATGTATTTGCTTTCAAAGAAGAAAAAGAATCRAGATGTTAAATTGGTTTCAACTGTCAGTAAGAGTTTGAGCTGATAACTAATTTTTGTATATCACATACTCTTTGTGAACAATAATATAAAAGCTTTTTCTCTCACTAGGTAAATAAATTATATATTTTTAATTCAGCCCAGAATAACAAGAAAGTGGGTGTTGTGGACCAGCTACATGCAAGGGGTAAAAAATACCCCCTGCCCGAACTCCTCTGATTACAGATTTGGACAGAGAGTTTATACATAGCTCTGGTAAATGAGTATTCCAGAAATAGAAATAGGATTTTTTTTCCAAAATCAAACCATGTCAAGAAAATGTGAAATGCCTACTATCAGCTATTTTTCATATGAAATGTGATAATCAGAAGGTTTGTCATGACAATAACCCCTTAAGTAACGTGAGGAAGAAAGACAGAAAGAAAGGGGAAAAAAAAAAGAAAAAAGRAAGTAAAGCACACATTTCAGCTTCCCATGATACTGCTTATCATTTTTTGAGTATTGAAAGGAAGCAAATCATTTATATCAAGCCACCTGGCTTCCTGTGTTGAATTGCAAAGTAACTTTCTAAAGTGRTGAACTGAGGAAAATCTTTGTAATAAGAAAAAGTGTTCAACATAATAAAAATTCTGTATAGCTAAAGTCCAAATTAAAATAATGAAAGCAATTTCTTTTCAGAAAMAAAACTTGGGCAAACTTGGGATCAGTGGCAGAAATTTACAGAATATGATAGTGATTTTTGCTAAATGACAAGTGAGAAATTATCATAAGCAGTGCAAAATAGGACTGAATACTATAGGACTGAATACTGAATAGGACTGGTTGCATTCTTAGGAATAACTAAACTAAAACACCTTCAAAAAAGATGAATATGATTTTTGACTCTTTTAAAAATGTATTTTCCAAGAGGTTTCAGATTTTTTGTGTGCAGCAGTATGTAAAACTATTTAGAAATGAAAATAAATACAGAAAACTTTCAAATAATTAAATGCACCAAACATATATCTGTCTTCAAAAATCTGTATTCATTAGAGTTGCGGTACACAGAAAACATACTAACCAGTGAACGTTGTCTTTTCCATCTTTTTAATATGCAGTTTTCCTGAAGTTTGATCAAGTATTATTTTGATATGGAAACAAGAAGTGTCAATGAKAACCATACTTAGGAAAAATATGCTATAAATGAATTGGAATATCTTTTGCAAATGCTAATTTAAGGGCAATTCACATAATGCAGTGAATGTTCTATGTTATGAAAAAATATTTGGGTAAAGACAGATGCAACAGCTGTGGCATTTTATACATTTCTAGATTGTTTGGATTCTTTACAATACTGTACTCAACAAAATGGTACTACTGCTGCCATCACCATTATTTGATAACTCATAATTTTGAAAGCCAGGCCACATTCATTGTTTTGTTTTGTTTTGTTTTGTTTTGTTTTGTTTTATTTTATTTTATTTTATTTTATTTTATTTTATTTTATTTTATTTTATTTTATTTTATTTTATTTTATTTTATTTTATTTTTATTGTTTTTCTTTGTACACTTGTTTTCTTAAATTTATTGGATAAAGTCCTGGTACCAGTAAAATCAATATAAAAATTCCCTTGGACTTGAAACAGGCCCAGGTTACTCTCATGAGAACAACAGGGATCCAATTTTGCTTGAACATCCACACTTGATTCAGTATTGTATTTTTCATTAATTAACTCTGCAAATTAAAGTGCAGTGTGCTTTTTGTCAAACTAGCACACTCATTTCCTTAAGGACTTTATAGATTTTTTTAAAGCTCCAGGGAGGAAAAAAAATTATTGATCTATTTTATGCTAAACATATTGTTTATATGCATGTACTCRCATGATGGCAGTGTTTCTTGCATTTTGTATTGTTTTTTCGTAAACTGTGTTACTGCCATACTATATGTCTTACTATTATAATGTAACATAGATATTAGTTTTTTAAGGTACAAAACTGAAATACTTAGAGCTTTCCTGGGCAAAATACTCTTACATTTCTATATATTGTAGCTATTCTATAATCCTGTCTTCAAGTTATATGCATGAGCTAACACTTGGCACAGAATCATGATAACTGTATTAAATTATAAATATGTTCTCAATATTTTAGATTACACATGGAGAAGTTATTGAGTCTGAGAACTGGATGCCTCAGATGTTTGTTAACTGAATATGGGTTATTTGTCTGAACTAGTTCCAAATTGGTAACAGCAACCACGTCATTGTTTTTTAATAGTGTTTAGGAGGCTTATTGGAAATCAGTTGACTGCCTCAGTCCCCACTCTAGAACCAAAATGTGGTGCATGTTTTCAAAGCTGCCACCAAGACCCAATTAATGGATACTGAAAAAGTATCCATTAGTTCCAAGCAGAAAAGTCCAGGAGAAAGCAGTTACTGAAGGCATGGAGACACCTTACACCATTCATCTGTTAGCAAGGCCAAATATCACTAGGATAATTGCAAGGAAGTTTATTTGCTCATGGGTAAGAAAAATTAAATTAGTCTTTCCAAGGTAATAATATATTCTGAAAACATTTTGTTCTCATTTAGAAGGAATGAGCAGTACACTATGTATTTATCCTCAGATAACAGAGGTTCTCAAAGAAAGGGTATGAACAGTCCCTCAATTTGCCTACTCTGTCTAATCCTGAAAGTGCTGAGTACTTTCATACATAAATTTCAGAAGATGAGTAGTCATACCTAAACAAGCATCAGTTTCTTCCTTTACTGCAATTCTTTGTGAATCAGTATTTAGACTTCCATGTGCACGTGTAACTACAGCAAATGTTCAAATAAGTATAGATACAAAAGCACAAATCTTGAGAAGCCTTCACTGGAATTAATCAAATCCTAGATTGACTTTACCTTTCATTCATGTGAGCTAAGAAACAAAAACATTTATTTCTGGGACATGTGTCATTTTTATACTATTTGTTCTCTCCCATCATATATTTACTGATTTATGCTTTAAATCATGGAACTGGAAATAAAAAATCCACATGATTCCAACTGGCTAGTAATTTAGCAGCATCTATTTACTGGGCATAGTTCTTTAAATCCAAAATAATTCACAACCTTCTCTATATCACAGGAAGTGCCTTCATGTCTATCCTGGTTTCATAGACTTTAACACATACATCTCAGTTGTCATTACAGAACTACATCTTTGAAACATCTGAAAATGTTTATTCAAACTGATTCTATCCAGTGTATTTTGGCTTTGTAGGCACAGATGTAAGGATCATGTTCACCCRAAGGAGTTATACTGAGTCCATGGTGCATCCAGGAATAGCACCTCAAAAATCCCAATAGTCTTTCTACAGAGGCTAAAAAAATATTACTTCCATCTTTTACATTGCATTGCATAAATGAACTACAAGAATGTGACTCGAGTCATCTCTGTTATGCAAATATTGCATTTAACCAGTTACACTGTGGTGGTGAGGTATTGGTGGCTAAGAGAACATACTCAGAAAAAGAAACAGTTATGTGTCTGATGGCATCCTGTTTTTTGTCTCTGATTCACTCTCTGCTCTGCCAAAAATACTAGAGATAGCAGTGGAATTTGGACTACATTCTGCTTATAGCTATCAGAATAAATCTAAAATATATTCATTCCAATTCAGATAACATAAATATACTTCATTTAAATGGGTGCTTTGCTAGTTTAAACTCCTTGGAAAATTAAAAAAAAAAAAAAAAAAGAAAAAAAGGAGAGATGGTCTTTTTTTAAAAAAAGAAAGAATCTATTCTGTTAACTGAATATCACTGAAATCAGTATTTGTGTTGCAATTGTGATAGACAAATCAAGTGGGAAAAGGAAAAGGGCAGGTGTAGAGCACGCATTGACGATGAAAGAAATGGATATTTGGTCATATATACACCTGAAGTCACAACCTCCTACTGAAATATTTTACTCTGCCTAATTTCATACTTCAAATACATGTACTCTTTAGACATATATTTTTTTTCTGAACTTCTGTAAAAGAAAGATAATATCCTAATTTGTCTTCTTTCCAGTGTTGAAATTTTCAGGCTCTCATCTGGGTTATAGGAATTTCTCTTCTGCTCTTTCTGTCTCCTGTGAAAAGGTTCTGTAGAGTGATGGGGAGTGCAGGAAGTCAGTGGCACAGAGGAGATAACCAACCTGAGTGGACACACATGGATCACCATCTAAACCACTTAAGTGCATTTAACGGTACAGAAAAATAAGGAGAATGATAAAAGAAGGAACARACAGCTCTGATTCTTTGTAATTCTTTCAACTAATTTCCCATCCTGAAGGTAAAATTCTATTAGCCTCCTTGGAAAAAAAATAACTCTTTCCATCTTTAGGATAAGGAAAAAAAAGGCAAAATCAAGCAAAATAAAAACAAAAACAATGAGATTGCACTGCTAAATGAGAACTGTTTGTGGCTAGGTTAATTTGCATTTGAATACAGGCTTTCTCAAAGAGCAAATTTGCAGGAATTTTTGTTTGGTTGTTTTTCAAATGTTTAACTCTTTCACTCTCATGGAAGTAGCAGTAGCARACTGAATAACTATGTAAAATTTTTGACTTTTCCAAGATCTATTATTGCAATGAAAACTCACTGCACTTCCCTATGTATTAGAAAAGAATGTGAATGGAAACGGTTGGATTGAGAGTGTCTGTGCAATGTGCTTTGCTTGTACAGTGCAAGGTAATCAGCCAGCCCTCATAGCCTTATGCCACAAGTAAGAAAATGAGATTCTCCTTTTCTTTTTTCATGGCTTAGGACTATTCCTGTTTTTCAGTAGCCTTACAAATGCTCTCACCACATATTTTTGACTGTCATGGTATGTATAACTCTGTGAATATCCTGCAGTCACCACAATTTTGTTCACGATTTTCACCAGGGCAGTAAGTCAAAGTCCATGTAATTGCTTTTGCACTGGCAAAGTACTTAAGAAAAAGAATAACAAAATGCAGTAGGCAAACAGCCATACTGTAAATGTGCTCAGTACCTTTCTTTCAACTGCCACTTTACATTTTTCTTTCCTCTTGGCATTCTTGGCCAAGTGCCACTTTTCTCTCACTTTCTTTTGTTAAATGTCAGACTCTCTAAACATTGCAATTAGGCTTCAATCTGTTCCAGTTAAAAGCGGTGAGTTGAATTTAGCTACAATCATGTCAACAGAGCTTTGGAGCAGGCAAATCCTACTACAACACTTTATAGGTTAGTGGTGGCATAGTACCACTAATTTAGGAGTGGTAAAACACAGTCACTGATGGACTACTGTAATGACAAGCAGCAGAAGCACCTTCCTCAATAGAAGATTATTCCTAACAAGATTCCTCATGCATGCAACATATGCTTTAAGGTTTTAAATCATTGAGACATAATGAAGTTAATTCAGTCATTTCTTGTGGTCAGATGTCAAGGACATAATATTGTTCCGTAAAGGATTATCTTTTCCAAATATCTGCATTTCTCTGTTGTACAAAGTCATTTATCTATACATTATAGTCCAATTCTTACGTATATTGCACATTGTCATTCATTACTTACTCCTTCTAGACTGAGCAGTAGACCTTTAAAGCCATTGGTTTTGAATCTGTATCTCTTAAAAAAATATTATAGACTATTTTACAATGATACCAACAATCAAAGATTCCTCTTTTTGTTTGTTTAGCTGGGCGTGAAAAGAAACAGGAATTTGATTGATATCGTATGGGCTTTTTCTTCTGCATAAGAAGGATTTGTTCTAACAAATACTCTGCTGTAGCTTCTGGGATACACTTTGAAATACACCAAATGCCAAAATAATACAGACTTGTGCAAAGCAAGAACTGGTWGGTTCTCAAGTTCTCTGTAACTTTTATTACAATAGAATTATTGCTTTAAAAGTGAAAGAACACTYTTTTTTTTTTTTCTAAACCAACTTTTTAAAATATATAAAAAGTGGTTTGTAAATATATTTTAAGTAAATCAATATATTGTTGGCAGCTTGGGTCTTAGCACAGACAAAGTTCTGAAATTCAGAAAAATTACCAGAAAATTCCTATAAAGAAATCTACTTCTGATTTTACATCCTTTTCTTCCTTTTGTCCATGCTCTGATTCAACAAAATCTATAAAATAAATGCACAGATATTTTGGTGATCTTCTCGGAGACTAAACATTTTCTTTCCAGAATCTCTGTTGATGACAAGTTATAGTTTAAAATTAAACAATAGCAATCTTTTGTCACTTAGCACACTTTTTCATTCTGTTCACAGAAGTGGACTAACTCCAGGTACTCAGCTCATTGTGTGTGAACTCTGTTATCTCCTGGGGGACATTAACTAACTCTTGCTTCTAGAGTTGGTTATCTAATTATCACATAACATTTAGAAAGTGATCAAAGCTTCATGGAGGAGAGAACTGCAAGGTCAGAATCCCAAATGGATGAGGACAGATTCCTGAAGCCTCTAATCAAGCATCTTAAGCAGAAACAGAAGCGGATTTTTCATCTGCCCACCCCAGAGAGTTTCCAGCTCAGAAACTGAGCCATTTCAGATCTTGCTTCACAACAAGAAGCTTTTCTCCAGCACTTGGGATCCTGGCTTCTTCCCAGGATCAGTGGCTTGAATTTTGGGTATTGCGTTGCCTAGTTTCAAGTGTCAGAGTTTTATATCACCTGAACACCTACCTAGAAGGTTTCCTTAAATCTTTAAGAGTGGGATACATATGAGGCTTAGTATCAGGGGACAGTATCCATTGTATGGCATTTCACCAGAAAGAGCAGAACTGCTTGGTGGATCCTTCAACTCTAAATGATGGAGTGCCAAGTGGGCAGCATTCTTCCAATTTCAAGATCTCTTGCATGAGAAGCATCCTCAGGAGCTGATATTCTCTTTTCCTTTATATAAAATATCCCTTTAAGGCCTGTTCAGTAAAAAAGTGTAACAGATGGTAGAGACTACACTTTTCTAACTGCTAAAATGCTTTTTGATAACCAGCATAAGTTTTCCTTTGCTCATTTTCATGAGTAACACGAGTGTGCTCTAAAATATCAGATCATATACCACACTGTGAAAGGAAAATGGAGCAGAGAAGGAGGCTTGAAATGCTACTTGCTAGRTCTTTTCTTATAACATTGACAATAATTGGACTTAAGAGTCTAGTAAACTTGGATAACATAATCTTTAACATAACCAGGGTTTTTAAAATCTACTTTCAGGATTATTTTTAAATGAAATATGCAAATTCTTGTAAACATTTTTTTCCTAAACCAAAAAATCTTTACTCAGGAAGCAGCCATTGCTCCTTCAATCACAGCTAAGAACCTTTGTCAAGAGAACTTGGCCCAAAGTGGTGATGAGAAAAGTGTAGTATCAGTAGACTATGGAAACAYATGTCTTTTAGAGAGTGCTATCTTGGTCCAAGCAATATTAAATTCTTTTCATTCAGTCCACACACAAGGACTTTAGCTCAAAATTTATTTAGTTGTTTCTTTGTGAACAGTTTAACAAGCAATTTTGCCATAGAAGAGAGAAGAGAGAACTTTTTAAATTCCCTTTGTTATATAGATTTATTTCATATTTATATTTTATATATATTTTATATATATATATATACACACATGTATGCTATGTATACAGATATAGTTTAGTTCAAAGTGCATAATGAAAGATCATGCTGCATCTTTCCAGAGTGGTGTTTTTATTAAGAATAATATTAAATGTTGCAGTTGGATGAATGAACTATCTTAAGAAGCCTATTTAATTTTTGTGTTAGAATGAGTCAGTCAGTCCACTCTAAAAGACAACTTATCAAAGAAGAGATTATTTTATGAAACACTGTTGATCAGTGGATCAGTACTGCTGTGATACAGCAGTAGCATTTGATAATTATATATGTCTAGTGATATTCTGAATGAAACTACATACAATTCTAGTGCCTTGGATAACCCACTGAGCAAAGAAAGCTAAAACAGAAGGACAAGTGGCTAATCTGTAAACCCAGAGTTGCTTCTTAAGGACAATTCTCTATCCTAATGCCATAAACTAGATTGTACAGTAAGGAGTGTGTAGTTCAGCATTCATTATAGGCAATATGATTGCTGTAGACTTTTGTTTAACACAGACCTTTTCTCAGTGAATTGACAGAACACCAGGTTCTCTACTGATTTAGAGAAATGTTGCCTGTCTTTTTCTCTCTCACCCTGGATTAGGACCAAGGATCATAATCTGGCAGCCAGACAAATCATGAAAAACACCGTAGAAAAAGTCATCCTGTTAAGACAGCTGAAGAATGTATTTATGTCAATCCCAAGGATTATTCTTTAGTCAAGTCACCAGGATATGCTATAAAGAATTGTTTTAAAACAGCTGTATTTTATATGGAAGAAATATAATAAAACATGTCCTAAAAACCAGGAACCATCAGATCTTTAAGGGCATATGTTATATATTGCATATATTGTGATATTATATACAGAGAGAAAATGACTAACATGTATTACCTGTGCTGTTACATAAAGTTAGGTTTTCAGGAAATGACAATATCTCTTCCTAGTTACTTAAAGTGGTTACTTTAGTGGTTTTGCATAAAGTAAATGGTACAATTTGGTATATATCATACAGATTTAAAGTATATTATATGGATCAACAAGACAGAGATGCGTTACTCTTTAGATGAATTGTTGCTGCAAAATCAGCCCAAAAATTCAAGACAAACTTTAGATTATTCAGTCACCAGCTAGCTGTACTTTTGTTTTTTGTTGTATTCCTTAGTGCTCTAATGATTCTTGTACTCTGGTAAGTAAAGCTTGACTATACAYAGAGCTATTGGCAAGAGATTCAATGGACTTTAGTTGTCTGTGCCGGTCCCACAAATAGAAGTGTTATTAAATTTTTGCAGACTACTTATCTATTCATAGTAGATTTAAGATTCATTTTTTTTTCCTGCAAAATATGAAGATGAAAGTCATATTGCTTTCTGGTTTTATGATGGTACATAGGATTTTACAACATATTCTTTATGCTATTCTCTGCTTTTCTTCTAATTATCAAGTTGTAGAAATCTCCAGAATATGTCTGTAAACAGAAGAATTGTATATCCAACTTGAATAACATATGAATTTATCTTTTATGAAACAAATGGGAAGGGAAAACTATAATTCAAACAATTAGCAATATTGGCAAGGA
>NW_020456143.1:516375-597336 GCF_003342845.1 Nothoprocta perdicaria
GAGAAGAGAAGAGAAGAGAAGAGAAGAGAAGAGAAGAGAAGAGAAGAGAAGAGAAGAGAAGAGAAGAGAAGAGAAGAGAAGAGAAGAGAAGAGAAAAAGCTGACTTTAAGACTGCAAAACTAACTGTCAAGGACACAATGTCAGTAACTTCAACATTAAGATCAAAAAAATTACGCACTTCCACAAAATATCTCTGTCACTGTAAACCAGGCACTTGGGAGCAGACTTACTTAACAGCACTTGAATTAGATCTAGCGCAACTCAGTCCACTGCTTGTTAATTCAAGACAATAAATTCCTTTACAACATACGCTTTCTTTGAAGGATTACATCACATTTTTTAATCAGGTATTGACAAAATAGCTTTATTGTCTGCATATGTAGAAATAAAATGCAAGGGTTGCAGATCTGACATACATTTTCATTAATAACAGCCTTCAAATGGTACCGGCATAAAAAACACCACAGCACTCAAAAACTTTGTGTAGATCCACAGTGTTGAACTATTCACCGTTCTTAAATCTATTTGTAATGGCTGAGAAATGCCTGTGGAAATAATAATACTCATAGTAACACAAAAGCAATAATAAAAAAGCTAGAAAACCGTTCTTTTTTTGAATTATTTGGGTTTTTTTTTTTGTCTTTATATTCTTCCATTCTATTTTCAGACAGAAAGAAAATAGTATACCAGTCCTTCAAGAAACATACTTGCAGCATAGCAGCTCATTATATTGGAAGTTTAGCATGAAAATGTATTCTTCTACTTCTTACAATTGAAACAACATTACTGGTATTGTACTGGAAAGGTCATTCTGGTGTGTGGAATTCCAAGTAAACTGTTTTGAATATTTGAAACTGGATAAGGAACTCTCAATTTTTTAGATTTAGCTGAGTTGTGCTTGGAGCTTTACCTAGCATCTCACTGAAAGTCCCACAAATTTCCTTCCAAGTCAGTTTCTAAGACCACACTGCATGAAGTCCATGTCTATGCTCCCAATTTTTATCTTGTTTAGAGAACTTAAGACACTGATATAAAAGGGCTGAAATAATTTGTTAAACTTTCAAGTGTGCTAGATTTTTCATGTATTCAGTTTGATCTACACAGGCTTCATTGCTATTTTCATGTAGAACCATAGATTTATCCATTTAATGATTTAATGTCATTATTTCTAGACCAATCAGTCAAGAAGATTGTGATTTGTCACGTGATGTTAATGGAAAAGACAAATTGGTGTCTGATATGTTTACTGTATCTTGTAGAAGAGCTAATTTTTAACTTTTTTAACTTTTATGACATAACTCACAGATACAGGAAACAAAATTCATGGATCAAGAACATCTATTAATGATTAATCATGTGAATGACAACTCTTAATATGTTGTCATTGTCTTAGTATGTACTTAAGGGAAAGAATGGCACTTAACAGAGAAGTCTATATCAGTAGTCAAAACAGACCTATGACAAAATAAATAAATAAATAAATAAATAAATAAACCCTTATTGTCTTGGTATTTTTCTCAGTAACTAAATCACCTTAAGAATATCAGAAATACCATAATAATTTAGCCTAAATTCAAGATAAAATCAATTTTTCTTACTATTTCATATGTTACAGTTAAGACTTGATATACTGACGTATTGTTGATATCAATCATCAACCAGTGATATTTGCAAGTCACAATGTTTTGTATTCCCATTGTGTTATGTATCCTCAGACACTACTTGTCACTAGTGGTTACTTGTCTCTAACTTAACATTTAATCAATATGAGAGTTAAAACTCCTTTTTTTTTTTTGGATACAAAAAATGCCCTAAATACAAGGCAATTATTTAAAATCACAGAAAACCTAGTTCCTCTATGTTCCCATTTAACTGCATTTCCCATTAGTTAAATCTTGATTCTCCAGTAGGCAAGCCAGAAAACAGATTTCTCTAGGTAACGAAACTACACACAAGGGGAGTTATGGAGCTGATGTGCGCTTGCTCGGTGTTTGAAATATGATCGAGTTTGAAACTGAAAACCTCAAGCCTCCATCAAACAAGCCAAGGGAATAGATATACCAACTGTATTGATACTAAAATGGCTAAAACACCATAATTCTTTTTATAGGTCTCGTGGCTTGAAGTCAAGCAAGAGTAAACATCAAGTCTATCTGGAGTAGCTACCTCAACTGCCTCCTTGTCAAGAAGGAGTCATTAGGTCCTCCTTGAATTCTAGCAGAACCTGAGAACGTGTAACAGAATTCCCTCTTGTCCAACAATTAACAATTTCTCCAGTTTCTTCAAAAATTTTAACAGGCTATTTCTCTTTAGATGTTGAATGTGCTCATTGATTTGGAAAGATTGACCTATTCACYCATGGCCATTTTAGGTGTAAGAAAATGTCTACAGGCCAAACCTGTAAAAGGATCTGAAGCAAAGTAACAGTTGCATTTATTTTGCAAGGAAGGTTGCTGCTGAAGATACTGGGCAAGAGTTGCTGTAATTTTTCTTCCCATGATATGTCATATTCAGTTTATTGTAATCAGAAATAAAACAAATAGGAGAAAAATCATTTCAGTATTTATAAGAAATGTTGTCTCCCACTTTGAGGTAAACCATGGTTCACTGGTACATTATCTCTTCTCTTCCTAACAAATTTTAGCTTCTTAAATGTGTCAATGAATGATATTCAGAAATTAAAYAGAAAAGTGCTTTTAGGGTGTCTTTTTATGTGATATCTTATCTGTATTATCTGTCATATGTCTCTGGACAAATTTTGCATTTTGCAAATAGAAAGACAGAGAATGAAATTCCCAGCTCAAATTTCCCCCAAATACATATATACCATAGCTCATTCACTCTTGTAACTTATCTACTCTTGGCTGAGGAACATGAGCTATATATATGTACATGTCTCGGGGAAAAAAAACTGTAGGACTGTAAGGGATTTCCTAAATCACTGGGCTAACCGTCCTTTATCTAGGTTTTTAATTATCTTGTAATAGTTAGATTAACCCCTATTTTTTTTCATGTGTTACCATAGAAAATATTTTTCTGAAATGTAGATCAGTTACACCTGAATGACAGGGTATTATATAAATGCAAATTATTCATATATGAGATACTAATCTGTCATAATCCACTTTATGAAAAATTGTTATATCTTATTTATTTAATTATTTTATCAAGATAGTTTCAATTCTTATGAATATCATATAYATTTTCCATCCATTTTTTAATGATAATGAACTTCAACATCCTGATTTTTCATCTCTGCCCGCAGTGCAACTCAGTACAGTGTAGTATAATAAGGGATGGGAACTAAGCAGTTATGTTGCAGTAGGTTTTCACTATGTGTATATGACTTGTGGTAGAATTAATGAGAGATACCAAAAGTCTTAAATAGACTCTCTAGTCTTCCTCTGGAAATATATAAGTATATTAATTGCAATAAATTGTCAACATTTCACATATGAATATTTGTCCTCCTGGTATCCTCTTTTTCATTTTAACACATTCTTGTCATGAAAATAAGCAGTACCCTATATCTGCAAAAAATAAGAGAGATGAATCAGTCACAGACTATGTCTAATATGGAGCTTGCCAGTAATGCATATAAAAATATGATGGCTGATTTTAAAGAAGTATTCATTGAAACTTAGCAGATACCGTTTTYGAAACAAATCATCAGGACTCCATACGCATACATGTTTTCAATAAACATTTGGAATGTAATTATTCTACAGTAAGTATCCTATTGAAATTAGTTATACTTAATAACAGTTTTTCATAGTTCATACAGACTAAAATAAGTGGGTAGTATAAACAGATATGCTGAAGATCAACAGTTGTAAAGAAAATATGTATGCTATATACATTTATATTTATAAAGATTTCATTSCTATATATTCGTTACACATTTTCTCCATACTTTCACATTAACATCACAATAGATGTATATACCCTTCCTCATATATGCACAYATTTATTCCTATGTCTCATTTTGCATAAGGCAAATTAGATTTACAATATTGCAGAGATTTATCAGTCCAATAACAAAATTCTGATTATATTAAAATTGTGCTCTCCATCCTGGCTGCTGACACATTTCAGTCTTTCTTGAAATGAAACTTTATTGTAGCAATAATACTGTTATTTTCAGGGCYGTTACAATGAGGTGGTAGAATTTGTCCAGTGGAAAACACTTGTGGATGGCTTTGAGTGGAATATTTGTGTAAAGACAATATGTTAGAAGTAAAAATGTGCTATCCTGTCTGAGCTATAAACCTTTCCCTTAAGTGAACCCAGACTATAAGTTTGGCAGACAKGCTAGTATCTTCTTAC
Organism: Nothoprocta perdicaria; assembly: GCF_003342845.1. Lineage (NCBI taxonomy): Eukaryota > Metazoa > Chordata > Aves > Tinamiformes > Tinamidae > Nothoprocta > Nothoprocta perdicaria. Next base: position 520,702 of record NW_020456143.1, read on the forward strand.
TCATCCTAAATTCCCAGCAGGACCTACACTGAGTTTGTACTGTTCTACAATTTCAGTCTGGCATGAAGTATGCGGTGCAGGACAAAAAGAATGTAAGATTTGAATATCATCTGAGTGAATCAGGTTTAGAAGCTATTTATMTCCAGCACCCAATTAAAAAATAAACGAAAGTATAAAAGAGAAAACAATGACTGAAATCTGCAGTTCAGCAGGGTTGCTRTAGGTGTGCCTGCTTGAGCAGGAAGGTTGGACTAGATGATCTGTAGAGGTCCCTTCCAACCTTAAATATTCTRTGAATCTGTGAATCTGTCTTTATGGAAAATACATTAAGACCTAGAGCTTGGAAGAATGTTACTGAAGGGTAATTCAGGACCAAGGTGGGAACAAGATCAAGGGAAGGATTTTGTTCCTTCAAATATACTTGAAGGAGCAAAATATATTCATGATTATTTCCCCCAAGTTTTGCAAAATTGTTTTGCATGTCTAGTTGCCATTTYTCTGGAGAAGGAAAACAAGTGAAAACATAATATATTTAATTAAATTTCTGAGCAATACATTTGTTTCAGAAAATGTTTGAGCATTGGAAGATTAATATACTTAAAAAAAATCATATTACTTGGTCATGAACAGAAAATTTTCATATGTCACAAAGAATYATATTCTCCTAATAAGAGGAAGAAATGAATGCAAAATAGGACAAAAAGAAACTTTAAAACTTCATACTGAAATGGAAAAATATGAGCTCTTAAAAACTTTGCTTTTAAGATATAGTGTAACTTCAGAACAGTTTTTCCACTTTAAAGGCTCATATAGTGTGGATTTATTTTTCTTTTATCTAGACAATATCAGGGAATTTAATAAATGCCAGAGAAGGTAACTAGATTTTCTGAGTCAAAAAAAAAAAAAAAAAAAAAAAAAAAAAAAGGCATATTTGTGCACTTTTTTTCTCTTCAGACTTTTACTATTTGTATATTGTGCTTGGAATCATTATATATACTATTTTTAGTTTACATATGATCAAACCCTAGATTTCATCAGGATCAATAATTATTTCTACTTTCTTCAAAATAAAGGATTTTTTGTATGCAAAAATATGCAGTAATTTTTTTTAGTACAAAAATGTTGAGATGGCTTAAGTATCTATGAAACATTATTATTTGGCTATATTAGAAATCATAGTTCTCTGAGAAAATTCTTCAAAAATTGTTTTTGATAACATAATTACTCTCAGAATAATTTTAATAAGCTCTAAAAAACACGCAATATAAATTCCAGATACTCTTTGGTGATGTATAATACCATGCTATGGTGTGAGKTAAGGCCTGATTGTATAGTATTTTAATTTCTGTAACATTAAGATGTTATTACACATTCTGGTATTAAAATATTTCTAAGAAACTTTTYTGTCTCTAGAGAAATGATTTTATACATCTATAGTTTACTCAACAACATTCTGATTTTCTAAACCATTTTTTTTCTCTTTTATTTGCAAACAAAATCCATGAATAAAAGCTGAGTTACAAATGCAAAGACTGGTATGAATAATACAATGCTAATAGGAACTCTGCTGCTGAATAAAATCACATACATCACTCAGAGTTGTCAGGGGATTTACCAGCATTCAAAATGTGTAAAATTCATACATGATCATTAAAAAACATTTCTGTCGTAACCCAGGCCTCTGGCATGCTTGACCAGTTACAGAACTGCTTTCTATTTTTCATTCAATTTGTTTTTTATTCAAAAGCTTAAAAATACTTCTAATACGAAACAAACATTGCATATGGAAAGTAATCTGGCTTCCAGTTGCTTTGAAAAACTGCTTACGTTTTTTTTTTTCTTATGTATGACAATCTTCACAAAGACTCCTTGATTTTTCTATTAATTTCTAATAATTTCTAATTATTGCTGCCTTATGTTGGCTCCTCTAACTCCTTGATTGGCCATGAAAGTGGTTGACACTTATTGAAGAATACTTCACTACTACAACCTTGATAGTGATATTTCTAAGAAAAATCTCTCTCCTTTTGTTGTCGTTCCTGAGATGTGCATATCACTTCACTGTCAGTGAAGTTTCTGTCTTAGTCTGTCAACCACATATTTTGAGTATTTATTTTCTCCCAGAAGGACTCAGGCAACCCTCACCCTAAAAATCCTACCTTTCTTGGCTATTGATAGCAAGTAATTGTAAAACAAAATCTGAAAATGCCCTGGAGCATGTCCAAAGAAGGGCAACAAAACTGGTGAAAGGACTGGAGCACAGACCTTATGAGGACTGCCCAGAGGAGCTGTGGTTTAGTCTGGATGAGACTCAGAGGAGACCTTATCGCTCTCTACAACTATCTAAAAGGAGGCTGCAGTGAGGAGGCTGATCTATTCTTCAGAATAGCTGCAGATAAAGCAAGATAGAGCAAGATGGCCTCAAGTTGCGCCAGGAAAGGTCTAGGTTGCGCCAGTCAAGAAGAGCATCGACAAGAAAAGCTTATTCCAGTCTTGGAACAGACTGCCCAGGGAAGTTGCAGGGAAGTGGGGGACAGTATTCAATAAATTCAAATCCTGACAGGATTCAATAGATGTGTAGATGAGGCACTTAGAGACATGGTTTAGCAGTCATGATGCTGAAGAGTTTATGGTTGGACTCGATGTTCTTCAAGGTCTTTTCCAACCATAATGATTCTATGTTTCTATGATTTTCAGGGCAAAATTCCTTATGTGAACATAGTTCTTGTAGCTACAGGTTAAAGAAGAGCTAAGAGCATTCTTGGCTCTTGACTCTGTATGAGTTTACTCTTTTTTTTTCACTCCGTTTTGCTTTGGGGCCCTCAATTTAGGATCATCATTAGCTGTTCTTTAACACAAGTCCAAAGGGGCATAAAAGACAACCATCACTGATTCTTTGTGTCGATTATGAATACAACAAGAAATAACATGTTACACAGCAGTAAGAAAGGCTTAGTCTGAATCTTAATGAAACTTTTTTTTCTGGTAGAGACAAATAAATGTAGAAATATGTTCTGTATGAAGTTGAGGAATTGCTAGCATTAGGAAGTTCTAACATGAAGTTAGACTAACACGGATGGTCTGTCTACGTATGACAGATCTCAGAAAAGAGAGATTTGGGTTGCACTATTTCTCGGACTTTATATCATTATAATTCATTTATTTTACTAAACATTCTGGAGTTTTTCTTTTGCAACTGGAAAATATGAGAGAAGAATTCTAAGATTGTTTAGAGATGCTGATTTGATTATTGCAGAGAAATGGAAGAAATCCTACATACTTCCTAAATTCACTTTTCTCTGTTTTTGATATTGGCAAAGAACAGAAGCACATAAGACATCCCCTTCATATTTTTGAATTCCAACATACGTGAAACCTTTTTTATCATGTACTTATAAAGGTTTCTAATACAAATTTTGGACTTTTATATTTGGCATTGATCACAAAAAGAATAATTTTAACTTGCATATCTGTGGTARTTTATTCAGAAAGCTTAGTGCTGGTACCAGAATGACAAAGACCATGGAAAAAAAGTAAACTATTACATATTGCTTAACTCTTTCAGAGAATTGAGATCGTGATAAATTTTAACAACTCTTAGTCATGCAGATAACAAATGCAGTAACTTTGGGAAACTGGAAAACGGAGAGGAGAACAAAAGAACAGCAAAGCATCTTTATTTTCTCAAAGTATTTTAGCAGGTGCTTTTGTTTAGACATGAMAGCATTAAAATCTCTTCAAAGCAGTCAATCTGCTCCTAAAATTAAGCATATGCTTTGGTAATTTGTTGGATACGATCCTGGAGCCATGATACATTCTGTTCAATTGATTTAAAATACAACAAAGTTAGGATAACACTGGGATTTACCAGACATTTTTGTGAATGACAATTTTTCAAGCAAGATCTAGTGATGCCTGTGCAGAGAGAAACCACTGTTCAATTAACATGAAAGCATCAAGTCTATATTTTTACATTTTTTTTATATAGATATGTAATTTCAGATCAGTTACTCACTGATTAATTCTCATTCTCATCCCTTCAGTCACATCTGCATTCTGCTTTTATGCTTACTCTTTTGTGCTTTCCTCAGGTCTATCTCATTTTTGTTATGGAAAAATAAGTTGCATTCTGTTTCAGGTCCCACATTATCAGCCATTTTGAGGAAAGCTCATAATATACTATGATATACTATGATAATACTATGTTCCGCCCTCAGCTCTACTCATTTTCTGAAGGGAGAACCTTGAGACAAGATGATGCCAGTGGACTTAGCCAGACAGAAATCAAAGCCATTTATCCATTTAAGTTTTCCCAGGGCTAAAAAATTGGAAATATCAGAGAAAACTATTTCTGGAGTCTCTCAGAGACAATAAAGACAACCTCAAAAAGAGCTTTTTATGGAGCCATTTTCTGAGGAGGAGCATGCTGAGGGTTTGTCTTCAAGAAAGAACAGGGTCCATTTTATTTGTTAATAGTTTATTTTTCAGACACTGTTAAAAGTTGATGGAATACACTTGTTGTTTGTTCGTTTTGTCAGGAGGAGCAGGGAACATTAGCAGTTACCTATTCCTCAACAGTAGAATTAGCAGAATATTAGCAGAAGAGTGTAGTATGAAAGCAGTAGATCTCCTGACTATGAGGTAGAAGATGCATAGTTTTTCCTTAGTTTGAGGAAAGTCATACCCACTAAGTAGGGAAACTTCAGGGAAACATGAAAGATTACTTGGGCTAAAAAGAAAAAAGAAAAAAGCCAGAATCTACTTTGCAGGTGAATGCTACGCAAGGGAGTGTATCTCATTTTCTGTTTCTGGCATGGAACACTGAGGTATTTTGTATAAAACTGAACAATTTGATAAGAAAAGTTAGGAGGTGTTGGTAGCACCCAACTATTGCTACTATTCTAAGAAAGCAAATGAAATACACCCTCTACTAGATTAAGAGCAGAGGTGTGAATCAAACTGTCAGTAATTTGAAATATGGCATGCAAAAGCAAAAAAAAATAGTGAAAAAGGTAGGCATGTTCATAGCACATTTTGAATATAATATCTGTGGAAAAGGAAGATCATCCAAAGAAGAGAAGTGGATTCTAGCTTTTCATGCTCTGTGCAAGTGGGCTGATAGGGAAAAGGGGAAAAGATAAACCAACTTGCACTGTCTTCATGCATGATAGGATATTCCAGACTTCCATTTCAACCATTTTTCTTTGAAAACAAAACATTTTTCCTGGAGCAAGGAAGTATTTAATTGAATCAAATCTTAAAATATATATTTAGTTTTATGTTCTATTATGCTGACTTTTTTTCCACTCTCTTTCTAATTTAGAGGTTGAATTTAAACATTGAATGCTAAGCAATGTGGAAAAAGAGTGCCTTACTTATGGATCATAACATATGCCAAGATAAAATCTAGTTTAAAGAGGAGAAAGAATTAATAAGATGAGATGAAGCAAAAGAATCAACTTATTAAATCTGATACATATATGATTCAAAAATTTCTACAGATCTTTCTAACCTGATCTGCTGAATTTGATATCTGATATAACTCTCCTATCTTCTGTCCCACAACAAAGACATTAATTTAGAAACATGTGTAATGTAAGACATAATTTGTGATTTTGGGAATCCATACATTGAATGATGAATTCTATACTTTCTACATTAAATCTATGCTTTTTATATCCACTCTCATAAACTATATATATTAGCTTGAAAACACATGCTTTTTAAGCATGTGTTTTTATTTATCTGTCAAAGTATCAGCAAGGAAACACAAAGCAGAGTTAGGGCAAGTGAACCCGCTTTGTCCTTGCACAGAATCCAGAGTTTTAGAACTGATTTCACAAAAAACGCTTTCAGAAAAATATTGCCCTTTCATGTCTGTGGCAGAACATGGATTGCTACATGGTAATCTTTCCTTTAGAATCCATATTTGAATAAAACTTCATAATTTTGGTGTTCTTTGAATACAGATCTTGAGGTGACTCACTCAATATGGGACTGTAATCAGCTGTTCTGCATCAGTTGACTACAGTCAATAGGAAATAGTCTCTTAGGTCATTCTGACAGCCTTACATGTTGAAAAAGCAGATGTCTCTACAGGGGACAAACAGGGTTTCTTGCAGGAAACTCTCACAAATTTAGATTTGCACTGGATCCAGAAATGTTGGCAAGTGTGATTTTCATGACAAATAATTGATTAGCAAGTCATTGGGTACAAGAAAGTCATAATGGTGTAGGTCTTAGATACCTGAAGAGCTAAATTTACTTATTTATCTACTTCCTTTTTTTCCTATCAACCCATCACAACAGAAACTGCTGGTCCTAGATTTATTAAGCAAATCTTTGACTTTTCTCAAGTCTTTTCATGACAACAGATAATCTGCTGACATTGAAGCTACGGCCTATTGACATGACGATTAATATAAAAAAAATGGAGAAACCATATCAAAATCAAAATCAAAAAACAATTCAGATTTTAGTTATTTAGCATGGTAACCCTGACAAATTCTTGATATAATTCCTAGCCAAAAACCAGTGCTGGATGAAAAATGTCTCTTAGGCACAAAAATTAACTCCTATTTCATGTAAAGAAAGACAACTTCTGTCATTAATAGTCTCATAAGTAACTTTAATATTAGTTCTGGAAAACTCTGAACATAAGCTAAACTACRGTGGCTACTTTATAAATAACCTTTTTTTTCCCACTGAATTCTGTGGTAATTATTCATTTACTTAGAAACAACTGTGCAACCATTTGTCTAAATTCTAACAACAGCCTCTTATCTACGAGGAAACTGTGGTTTATATAGTGTTCAGTTTTTGAAGGTAAATGCAGTTCTTAATCAATGTTTCTAATCAGCTGAAGTGGACCAGTTCTTCCAGTCAATTTCTGAAGTGATGGCAATGTCATGATTTTTTTTTTTTCTGTGGCTCTCACAAGATAGAATTCAGAAAATGGTTTAGGAGAGTTGCACTCAGAAATGCAAAATGATTTTGTTTTTTTGTGACTACAGAAAGACCTACAGATCTTGTTGTTGTAGCTTGTGAAAGAATAAGCTTCAATACATGCTAGGTAGACACAGACAAATATTTATTATTATATATTAGCTTCATGAAGAGCAGGGAAGTTACTGCTCTCAAACTTCACCTCAAGTAATGTGTTTCAAAACACCCTAAAAAAAGTTTCTTTTAATGCCTAACACAACCAAAGTAGTGTATTTCACTGTTTGATATCATTTTAGAACTCCATTAGTGATATAAAATATTAAAGCTAAGCAAGTTGGGTATTCCCAAATAATTTGGGAACAGTTTTTACCCCTTGAAATGTGAGCCACTCCAGAATTTTTGAAAGATTGGCCCATACTACTCTCCATGGTTTTGAACATTGCTAATGTCATGCTGAAAGTAAAGGCTGAAACACTTGATCAATGTGAGACAGAATGAACACATGTATCATAAAAATATTTTGCTGAGTGTATTTACTGGGCTTTAAAGAATCTGTTAGTAGAAGCTTCACAAGAAATAAAATTTTGTGGAAAATGTTTTAAGTTCTCAAAGCATTATCTGCTTCACTATTGTTTATTGCAGGTGTGTTTGAGCCTGGATGATCTTGCTGTGCTGCTGAATGTACAGGAAGAAAAATTGAAGGGTGATGCTTGTCCACCAGGTCTCTAAAGGCCCAGCACCAAGGCTTATGATTCAAGGTCAAGAAACACATTGTATCTAGGCTTTTCAATAATCATAAAAATATACCAGCTTTTCCCTGAGCAAGTAGACATGTAGTTACATTTCCAATCAGAAAGCTCAGATGGGTGCGCATAATTTTTCCATACGCTCCTCCTCATCCAGATCAGTTTGAATGCCAGGARAAATTCCAGGAAATCTGGAAACTGTATAGGGTCACTGTAAACCAAAGACTTCAGGAGCCAAAAAGCTTCACTTTAGATCCACAGCACTACTTGCATAAGGCTTATGTCAAAATGGTACAGTGTGGACCAAAATATGTTTGTTAAGGAGTTGCATATGTCCTTTTGAACAAAGCAGTCTATTATCTGCATGTCTGTATTATCTGCATCTAACCAATAACTGTTGATCATAAAAAGTAAAAGATGAGAGAAATAAAGAATAAATCCAAAGAGGAACTCTCTATTTTTACAAGCAAATCAAGACAAAGCAGTCACATATTTGTAATGAGAGAAAAAGAAAAAAACAAAGTAAATAAAAAAACACTCCAAAATGTATTCATTATTCATTTTAATTCAAACCATGCATTATTGTTTCAGCATCATGATTTTTATTTCTCAGACATGTCCCATATGTCTTATTCTATGCYGTACAGCATAACATAAATTCTGATACTACCAAGAATCAAAGTTAAGATAAATAGCATTCCAAACTTCTTAGTACAATAAGGAAACAAAGGGTGGGTCTATTTTTATCATTTTAATGAGAATCAGAAGCATACATTTAAAGAAAACYTCTTGGCTATCACAGTTATGGTGCTATATTTTGCATCCTGCAGTGATCTCAAGGCATGGAAACCAGATTCCTTCCAGAAGCAATGAATCCAGAAGACAAGCTCTTTAAGAATTCTTAATGTACTCCAAAAACCATGCACAGCCTGTAGTACCAGGCAAAAGGCATTCTAAAATATAACCCTTGAAGTGCCTGTGGTATGGACACTGCTCCCTGAGCACCTGCTGATGTTGCATAGATCCTTCTGCTGAACTGCACARCCACATGGACTAGAGCTATCTGTTTGACTTAAATGTAGTTTAACTTACATGATAGGTGCTTTGCGCAGCAGGACTGCATGTCTACATGAGGAAACTGGCCACGAATCCTCTCTTCTAGTGTCCATATTCCTAGTAAGTCATTCCACAGACTGCTTTCCATGTTTTGTTTGTAATAGAGGACTGCTACACAGAATGCTGGTAAATACCCACGTAGAGGAAATGGAGTTACCCTGGAATAGATGCAGAAAGGCCTACTTGCAGGAATAGAGACCYAATTTTGTCATTCAAAACTGAAATACTTTATTAACCTTCTAAACCAAAGGCTGAGTGGAGACATAATCGATGAAAGAAGTATAAATTGGTAAAACCTATCTGAAAATAAACTTAGCTAGACATCAAAAATGTCTTGATATCAGAACATCAATCTAGACATCAAAGTCTAGATATCAGAAAAAYGTGTCCCAGGAACATCACTGCACAACTCCATCAAAGGCATACTTTTTGACATGGTTTCCCTTATAGCACTTCCATATTCTTCTGCTATCTTATTAAAAGGACTAAATCTCTTGTTTCCCATTTTGTTCAAAAGAATKAAATGGCTGAAATGACAATACAGCCTTTCTATTATCTATTTATTAACAGCAAAGAACCCTAACACATTTCTATAATCAAGATATTTTGTATCACATTCTAAAATGATTCTGATAAATACTTTTATATCATCAATATTTTTGTGTGTTTCACTTCAAGAATATGTATGTCTGTTTTGAAACTGAACATACAAATATATATGTACTATAAGACTGAAAGTAAAACTATTTATAAGAGCAATATCCCTGCCTGATGTAAACCAGTAAATCTCCAGTAGTCTCAGGGTAAAATGTATTAGTCTATAAGACAATTACTGCTATATTAGAAGTCATTTATTTCAGTTCTACATCATAGTCTACACTCTGATTAACCATTTTTGAAATATTAGCAGTCCAGTTTCAGTCAATGAGTGGCATGCAAGCTAGGAGCTTCAAAGTTTTTCTACATTTTCCAAAAAATGTATTATTTCATGAAAAAAAATATGTTTTGATGATTGCTTTATGGAGCTGGAAGACTTCATGACAAATTCATTTAATCTTGATATCTCTTATTTTTCTAATGTCTAAAATGTGATTTAAATTGCAGTTTATAGAGGAAAAAATAATCATAGTAAGTGAGYATGAAAAAGTAGTTTAATATTTTATTCCTGGCTATAGATCATTGCTTGAAATCTGTTGAGTGTTTTTTCTGAAGATAATTCTTTTTTATTTTATTTAGTCAACAAATAATGGAATCATATAAAAAAGTTCCAATTCATGGAAGGTCATGCCTCATAAAAACTCCTGGGGCTTGTACTGTTCTGACTTAGACCTCATGCAACTTCATTGAAGTCAAGTATTCATGGACTTCCAAAAAATRTTTCCTTATCTTGATCAGGCATATGTACATCCAAAATGTACTCAAGATATGGTTTAAAATGTGTGCTACATTAGGAAGAGCTAAGTGTTTTGCATTACATATCACACTTGTATCCTATTAAYAGGCACTATATAATAAGATGTATTTTTAGATTAAGACTTTTTGGCATGGAGCTTGTTGGAGTAAACAGCTCACTGCATCTGAATGTAATTCCTGGTATAATGCGATCAAGGACAAGAGAGAGCTGAGGCAGATTAGAGTGGCTGAATTTTGCTGCTGTCTTGTGGCTACTTAAATGATATTTCTGCCAAGCTTCTGTTGAATTATATGCATGAAAATATGAATATTTTAAGGCAGCAAATTATTGACTATGTAAGATTCATTGATGCTGTATCAAATATAATGTACTGTTGGTGGTATTTAATCTCTTAAATCTATTTGCTTGAGTATTTCTTTTTTTTGGCATATTTTCTTAAAACTACAAGACTGAAATAAAATCTAATAGCATTTATAAGGTTAAATAAAAATTCTAATCTAAATAGTGCCCTACAATACAGTAGGAACTTCATATTGCTAACATTTTTTCTTCCTGGAGTCAATAAAGGCAGATATAAACCAAGTTCATTTTTGAAAATACATCCTGCAAATTAAAAAGTAGTTTGATGAATGATCTCCTGAAATCTATTGAATGGGTTTCATTGAAACCTACTGAATGGGAATGATATCCTGAAACCTATCTGGCCTGCACAGCAGTATARACAGAGGTAAACTGCTCTATAACTCTGCTTAATAAAGAACAGCATGAGGAAAGCATGAAGTCCTATAAATTGCAGCAAATTAATTGTTTCAAATCCAACAGCTTTTGGCCCAAAGGCATTTGAGACTGTTTTCTTGCTTAAGACTCCTCAGGTTATTTGACATTAGCTGTTTTACTAACATAAAGGTGCCTACATCTAATAGCTAAGAGAATATAGTTTCTGATATCTCACTGCAGAGGATTAAATCAGCTTGGAAAGGCTCCTGTCTCTGCACAGGCAGACTTCTTCACTAGCAATGCTCTTTGTTTGTTTCTCAGTGTACTTCCTCAGGAACTTCAGGCACTGACAGTAGTTTGTAGGAAGATGCCTTTTGAGAACTGGAAAATCATCTAAAGTGTCAGAGAATCGAGTACAATTTTGTGCTCAGAAGAGAATTGGCCAATCTGTTGAAGCCTTAAGGAGCTTATAAAACGGAAGGATATGTGGGAGCAGTCAGAATGAAATATTTGCTTTCAAGACATTGCCTGAAGTTTTCACTCTGTCATATTCACACTCATTGTGTATGCAAAGCAAAGCATCTATCAAAACCATTTGAATTTCCTCATTGCTCTTATAATAGGAAGAATAAAATAGAATAAATAATATGATTAGAAATATGAATACTCTTAGTTGTTAAGTTCTGTGCTTTTTTTGGAAGATTAGTGAGACTGCCAATAACTAATGATAATACTGATGATAATAACGAGAATAATAGAAAAGACAAAGATGTAAAAATAATGATTATACTTTAAATAAAACAAAAGGCAAGTATAGTGAGTACTCTCACCACTACTACTTCTTTTGAGCATTCTTCTGAAGGTTGTAAATCTGGCATATATCCTGCACAATCTTTTATTTCTACTTTACTTATCTCTTTGTTGTGAGCGATGCTTTCTGATGGAGAAAGGAGAGATGACTAGGGAATTAATCGGGAGCAAGTGTAGCAATGGAGAGGAAACTATTTTGAAACAGAAAACAGATTATATGTCAAATGGAAAAGTGTCAATCTGCAAATAAATAGAGARTGAAGACCAACAGGTGCCATGACTCCAAATCCTTTTATGTTTCTGTTCTGCATAAATGATACAGACAGGGAAACCAGCTGCAAATATGTTAGCTTTACTGAAACAGAATACTACAGGGAGTACTAAATACCAGGCAGTTATCAAGGATACAGAAGAGGGATTTTGGATCTTCTTTGTAGAGTAATTGCACAACACATGCTAAATCAACATATGGTTCAAATGAAAGCTGAGATAAAGGAAGAGAAGGTTTTTAAAGAAGACTTAGGAAAAGAGAAGAAATATAACTTAAATATGTCAAGATTTTATAGGAAGATCAAAGATAAAAAGCTCCAAAAGTCAGTTAGAGTCCTGAAAATTATGAGAGCARTTAAAGATTTTATTCATACCAAGTYATACTATTACATTGTGAACATGAGAKTAGGGGATTTTCCTTGCTTGTAAAAAGGGAAATGTGTCTCTTTTGTGAAACAAGTTAACAAATCTGAATTTGCAGGTTATTATATTATATGTGCAGAAGCTCACTAGGTCATTAAATCTATTCCTCTTTCCTTACACTCTTGTGGATGAAAGATATGAAAAATGAAATACAATTTTTTGATTTATGAGACAGCTACTTGATAAGAATGGATTCTGTGCTAGTAATATCAGTGGGAAATCTTAGTTAAAATACTGTTGTTTTTTATTTTTCTGTACACTTTTGCAAATCTCATTGATAAATAATACAATAGTGGAATTGTTTATTGAAAAAGAAACACATACTCTTTATGTTAAAATCTTTTCATGTTATGATATTAGGCAATTTTCCATTCATTGATAATGCAAAGTGTTGTATTTTCTCTATAACTTCTACTCAGAAAAAGGATGCCTACYTATTATTGTAGTTTGTTAATTCAGCTATTCATTTAACAAAACTGATCCCAGGCTGTGCTTTGGTGTGCAAGAGCTCATGTTCAAACTTTATTATTGACATCTATTAAGGAGGTGGGAGTCAGAGCAGAGCAATTCTAATAGAATCATAAGAAAGAATATTGATTTTTGTTACAAACTCACAAATATTATTGTGATATTACTGTACTAACTGGAATTGGTCAGAGTCTAAATTAATGGCCTGTCATGAATTGAACTAAATCATATAATCATACACACACAGAAAAAAAAAAAAAGGCTTGCAACATATTTCTGAAAGTCATCTGGTCCAAACCTGTTTTTCCTCCTCAGGGCCTAGGCCAACTTCAAAGCTGGGTGCAAATTCAGTGTTTGATCAGGTTGTTTAGTCCTATGCAAGTGAATTTTGAATATCTACAATGATAGAAATTTCACAGCTACTCTGAGCAACCTATTCCAGTGTTTGAGCAGTCTCGCTGTGAAATTTTCAGAATATCCTGTCAGAATATCCAGTCACTGCCCTTTGCTGACTGCAGTAAAAAATCCCCAGAATTTCGCACACTAAAGAAAAATTTATAGAGAGCTTTCTCTCCCAATTATTTTTTAGAAGAATCCACTGCAATAACTAGGTGGTACTATTCTCCAAGGATTGCTTGCTAGAGGGTGACACAACAAACATGGCACATGTCCTTGCAGGTCTGCGTCTGCCTCAGACTGAAAAATCCTAAATAACCCTGGTGGTTAGTTATCTCAAAACATGAAAAACCTCAAAACAAACATCAGCACGCCCATGTCCACCTTCAAGAAAATGCTCAGGGCAAAAAAGACAGAGGAAGAGGAAGACATGGAACTCTTTAGACTGTGCGTTTAGAGTCTGGCTAAGGTCCTACTTGTACAGAGTAAAATAGCAATAGACATTTAGAGATAAACAGTCTCTAAAAGCTTTATAAAGATTTTACAATTCAAAATATTCTGCAAATAAATCATTGATCACACCAATCATTCACCAGTTTATATATGCTGGTCTTTCAAATGCTCACAAAATTTAGATCAGTGTTATAGATCATTTATATTTTCTCCTATGTAAATGTTCAAATTTTCTCTGGAGAATAAAAAAGGAAATAGACTTTTTTATTTGTGGAAAATCCCACAGAAAGTGTTCACTACCAAAAGATCAGATTCTACTGAGAAATAGTGCAAATTTACCAGTTGAATAGATAATTTTAACCTTGTCTTGTCAATATTACTTCTATATATTTTTTCCTTTTAYTAGAATTGTACAGAAAGCTAGCCTTATTTCTTGTTTAAATAATTAATTATTTCCTAATGTACCTATGTTTTACAACTATGGCCTCTTTATTTGTCTTAGCTATTCTCTTTAGATAATTGGATATATTATTTTAATATGCAGAATAATCTGAGAAATATTTTGGATTAGGTATTATTTACAGTAAGAATGGTCAAAAAATCCACATGTTCATAAACAAAAGTGGATTTAGCTAGTTGTCTACTTCATTCCCTCTTATAATTGAAAAATGATTAAACTAATACAGATGTGTCTGTGCCTTTAATTCCATCTGTGTCACAGACAGTGAGGACTGTGGTAGTCAATGAATTATTGCATATTAACCTTCAGAGTGTTTGATGTTAGTCTGTTGTGCTGTAAAAATAATCATTTGTTCTCAAAATTTGGAGTAAATCCTAAGCAAATCTTAAGATTTTTCCAAATACMTCTTAGGCTTTTTTTTTTAATTGGAGGCATGTTCTCCTCCTACTAGCTATGCTGCTGCAGGACTGTTAATTCTGGTAAAATGTTCCAAAAAAGCAAGATGAAGAAACAATGACATTCAGTTCCAGAAGGCATTATAAAAAGACAACAAAGTTGTCTTATAACAGCTTGCAGACCTGGAATTGTGCATCCATATTGCTACTTATTTTTGTTTAGACATTATTGAGCTGCACTATTGGTAACTTTATAATCTTTAATTATGAGTGCCCCAAGCATCTCTAGTGATCAGGAAACTATGTTTATTTTCTTCACATGAAAATTCTCTTCTAAAATACTTTCTTTATATTTTGTCACTTGTTTCAAATCACTATTTATTAGATTAATATGTTTTCACTCTAGTACAAATGTGTTCTCAGCACACAGCACAGACACAGKATACTATGATTACCTACAGCTGTTTGAATTTTATTGGGAAAAAGCACAGAGAGAGCAGTAAGCAGAGGTACTCACCTACTTTTATTCTTCTGTCTCATTCACTTAAAASGACAAGGAATTAGCAGAGCCTCTGTTTACTGCCATCTATTTGGTGTCTAACTGAAGATCACAGTGAACTTGCTTAGATGCAGATAGAGAAATGTTGAAACCCAGACTACATTTCTGTATCTTTCTGAAAAGTAAAATTTACTTGTGGTCATTTATATATATACTTCAAGATAGGCAAGGAAGTAATGTTTTTAAGGTTAGGAAGGAAGGTTGAGACCAGTCTGGTTCAGAGATGCTAGAGATTCCCCATACTCTGACTGCTGTTTGCACAGTGATGTTGTGGGCCTTCAGCCTTCATCTTCTTCTGAGTGAGGGAAACTTCTGAGTTGTCCGGATGTTGATCGTATTACCATTCCTTCCATGAGATCCAAATCAGAACCAAGTTTAGAAGTTGTGCATTTTCCAATATTCTGAAATATATGCTGCAAGCTATTTAAACTACTGAAGGACAGATTAAAAATATGGACTGGGAGAACACTCCACGTATTCCAGCTTGGAATAATTATTATATTTAATAATATTTAATCACAGAAAGAAATATTAAAAACTATATCAAGTTAGTTAGCAYGATGGACATATAGTTCCAAAAAAAGACTACCATCGTCTGTGAAATATTCAAATTCAGTTGAGAGTTTCAGACTARGAGAACAGGAACAAACATCATATTAGTGCACTGAAGATACAGTTTCAGCTTGTGTAATATTCTCTTGCTGAAATCAGTTATTTTTCAGTTTCATTTTGCAATGGAAAAGACACATTGATTATTTATTCAATATATTTAAGGATATAGTGGCAAACATCTGGCAGTGTGCTTGTACAAAGAATATGAAAGGACAATCTCCAACCCTTCCCACCACACAGAAAATTTATTTCCTAGCACATTATCCTAGGATGTTAGGATAGTTGGAAGTTGAGCATCCCAGTTGGAAGAAGAGTGTCTTCTTGGAAGTCCGATCAGTTATAAACACATGTGCATACACACCACACAAACAAGAACTCTCAAGCGCACACTCACATGCATGCATGCAAACGCGTGCTTCTCCAGCAGCCACCTTTCTGGACCTTTCTTTGCACAGTCAAGGGATTGAATATAGGAAGTAAATATGCACGACAGAAACCAGGGTTGGAGTCTGAATTTCAAGGTTTGCTTCATGGACTCTTGTCGTTCCCTGCAGTACATGATCTCCAGATTTATCAGCTCCTACAACTTCTCTTGAGTCCTTGGCAGGTGATTCAGTATATCCTCTCCTCTGCAAAAAGTGCTRCCACTCACTGGGATCAGGTTTATGCAGATACGGAACGTGGATGGACGGCACTTGCATGTTGCAAGTTTGGCATTAGAGGGAAGGCCACTACAGAACTAAGATACTTCCTT
The DNA here is from genome assembly GCF_003342845.1 of Nothoprocta perdicaria. Lineage (NCBI taxonomy): Eukaryota > Metazoa > Chordata > Aves > Tinamiformes > Tinamidae > Nothoprocta > Nothoprocta perdicaria. Next base: position 537,240 of record NW_020456143.1, read on the forward strand.
TACAAAAGACACTGAGTTAGAAGTTCAAGCATGTGTTATAAATTACTGTAATACTTTCTTGTCATCAAGTGTGAAAACCTTTTTCTATTGTTAAATATAAGCAAAATTTATTGACCTTGCATCTAGAGGCTGCTGAGAGGAAGTCACCTTTTCACCTTTACACACTCAGATCGTGCAACCCTGGGACTTCTTACCCTTTGAAATATTTTGGAAAACAGAAAAAAAAAAATTGCATACAAATCAGTATTTTTTCTGGAGACAGCATACATTAATCAAGGGGCAGTCCAGATCCTTCAGGAAGGCTTAGTTTTATTAGGGCTGTAACAAGGCTATATGAGACATAATTGAGAACTGAAATAGACCATTTAAATCAATGGATGCAGAAGCCCTCTTCAGAATATGTCAGTTTGTGCAAAGGCAGACAAAGAGTGCAAAGACAGGTCAAATTCCATGTTGGTCCTTCAAGGTGSCTGAGAAGTAGTTTTATTTAGCACATGAAAGATGTATCTGTACAATAAACAAAAAAATGTAAGATATAAACTTCCTCATCCCTATGGCTGTCAATTGCTTTGCCAAATCATTGGTTTCCATAACGTGGAGATTTCTCTGATCTGTAGCTGCACAGGCAACTACCTCATTTGGCTCACCGTGAAAAGACCTCTGGAACAGTCAGAGTTCAAAATATCTTGAACCTTCTGCTAATGTTAGCAGTTGATTTCCTGCTTCCTCAATTTTATGGTGTTGACAAGTCCTCCTTGCCCCTCATACTCCTAGTGCAAGCGTGTAGGCAAGTCAGATGAATCACTGCAGTTCCTTGGCATTCTACTCCATCAGTTCCTCCTACTTTTACAAGCAGCCCTCTGTATTTGATGGGAACTGTCCCAGATTTTCCATACTGACATTACTGTATGCCTTCTTTTGTTTAGTCTTTTCCTGAATGGAGGATAAGACGCACTAAGGATCTCTAACCAGTCTGCAAATATTTTATGCAAAAACAAAAAAGTAAAGCTTCCATTCTTTGGTGAGGAATGTTCTATTTGCCCCATGTGAGGAATATGATGAGATGAGACTTGTTCAGATGATGAGCTCTTCTCTGCATGATAGCTCTTCTCTGCAGCCCAATCTTCATGGACTTCTCATCTCAGAGGTTTTGTTACATGAGCATGCCATGAGCCCAAACAAAAGATCCTGGGTGAGTAAGGGTGCTGGAGCAAAGTTTGGGATTACACCTTCCCTTGTCACCTTTTGTATAGTCAGCCTATAAGAACTGTAATCAGCTTTGCATTGGAATGTCTTTTTTTTTTTTTTTTTTTTTTTTTTTTTTTAACATTCTCTCAGGATAAGAGGATGTCTAAGCAAACAAACAAAAAATAAACCCAATAACTTATTAATGCTTCATTTCTGCTTCTCACCTGATACTGGGGGCAATACCATAGAGGTCATTTTGATCAGCTCTGGGAATTGAACAAGTCTTAGTTGGTAAATGGTTTTTGGGAAACAAGAGGTGACTTTGTGCATGCATGGAGATGACAGTTCACTGACAAGGACTGATATTAACTTGTCATATYGTGACATGGTCATAAGCTGTTGCTGTAGTAAAAGGAAACCCACAGCCACTTATATATGCCAAATATTTCAACACAAGTATTTCTCCACAGCCTGGCATTCTGACACTCTTTCTGAAGATGTATGGACATTTATGCCCTGAGAGCATGAACATGATATGTAGCCAAAGACCCTGTGGACCATCTGATGTTTAAAGTACGAGTTCTCTTTTCCTTCCCCATTTTTTCCCCTAATAGACTTGACATGTCTTTCAGATTTTTATATTGCTGGTCTTCAGTCTATTATGGACCTATTTACCCAGTTCATTCACCTTCACAGAGATATGACTCTGTTGGAATTATTCCTTTTAGACTAGTAAATTCCACTGTATTCCATCCACACACAGAAAATCAAATTTCCTTCCTTTATAATTTCTTCTTTTTCTGCTGGCAGTCCACAGCCTGGTGGCAGGCCTGGCTTACCATAGTGACTATATATTATAAATGGGAGGACATACTCTCTGGTAAAGTGAAGTGAAAATGGTATATGCATGCATAAGGCTGCTGGGGCATGGCATGAAGACCTGAGAGAGAAAGAGCTATGTTGACGCACACAGGTTTTGTCATGTTTGGAGTATGAATGACACCACATATGTGGATTGCTCTGTGACAGACCAGCTGACTGAGTTTTACTCCCTTTCTCCCTTCCATCCATCAAGCTGGGCAAGAATAAACAGAGCAAAAGCAGCACATCGGAGCTAGTCAGAGGATTCAGCTCTGATGATGCTGAGACTGTATAAACAGAGCAAGTCTGTCTAGGAATAGGCTCGTTCAGAACAGTCAATAAAGTTTTCCAATTTCTTTCAATAAACAGTGCTGTAACTTTGGACTCTAAAAGAGCTGTCTTTCTAGATTAATGATCTGGCATCAACCATGTCTTTTTCCAGTTACAAACTGTTCCAACAGTAAATAAAACAGTCTTGTAAGACAGGAACAAATTTCATTTTATGCAGGAATGTTTATCTAAAGTAACCTTGCTCTGCCAGAGCAATGATCTGTAGTATACTTAGGGCACCACACTGCTTGAATTCTAGTTTGAGAAATCATTTCTTAAAGCACCTTGCTTGCAGCTAGATTTAAACTGCTTCCTGAGCTGTTGTGCTAGTAATATGGTTTCATCTCATAAATACATTGGTCATTACCTTCTTTTAAATATGTGGACTAGTCTGAAAATGTCATAATTCTAAAGCCATCTATCCACGCTCAAACCACAGCCTCTTAAATCCTCAACCTCAGATGCTGTGACCCACTTAAACTACTTTTACAGAACACCATGTAATCCAACCAAGACAATTTATAACATGCTTCTATGTAAAATCATACAGATTCCTCAGATAGAGTGAGCCGGTCAACAGACATGATTCTGGCCACAGGAAAGGAGGCTTCTATATCCCCACTGAATCACTGATCYATTATATCATTGTGCTCTTGTTTTCTCAACCGCTACATAGAGATAATGAGACATACTTTGTCCTATTAAACAAAATCAAGTCTATTTCAATAACACTGCAAGAAGACAAGAGTTTTTAGGGTGTTTTTGGCTTTTTAGCTTTGCCTATAAACATTAAATATGACTGTCAGCCAAAGTCACACATGATAATGAAAAATATGTCAATGTTATTAGAACTTGTTCTTAAATCCATTAATATCTGGGCCTCTATTGACTTGAACAGTGCAAAACAGTGCTCTTTTATCTTTCTTTTTTGTCTAAATCTGGGAAAAAAAAAAAAGCATATAACATAAGGAGCATGTAGAATTTCCTTCTCTGGAGATGTTCAAAACTCACTTGGATGCAATCCTGTGCCACAAGCTCTAGGTGACCCTGCATGTGCAGGCGGGTTGGACTAGATGATCTCTAAGGATCCCTTCCAACCTTAAGGATTCTATGATTCTATTTTTCCAGGTCTAACTATCCATGACTTTCTATCATTCTGTCCAAATAACTCATAAATTATGTCCAATGGCCCTCAATATATTAAGAGATGTCTGTTAATTAAGAAGCATATAAAGAACAAGAGATTTTTTTCAGAGTTACATGTTAGATTCATCCCAGGCTTTAGATCAGAAAAAGATAGAGGAAAAAAAAGTAGTATTAGTATTGGTCCATACATTTTAAACAAATGCTAATTTCTGTTTGAAAGGTAATCATTTTTTTGCTTCTTTTTCTTTATTTTTGCTCTTTTTTTCATTAGTCTTGTAACAGATCCAAAACTCTTACAGAGACAAGTAGAACTTAGTGAAGTAGAAGAATGCATTTACTGCTTTTGGTTTTCTATACTTCATCTCACTGAGAACATGGCCACTCTTCTAGCTTTTTGCAAACCACTTTCAGGCTGATTGCTTTCAGAGCTATTGCCTTTTACACTAGCAGCTTTATACAGCAGCATCGATTAGCAGGAGGTATGATACAAGAGGATACTACTGACAATTTTATTGTCAGCAGGATAGTTTGCTTTTTAAATGCCTTTTTAGAAATATTCAGAGAACTTCTTTGCCATGGAAATCCTCCTGTGAATTACATTTAATCTGCAAGCCCTGAGGAAGAMCAAAAATAAAATTTATTTTTATGTACTGCTTTATTAAAAAAAAATGTGAAAGGAAAACTGATTATTTTGTCTTATCTGCCTGTCATGTATTAAATAGGAATTAAATGGGAAACTTTTATTAGCTTCAGCAGTCCTAGGTCTATAAACACTCATTTAGAACTTCTTTCTAGCCTTGGCAATTCGCAACTTTTCTCTCACCAGCACTTTTTCTTTTCTTTTTTTTTTTTTTTTTAAGAAAGCATCTCATAGAAACAGCTACATCTCATAGAAGCTAGTAACTCAACCTGTCTGTGACCTCAGGGAAACAAAAATCTCATAGCTAAAATTAAGGTGTTGAAATGGTTGCAGTTAAGGTGAAATTAAGGTAACCTATCTCCACAATTTTTTTTAGGGTCCATGAACTGCCATTCAGCTGCCAATGTGGAGAAAATATATATATTTTTTATCACTTCATAAGAAGTTGATCATTTAGGAAAACAAACAAACAAAAAAACAAACAGACTCTAGCATGGTTCTGTCTCATTGTTAGTTTAAATAGCCATCACTGGATCTTTCCTTAACAAGTAATTTTTTCATGTCATTCAGCTCAGTTATTAGAAGTTGTGTCTCCTAATATAGGCAAAAATATCCATATTTTTTCTTTCTAGTTCTAGTAACAAGAATGTGATCTTCAATTACTTATGAAAGTTTCATAAAGCTTCCTGAAAACAAGCAAAGGAAAATGAAGAAACACTTAGTATTTGTACTTCATAGTTCTAATTCCCATCAGAGAATATCAATATGGTCACATTGCTATACTCAGTGTGCGTTTAGGGGCATACATTTAGGTGTAACTTCGGCTGAGTAAAGCCTGCTTCCCAGTTGGCCATTACTTTTGAAGCTTCGCTGGGATATAGTGCATATGTTTTCTCTGATATTATTCAAAGAGCATTTGTGTGTGAATATGTTATAAATGCAAAAGAATAAAATGCAAACGGATAAGATTTAGTAAGAATGGTCTTGTCAGGTTCAAAACTGCAGTGGAAGTTTTTATCCATTCACATAATGAAGTTACTTTAGAGCAGAGAATCATTGTGGTTGGAAAAGACCTTCAAGATCATCAAGTCCAACTGGATATATATTAAGACATTATATCATGGGCATAGAATAAGATTAAAAGCAGTTCATATATGTAGAATAGTAGAATATAAAAACTGCCAAATTAAACACCCCCCCCCCCCCCCCCCCCCACACACACCTGTCTAACCACATTATATAACAGGCACAGAGTCTTGGAGCAATTACATTACAGACACAAAGTTGTCAGCGTGCTTTTCAGTGTCACTTTTCCTCCTGCCCAGTTGTGGCATGTGTGAGACTTTCACCATGACTCTTGTTGGGTTACAATTTATGTGCCAGATTGGAAGTTTCCTTTCCTAATTTTTCTACCCCCTGTGTATGACTACGTGATTGTCATACTAAGTCTYCATGTCTGTCTTTTACTTATATATTGGTATAATGTCTGTTTTTAGTTGTCCTCAAGTGTAAGTAGTTATGGTTAGATACTCAGTTTAGTGAGATGGTCTCTCAATCCTTTTCAGAAACAGGGAAGCTCAGAGCTTGCTGACCTCTGTGAGGACTGTTGGAGCTCATCATCTACAGGACCCTGCAACGCTGACCATCAGTGACAGAAGGGTTAGTACCTCTGACCAAGCTTCCAAAAAGTTGTTCAAGAAACGGAAACAAGCTTCACGTACCTCTGTTAGATAACAAGCTCAGCAACAAATGGCATGCTCAGTATAGTAAAGCGATTCAAAATCCTGGTTTTGAGTGGTAACATAGGACTCAGTTAATGYGGAAAAAAAATAGAACTATTTTTGAGTTATCATTTTGAACAATTTCTTTGTTTTATGCCAGGAAATACAAGTGCATAAAACTTGATAATATGACAAGATGACAAGAAGCATGCATAAGAACTAGAGTTCAAAGAGTTTTTGAAGGGTGAACTAAGGACATCAGGCTGCTTCATAAAGACCACTCTGTGTAAATCAGACATTTTCTTTAAGAATTGGAAATTAAACAAAAAAGTGCTGTGGCAGAGAGCAGACCAATGAAAGCAGGCATTTTGGTTTTTTGGTCTTTTTATCTTGSAAGATGAGAATCAACACATTAGAGGAGTGAACAAGAAAGTTTTCTTGGTGAAAAATCTTTTATTCTSTTTATGGGGTCCAGCACACCATTGACAGCTTCTTGGTGACTAATTATTTTTCTGCTTCATTGTAAAATAGTGCTTTTTTAATGTGTTTGTTTTTTGATGGACTATATCTGATTTTTAAAGGCCTTTGGTTCAGTATAATGTTGCAGAATAGATAAGCCGGCGATGGTTGCCTCTTGTGGTCTCCCCAATGCTCTGCTAGGCTGTAGTGCTCCAAGTTCATGCTAGCCAAAGGAAACTATTCCAACTACTGTCCTAAGTGATCAGCTTTTACAAACTTGGAGTGAGCTTTGGATAAGCAATCAGCCTTGTTTATTAGTTGATTCATCATTAAACTGTGTAACTTTTAAACTCCGAAATACAGTGTGAAATAGACAGATGTCACAGCAGGGAGAAGTCTTAGACAAAGAATACAAATGTCCTCACSTTATGCTCAGCTGAATCAAACTGCAGCACAATGGTAAGTTTCCCATCTCTTTCTATACTAAACATTTTAATACTAAACATTTCAACCACTTTTCATTAAACAATCATTTATGTCTCATCTGCCTCTTGCAGCTCTACTCTCCCTTTGACATAACATGAACACTTAAAACATACATTTCCTTTTGTTTACCTGGTCCAAAGTTAAACACTAAGTGGCTCCATCTGATCTGTTGCTTTACTTAAAGCAGCTCAAATATTAGCACTTGCATTCAGCCTCTGCTTGTTTACACCTTGGGTGACCCAAGTTATTCTAGYAGAGTTGAATCTGTGTGGTCTGCAGTCTTTCACTATTAGGACAGAAAGCAGTGATATTGCATCTTCTCAGTAAAAGGGCTTTATATTTTAATCATACATAAGAAAGGACCCTCAATTCCACATTATAGTAAAAGAAATGGAAGACTTAACTTTTCATAGCATTTTTACACCTTAAAATTTAACTTCAGAATTAAATGTATAAAATAGTTTTCCTTCTTTTATGTATCATTTTCATAGAGAAATTGGYCTCATCAGTACAATTCAGTACATTTTCAAATGCAGCTTGATTCGACATTGCTCTATATGCACAGAATATTTTCAGAGTAACTCCTGTTCATAGAAATTGTTCTATTTAAAGGGAGAATCATCTCTGTGGATATATATAAACGCTGTAGTATGCTTTCATGATATAGCCTGCATAGGTTAAACATTTCCATTGTTCTAGGCTTTAAAATCTTAGAAATGCAACATATTTATTACTAGTGCTTTGGCTTCATGTTAGAACAAATACATCTGGGATTATTCATCTCTTTCCAAGAGTCAGCACCAGACATATAGTCATCTGACAACACCACTTTAAAATTTAACTCCATTATCAATCTAATACATTAGTAAAAGGTAGCTGTAAATGCTGTTCATAGGACAGAAAATGAAACAGTAACTGAATGGTAGAGTGTTTATTTTATTGTCTAAAGAAAAAAAAATCCCCTGTTCTTTATTTCATTTTCATTGTAAGGAAATGTGACTTTTTTTTACTTTTATCTCCTGCTATTATTGAATAAACCGGAATTACATGATCTCTGTTTTTCAGTGAGGAGGCCTATTCACTCACAAAAGAGTATAAACACATATCAAAGTATCATAAAATTCTGATAAAATAGGTCTTTTGCTTGTGGATTTTATATTGTAGTATGAAGTATAAATATGGTACAGAGCCTTAAACATTGCTCCCAGATGATTAGTCCACCCTGAAATATTGATCCTGGGATCTTGCCCCCTTGCTCCATCCCATTTAGATATCCTAGATCTGCAATAGCAGCGATGACATCTGGAAGGCATTTAGTAACAAAAACTTAGGCAAAATATCAGAGGAATGCAACATGTGGACAAAATGTGCTAGCTTTGCTTAGGCAGCTAGGCACTTGGCTCTCCCATTGCACTAAAACTTCAGGTTACCCTTTGATGTCCAGCAGTAGGGTTTCATTGCGTCTTCACGCTGCATGAATTTCTTTTAATAATATTAATATAGTTAGAGCTGTATATTATAACTTAGTGGCAACGTTTTAAGGATGGCTGATAGTCTGAACAGGAGAATTCATAATATTGCACATTTTATATATTTTTACTTCTGGATAAAACACAAGCTTCTTCTGTACGTAATTTGGAAATCTAAGAATGTAAGATACTCTTTATGAGTGTTGAACTGTTGCCTTTTTGCATAASCAAAATTTTGTCTTTTTTATTTTTTCTTTACCAAAAAAGATACTTAATTTACCAGTGCGTTTGTGAATAAAGATTCAGAATATACATTGAAAATAGAGGATTAATGAAAGATACATTCARCAAAGTAACATTATCATAAACTTGTATATTGCCAGGATATCGTATTTGACTCCTAAAGCAACTTAGACCCTTTACCCCTATTTTCCTTGTCCTTCAAGTTTAGTTTGAGTATAGTGACTACACRTTACACAACAGTGGCTGCAAATCATTACACAAGAGACTATATGTCTCTCCCCACTTGTGTTCCTATATAAATCCAGTTGTGACCTGCCAGATGAATTTGCAGACATTTAGTTAAGTTAGAGAAAATGAGTAGTAGCATGTGCTGAACTGTAGAATTAATTTGAACTTTCAGATAACCTGTCATTGACTCACATGAAACCTGTAAGTCATGAAGCTCTGCTTAAGTACGAGATATAAGGAAGTTGTTAAAASGAGATCACATAGCGATCTATTCAGAAGGCATTCTTATTAAGTGTGAAAAATAAGTGCTACCCTCAAGCACACCATGCTTTTCTTGGTCTGATGCTGCTTTTAATCTTAATTAATCATTTAGCTTTCTTCTCTGAGAATATAGGGAGGAGCAAAAGAGGAGGAGCAGGGCAGAAACAAATGAGTGCAGAGTCCTCAATAAGGAAGTTTCAAAGGACTTGGGAGCCTCCTTCATAGATGGGATAGTGACATGCAGGAAAGAAAATGTAGTATGGATAAATAAGAAGCGATTTCCATGAAAAGGCAGGATAATAAGCACAGCTACCAAACACATGTAACTTGTAGAGAAATCTGAGTTTGTGCTCTGTTTTACTCTACAAGAGCCTGAGTTAGGCACAGGGAAAAAAAAAAAAAAAAAAAAAAGAGTATGTCGCTCCTCCCTTAGAAAATATGGCTATRGGTGTCTTCATTTAACATCATCTGTCATCATCTCTCATTCTTAGTCTATTTTACAAATTAATTCAAAAAGAAACAAGAACAAAAAAAGTGCTTTATAGATTTTATAGATTGTTCATTAAATATGTGAAGACCATTCTCACCTGACTATGCTTGATATGTTCACACACTGTTTTTTATTTTTTTTTCTCTTAAGTACTATTCTATTCTGCATCCACCTTGAGTAAACCGCTAAAGAAGTTACAATCCYACATTTAGAACAAGTTATTTATTATTCTTTGTTTTGGTCAACTATATCCACATTCTTTTTCAAGTTCTATATATTTAATATCAGTAATGCTACATAGAGAAAAAAAAATGCTCCCTGTGCTTTGGCTCAGTGTCTGCACAATTGTATTAGCAATTCAAAGTGGGCTGAAACATCTATCTGTAAGTGCTTCACCTCAACTACAAAGATAAAATAATTCTTTCCTCTGTTGTCACAGCATTATGTGAGAGCTGGCCTATATCTCTGAGGAGAGTTAGGTGATACTTATTTATAATGGACTATAAAATGGATTATTTTATATTATAGTGAGCTTCAGAATTGTCTTTATCTACTTCATTATTTCTTTATGAATTCTGTTTTGACCRATTTGCATTTCAAATTTACATCTGTATGCATGTGCTTGTGAAGAAAAAGGCTATATTTACATTAAAAAATGCTGAATGAACTATTCAATTACATGAAATCTCTGTCATGGCGAGGTAATTTGACTATTCAATTTTGAATAATATGCCTACATTTCTGTCTCCAAATCCTGCCCTAGGAAGTTGCTTTATTGGAAGTTGCTTATTGTCTCTGCAACACCATCATCAGCATATTTTCCAATAATCTCTTACCTGTTAAGGTTATCATACATGAAGTACTTAGCATTCATGTAATTTAAACTACCTGAAAAATCACACTACTATAAATGCTTACTGGTTTTATTACCCTGAAAATTAAACAGTTTTCAGACTGTTAATCTCTAGTTATTTTTATGTTTGTTTAAATTGGATTTTAGTTTTGTTTTTTTTTTTCTATTTTTTTCCATTGTTTATAAGTATATCTATTTTATCTCTACTGTCACTAAACCTCCCATTTCAAACTAACATAGTGTTTTAGGGAATTTAATTAGCAACTGCATAGTCAGCACAGAGCTCATTATAGATGTTGAGGAAGCTGAAGTCTGCGTTCTGCAGTACTCCTGCAGAACACCCCTGCTTGCTGCTTCAGCCAATTCTYGGGCCACATGGAGAAGGCAATTTAAGTGATGATTTTGGAGAATATCTTGTGAGCATGGCATGTGATAATTAATGCAGATGAATATCTGCCATACGAATTATCTTTCACCACCCACAGTAGGTTCAAACACACACCAAATAAAAATGCAGAAATTATCTTTATAAAGCTTAATAAGGAGGTTAGTCCAGAYACACAAGTCTTCTCCTCAAAAGGAAAAAGGTGCAATCACTCACAAGGTAATTTGTGGAATATGTAGGTGAATCAATAATACTTTGGCAATGAGCCTGAAGTCAGCCAATGCATCAAAGAGCAGCCGGCCGTAAGCAAGATAGCGTAACCAGTGCTCCAGTCCCATCAGGATTTTAATTGCCAGAAAGAGCGAGTAAGGCAGAAAAATCTTGATCCTGGCTGGGGAAGAAGCAGCTGTGCAGGTGAGTGAGGAAGACCTAAAATGTGGGAACTGCACTAAGGACATACCTACTGTCTCTGGGGTTATGTGATAGGATGTTATACTGGGCCCAGGCCAGTTGTCCGCCGGGCTTGGGGTGAGCTGCAGGCAAGCTYACCAGTCCCAGGGAAAATATAATTTCCAGCCTGGCGGTGGATCACCAGCAGCATCAATGAGGTTAGACTAAGACTTTCTGCACACCATAGGCATTCTTTTCTAGTTATTTTACTCCACATTTAATTTTTCTAGGAAATTATGATAATAAACAAAAGTATTCCTTCGTATAATATCCCTAAAATCCAACGACCCTAGCAGTTCTCCTTCTCAATTTATTTATATCTTCCTTCTCAACTTTATTCTGTTATAGCACAGCTTATTTTCAGATTGCTGATGCAAATTTTGTCAATATAGTCACATCCTCTGTGAAATTCTTAGTCATTTCAAAGCAATGTCTTTTCCTGGGGTCATCCAGTGACAAAAAATGCATTCATAACACACTTCCATATCGGCAAATATTCTATTTTTAATAAAAGAATACTGGCTGAACTGCTCAAAATTTATCAGTTTTTAGGTTCTCAGTGTCAGCATTCTTGTGAAGGAGGCTTTCCTCAGGAAATTCCTTGTTCAGAATTTTCCAAATATTAAGTGTCTTTTGAGATGTTTCTTGCCTGGAAATCAGATTATATGCAAAACGCAGCACACACTGATTACATATTTCACTTTAATTTATCATGCAAAAAGTCTTTTTTCCTCCCAATATGGTAAGACAAATTCACAATGTGAGCTCTTTAATGCTTTTTTGTTGCTGTTTTGCTGTTTGCTTTTGAAAAAACAAAACAGTTTTAATTATTCATTTACACCTTCTTGAAACTGTGTTTCATAGTGGAAACAGTTACACCCCTAAGTACAGACCTGGGACCTGAATTACAGTCATAAAAAATGACGGAAGCTATACTGAAATCTCTTTTTTTATATCACAAATAAGTTTAATTGAATTTGGAGGCTAGGGTCACACCTTTATCACTTATCTAAGATTACTGCTATCCATCCCTCCCTTCAGTTCTTCTGAACTTGCTTGTTTCACTACTTTTGGAAGGAGCTTATTTCTTATAATTTCTCTGCTGTCTTCCGYCAATATACTAGAGCCCCTTGCTATATGTATTGCCTAATGGGAATGGTAAAACTGCTTGAATGAACTGTTGAAAGTTCATTCCGTCTCTGTTAGGCTTGTAGTAAAACCACTAAGTGTAAAGATGAGAAGCTTTTCATTACTTGGTAACAATCTACACTCCTGAATGGTGACCAATAAGTCTCTCCAAGCCTCATGTACTTTATCTAAAGCATTAAGTTTACWGCTTTATTTATTCAATTCACATTATGAACTCAGATGTACCCATGAGGCCCTCATTTTTGAGCGAGACAAGAATGAATAATGTTTCACCACTACAGCTTCCATGAGCCTACTAAAATGAATCAATATTGCAAAGCACTAGCTAATTGCCTTATGGTTATAATATTTCCTAGAATTAAAGAAGGAAATTGATATTACCAGTCTAATGTGCAAAGGGGTGAAGAAGCTGAATTCCATTTACGATAAAATGAGAAGCTCAGACTACGTGGGAGGGAAGGATTCTTGCACAACACGGAATGCTCCACTGGACTCCTACTGAGTTATTAAAAAATACTCTAGAAGTAGCAGCAAATAGTAATCTATCAAAACCTTATTGTGGAAAAAAAAATTCTCTACTGTATCTTTTAGCTGACTTTATGACTAAACAAAAGAATAGGATTTTTTTCATATGTTATTTTGATTCTAACCACCTATTATTAAAACACATTAGATTTCTCAGACCTCTGTTAGATAATGCCATGTTCATTAGTTTATAACAATGCAAGAAACTACTCTTCTTTGTTATAAGATATGAAATAATTGCTAAAAATAGCATAGTTGCTATTTCCTTCCAGGCAACTGTAGATACTTTAAACAGGTATTTGTGCATTGCAGATATATGGGTCTCACCTGCAATCCAGGAAAAGAAAAGAACAGAGATTCTACATCTTCACTACATTCATATTTACATCCAGATTAATATAAAATAGACCTAGAAGCTATCATAACAGGTCATCTATTCTGATCTTACCAAAACAATTCCTGAAGTTACTAATAAATACTTCAGTAATAGAAGTTCAGCAACCTCTTTGGATAATTTTTCCATTGTTTAACTATCTTTTTCTTTTAGAAGGTTTCCTTTGACTTCTCATCTCAATCTCTTTGCTGCAATATAGCTAACTGCTTCCTCTCCTGTCTGCAGTAAACTTATATAGCTTATTTCTATTCTTCCAGCAACTCATCTGGAGCTTTCCATGATGTCTCCTCACAATCCACCATTTCACCAGCCTGATGAGCTCTTTCAAACTACTCACAAGAGATGCCCTTTGGACTGTGTGTATCTTTGCTCAATAAAACTATGTCTGTGGCTGAGCTCACCGGTTGAGCGTCATAAAATCCACGGGAACATGCCAAACTTAGAGAAAACAAGGGTGAAACAAATCCACTGCATAAATAAACTAACAGATAAAGAAATGAAAAACAGCTTAATGATCTCTCCAGGCATTTTCTCCGCTATCATATCATATCTTACTTTCAATGTACAAKCTGCTTATCTTGGTTTCAGCTGGTATTTTCAGCCTAGCTTTTGTGCTGACGACAGACACCGTCACTCCCTTGCTGCACTTGCTGTGTTCCTATTTTTCTGAGATACAGACTAGTGTCAGACTGCAGCTTGGTAGAAACTTTCATTTCTAAGCCCTAATATCTGCTGTTCAAAGGCTGAGACCTCTCGCTTTACTCTCATTTAATGCAGGTGTTTATGTCTTGGAATCATCTTGGGGCAGGTACTTCAGTGACCCTGCATTAGCAGGGCTGCTACACCAACTTGTGTTATTGGCTTTAAATCCTGGCTGAGCTTTTCATAGCTGTAAGTTCTGTAGTTCAATCCTGCAATACTTTTAGGAGCGGAAACCACCCCATGAAAAATTTGCAGCAAGAAAGGTTGGTGGCTTTTACAGAAAGTTAACATAGTTTCTCATAGTAGGTGTGGTTGTTTTCCTGTCTGAAATGAAATGTTAGATCTTTGGTATTATTACTTTTTGATGGCTGCATCATTTAAGTGGAATTATTCAGTGTGATGTATTTTAAAGAAATCCTCCCAAACATGGACTTGTGCCACTAGAATGCTCTAAGTTTTGTTATCAAGCCAGCTTCTTTCAAACAAACATAAATTGGACTTGATTCATGTATTATAAATCCCCACTGGTTGATGCTGTTTTCATGACTAATTTTTCCTGCTAACCACAGCTTTACAGTCTATGACCTTACAATAGCAAGCAAGCTCTAAGAAAACATGAGCTTGTTGTGATGGTTATGCCTTTACTCATGTTCCAGGTCCCCCGTGGCTTGTTAACTCTCCACACAAATACTGCTTCAATTGCCTTCAGGCTAACTGTAGCTGTTGCTTTGCCAGGCTTTGTGAAAGTAACCTGCCTCCACTGGACACTGCAGATTGAAAAAGCTTTTCTGATTTATGTTAAAATCAATATAGATTCTTCTCTGTTCTCTTGTATGAAAAAGAAATCCCTAAAGAAAAAAAATAAAATATTGCTTTCATAATCTGTATTTACTACAAATGGAATTTCTTTCATATTATCTTATACTGATGATAGGGAGGAGATGACACAGKGAGAGTTGGTGCTGGTTCTTGTAAGATTTAGTATTTCACTTGCCATCAGTGTTTTACCTACTAAATGTTTCTAATGTACTTGCAATTCACAAATGCTTTTGCTGACAGCTTTTCTCATTACAATGGACAAGCTCGTAGGTCTATCCAGTCATACAGGTCACCTGCCTTCTTATAAAAGAAAAAAAAATGTCTTGTGACTGTTCGTACAGGGGCAATATTGTATTTGATGGAATTATTTCTAATTATACTTTTGGCTTTCTTTCCCTGTTTGCTAACTGAAACAGAAGCGATAACTCTCTGTTAAACCAGAAGTACCTGTTTGAAATAGGTGGGTAAGGGGGAATAGTTGGGGTGGGGTTGGAGAAGCAGATTAGGTTGAACATCTTCTGCTGTGAAATCTTCGTGAACAGATACTGCAACTGCAACCTGCAATGGTGTTGGGACATGACTTACTATCTATGAATAAGTTATTAAAATGAATTCATGTATGTTTGATCGTTAAAAATCGCATTGCATTGCTTGCAAGAGTACTTTAGATGTTAAATCTGGCTTCTGGACAAGTTTTAAATTAGGCAATTKAAATCTGTTTTTGGTAATTCAAATGGGGTGATATTCCATATTATTTTTGTATCCTAAGGCTCATTAAAGGAGATCATTCTTTRCTTCTCTCCTAAACTGTGTTGCTGGCAAGGACTAGAAACTTTCTCCCATATTCACAAAGTATATTAAAACRATGTGTATTTAAACTGAACTTGTAAGTAGGGATTTTTATATGAGTTTAAAATCCTATTTTTTTTCTAGTTCTTAAGATTACACATAAATTTTGTAGTAATATTAGTAGATTATATTGAAAAAAAATTAGAATTAAGACAGAATCAGGTAGTGTATTTTAGATGTTCAGAAAAAAAAGATCTCAATTCAGCTGGATGAATTGGTRCATAAAATACATTCAAGATGCTTATACCTCTTTTTTGACTCCTTGTTGAGTTTAAGAATCTCTGTAGGGTGCTGACAACAGCAAAGTGACTCAGTTCTAAGTAGACAAAAATTATAATGAAATGTTAAAAAGGCTCTGTCTTCTCTATAACTCTATGAGTATCTGAACAGCGTGAACCTTCCCTCATAGTTCAGAATTACTCTGAGTCCTTTTGATTGAAGTTAGCAGATATCTCTTTCCAYGTCAACTGAATATGTCAGCTGAGATTTTATATCCTGTAAATGTGAACCTTTCAACACTGTCACCATTTTAGGAAGCTGGAAAGGTACAGCTCGTGCATCTCCAGGAAATGTTCTGCTGCAGACTGAGAATGTGCCCATAACTCCCATTCAAAGCTACTGAAGTTTGGACATTTTGGGAAACTCAAGGTGGCTGARGATGGGGAAAGGTCAAGCACAGGAAAAGTCATCTCCAAAGGAGGGTGGWTCCTGAATGGGAACAGAGAGAGTCAGGTGTCTGTTTCCTTCTCTAAGAACTTGCTGTTTGAAAAACATAAGACATTGCACCAAAACTAAGACTTGTCCCACACAGTGGTTGTGTCTCTGTCACTGGAAAATGGAATTGTACATCAAAACAAAGATATTAGTCCTTAGGTACTCCAAGAAGTGCCAACTGCACCCTGTACACTTTGAACACTTCCAGGATGTGTAAATACAAACATAGATGGAAACTAACTAGTCTGAATCTTGCTTTTAGTGATTTTCTGAAAATAGGCTGTTTTTCAGTCATTGTTTTCTCATAACTGTTTTCAGTCATTGCAGCATWTCTTGTAAAAGTATTATGTGTAACACATCATTTCATATATATTTAAATAAACAAGCAATCTTGACTAGTATCTTGTAGCTAAACTTTGGATCCTCATACCCAAAATGAAAGGCATACTTGTGACACACATGATTGTGTAATGCAAATGACTGATGACTGAAAGGTCAGGTTTAAATCTGTGTCTTTTTCTGCATTCGTCAGCCCATGATTAATAAGTGAAGCAATTATTAAGATTTTTAGCTAACCAGCAAAATGTTAATTGTGTCACTCAGACACTGAGYGACTTGTTACAAGCATCTGTATTTAATTAGAGAACCATATTGACTTTGAGAACTATGAAAATTAGATGTTATACAGACTGATGAAATATTACTTTTCCATTTCAAACTCAAGAAGTTCTTTGTTAAATTTCACTTCAGGAATCTATGCTTTAGTCACTCTTATCACGACAGGACTTTCTAATGTTTGAACAATAATATTTGAACAATAAAAAAGTGGACCTTTGTAATTGTAACTTTCCCAATTCATTCTTTTATTTCTTAAAGGCAGTAACTATACTTGCTAGGCATAAAGGAGACTATACTACTCCTGTATTGAAAAATGACTTACCTTAGACTTTTATTGATGAAAAAACTTACATAACATAAGTCTAATTGATTAAACCAGTGAGATCATAAAATAGCCAKGCACAGAAACACTGCAATAAATTAAATCCTTAATTTTAATATTCTGGGCAGTATAGTAGACTTGTCAAGAAGGGATATTAGGACAGCAATTGTGTTTTTTTTTTCTCTCTTTATTTTCTTCAGAGATCATGAAACTTTGCAGTAGCTAGCTACTGCTGTCATGAAGCACTAGTTGACTATWGCTATGATGATACAAAAGAGATATGAGCAAAATGAAGAGAAAAATGATATAGAACTTAACTAAATCATAAGTAGTTATGGATAATGTGAAGAAAGGAAATATTAGTAATGATGAAACAGAGAGTGACTTGGAATAACAGATTAAAATTAGAAACTAAAAATGTATAATCAAAGATGAAATATTCTGGCAGTGTTTTGGGCTGTATAAAATGTTCCTTAGGGAAGCAATAATGCCCAAGTGTTTCGAATATCCATCACTAGCTGGGGCAAAACATAAGGAAAAAAAAATTCCTTATGCTATAMTAAAATAATGCTAAAAATTTACCAGGAATAATACTTCCTGGTAGAGATGTGCACTGAATCATCTAATAGTTCTTGTCTGTGTCTTATTTCTGTGGTTGACGTCTTCCCCAGACTACAGTTAATGTTCACATTTCAACATTTTGTGAAGATGTTCTAAATTACTCTAGTACAAAGATCCTTAAAAAAATCAAATCCAGCTACACCAATGACTACAACTAAAACTTTTTCTAGGAAGTGATCTTCCATCTTAATTAACTACTGCACTTATATTGAAGATAATCGTGACCCATTCATAAAATCGTGAAAATATATTTCTTCCACAGTAATTCAAATGCTAAATCTTACAAGGTACATTTTATTGAATTATTTTGTTATTTTATTTTTCTTTCTATGAAAAATTGAAAATAACATTTTTAGTGACTTAAAATATCAGTTCCAATTAGGAAAATCTTTGAATCTAAAGTTTATAGTGTTTAGCACAGGTTAAAATRAGGTGTTTTTGTTTACATTTGCGAAAGTTGACCACCCTGTAGATGATCTTCATGGCAAATATAAAGCTAAATTTACAGTGCATTTTATTTCCTGGGAAGGATTTCTTTCAGTCTATTAGCTAGTTTTGAGTTTCATCTGAGAAGCAGAGCATTCAGGCATGGATTGCTTTGAGAAAGAGTAATGCAAAAGTATATAACCCTTCTTAAGTCAGCAGTAAGTCTTATTACAATATGTCGTTTACTTTCTATAGCGTATTCAGATACCAGAAAGACTGAAGTTTCAAGATAAATGTGCATTGTATGAAGACATTTATGTCAGAATATCACACCATCATTCAAAAATGGAAAGGATATYGTGATATTGTGGGACTTCTGTAGACCGCAGCTCAGTGGGAGCTGTGGTTAAAAAGCAAACAAGATGGAATAATGTTTTTGAAATGCACACAGAATATTCTAATACCTCCCTGGAAATTAATGGATCCTGGCCAGTCTTTACCTCCCCATCCACCCCCAAAAAAAATCTAAGCTAGAATATAGAAAAAATTAGGATAAGGTCCAATAAGTTTTAGTTAAGAAAATAGCAAAGTGTTGGTTAAGTATGTAGAAAACTACTCAAGAGTGTGGTTTAACAGTCTGATTTTTTAAGCATTAAAGGAATAGGGTGACAAAAGCATATGGCAAAAGCAAAGGAAATGACTACTTGAGGGAAATAAGCCAATCTTTAATATGCTGAGATAAAAATAAAACATGGTCTCAGATTATATCAGATAAAGCCTGTCTCCTGCAGCTTTTTTTTTTATAGTATCTAATACAGGCCAGAAACAAGCTTTTAGACTAGATTTATTCTGGTTCTACCAGTAATTCTTAGAATTCATTGATCCAAGGAAGAAATAAAAGTTTCTACTCCGCTGTTACAGCTTCTTATCTTAAAAGATGTAATGATACTTTTCTTAAAATGTAATGGATTATGTATATTTCACAGCAAATATTTTCATTTTACTTAATTAGAAATAAGCTCTTTTGATTGTCAGCAACATGTAAAGCTGATACTAATAAAGCATTGGCTGAAATCTTGCAGAAACCAAGGAAAAAAAAATGCTACACATGATCTGTTCCTAATGTGGAAATTATTCTCATTTAAATCCATTGCATTAATGAATAATGTTTAATAAAATTAAAATGAAATAATAAAATAAAATCTAATAAATTAAAGAAGAAGAAAAAAAAAAAACAAAGCCATAAAAGAACAGTATACAATGCCAAAATGTCGTGCATAACTAATGCCATTTCACAGTCATCTTTGATGAGGCAACTGCAGGGACAGCTGCCTTCATCCTCTTCGGAAAACAGTACCTCACTCACACTCGGGGGCYGTCAAGCCTTTGCTGATAGGAAACCCAATTTAAGCTTCTGTGCTCCTGTTAACACTTCTTATCGCTCCTTTCACAGCTCCTCATACCAGGGAGGCCTGGCCCAACCAACTATTTTAGCTTTGTTAGCAGGTTTTGTTCCTTCAAACTGACAAATTGCCTTTCCCTTTCTTTGTCTCCGGAAATCTCTAAAACAAAGTCATCAGACTTCTGTGTGGCTCTTTTCTCTTAATTTTCTTGATAACAATTCTAGAAATTGCTGCTCACTTCATGCTGGCAACCACCCAGGTGTACTGAGCACAACTGACTTCCTGACTGATATATTCATATCGCGTAAACATGTTCTCCTTTCTGTGATATGAGCATTTTGATAACAAAAATGCCTTTCCAATATAGAATATGTAAAATAAATGTTTCAGACTTGCACATTTTTTTTCTGTCTTTTCCATGATTTTGAAGTCAACTACAATTCAGAAGTGTAGTTATCCATTTTTCGTCATCTTCAGAAGCTCTAAGTGGAAGTGAAACTGAGAGTGAGAATAAAGACATCTAACTCTTCTTTAATTAGCCCAAATAAGCAAAAAATCTTGTATGTTTGCATTGCTGAAATAGCRCAGTAGCTGTAATTTGATTGCGAAAACATTTTGGAATCATCATTTACCATGTAAAACTTCATTACCTGCTGGCCATTTCTTTGATGTAATAGTATAGCCTGAATGGATAACCATATTCCAATGTCTTTCCAACTTACTGCTCTGTGCCCCCTGTCAAATTATGACAACAAAAATACAAAAATGAATATCTATATTTGTATTCCTTGCATTGTACATTTGAGTGCTTAGATTTTAGAGACATATAGTCATTAAAGCAGCATTGCTATCCTCTTTTTTCTTTCTTTTTCTTTTTCCTGCTCCTTTGTTTTTTGCTTCATGCTCCTTTACCAAATTGGGAAATATAATCTCAGAAAAGTTAAAAACCAAATTCAAATAAACAGGCATCTGAGTGAGTTTTAGAATGTCTAATCACTTCGGTTTTGTAAGTATTGAAGCAGGTAGGAATTTTATCAGCATTTTTTCATACTTGGTAGCACCTGCAACATGCAGTTAATAATATACTTCAGCCTTCATAGGAAATGCACTGTAGACTGTTACCATCTCCTGAAGTAAATTTTATGCCTTTGTATCAAAAACAAGGTTGATTTTCATTTTTTATTACATTTTTAGAATCTATCTTGATGATTAATCCAGGCAAAGAAGGGCCTGAATCAACATCAATAGAGATCACTGGGAAGGCTCTCACTTGTGCCAGGGAGTGTTTGACTTGTGTTTGACTGTAATTGGAATATGTAGATGTGCATCTTTTTGTGAAGCAAGTCAGTAGTGCAATGAAAGGGGGGAAAGTTAATAATACCCTTGAAATCACAGCATGTGACTGAATATTAAATACTGTTTAGACAGATTGAGCTACTTCGTGTGTTGCATCCTCAGCAAAAATCCTGAAGTGCCTCACCTTAATGATATTTTTTTCTGTCTTGCTTCCATGTTTGCTGTAGAGAGCTTTTCTTTCTGTGTTTGTTCAAATGCTTTTCTATTTGAGAGAGAACTACAGTGACCTAGCATACATGTGTACAGAAACAGGAATATTATTTGTATTTTGAGTATTAGCCCAGAGGGCTAATAAAAAAAGGGAGTGGTAATGAATACTGAGAGAAAAATATTATCAAGTATATGCCTGCAAAGGGCTGTGTTCATATTAGATTTGCTAAATAGATCAGCTGAGTATCTTGCTTTGGTCCTACATATTCAATTTTGGCTTGAGGCAGTCCTTATTTGATGTATGTCTATGATGCTTTTTATTTTTATAATAACTTGCTTAATCCAACTATAATTCTGTGAGATTTATATAGGAGATTTATATTGTCACCAAGTAACCCATGTGTAATATTCKAACAATATCTTCCTGCCTAGCTGGAGTGAATTACCAGGCCAAAACAGTGACTAGCATATGTTATCACACTTCTTGAGATCTGAACTGCTGGCTCTATCAGGTACACTCTCTCCGTAGCATTCACAGTGGAATGTAAACATAGGATTACAGTCCACAGTGCATGGSTGATAGATTAATTTAGGCAAGTGATTTCTTGTGGTGGAAAAGACAAGATGTGAAAGTGACCAGAAAAGAGGTATTAAATATTGCCATCAAAGGGAATAAACACATTTAAAACGTGGTGTGTAAACAAATGGGAAAGAATAAGCAGAACTGATGATGTCTGTGCCAGGCATTGCCATCAAAGGACCTCACAGAGGCGGGGAAGGATTCAAAGTAGGAGGCACCTGGCCTGAATGGATGCAAGGAAATCTTGCAATAGCCAATCCCAGCTCTGAAAGCACCTGTGAATTGTCCTACTGACTGGCAAAATGTCTGTGAGGACATGAGAGTTTCTATCATCTCTTCTGAGAAAAAGGGATAAAACAAGGACAAGCTGTACACATTATTAGAAATAGCATTCTGCAGTTAAAATGCTTAGAGATTTACCAACTTGAGTACTGCAAAAGAACTTCCCAAGGGTAAGTGACATCAGCCTCCTCCATGTATTCAGTGTTTCAAATGGAAGTAAAAGACATTGATATCATGTTGCCCATTGATTCATGTCATAGAATCATAGAATCATAGAATCCTTAAAGTTGGAAGGGACCTCCAGAGGTCATCGAGTCCAACCCCCCTGCTCATGCAGGGTCACCTGGAGCATGTGGCACAGGGCTGCGTCCAAGCGGGTTTTAAAGATCTCCAGAGAAGGAGACTCCACAATCTCTCTGGGCAGCTTGTTCCAGGGCTCTGTCACCCTCACTGTCAAGAAGTGTTTTCTTAAGTTCCTGTGGAACTTTTGGTTTGGAAACTGCAGTTTGTGGCCATTTCCTCTAGTCCTAAACTAGTCAAACTAGTAAAAACAGAATTTTGGGGTCTAGTTTTAGACCAGTTCCCTAAATTATGCTGTTATATCATTCTAGTTACTGGATTTTTTTCCTTATATTTGCAGAAGGAATAGACTTCCCCCTCCTGAGCAGCAAATGTTTTCCTGACGTGCAGCCTGCAGCATTTTATCACCGGAGCCCCCCCCATTTCACCCTCAGTATGGAAGCTAAATCTATCCATCCAAGGAGTCCTCCTAATGACAAACAGAGTGCCAAGGTGTGTTTTCCYGGGCAGCACAATGTATATAAGGGGTCAGAAGAGAGCAGCTCTGGTCTCAGAAACCCATGCAGCTGTTGCTCATACAATGTGTGCATTGAGCATCCCAGCTGGGCAAAGCATCTCAGAAACATGTGGCAACAACATATGGGCTGTTACAGGTCACTTAGATGCTCACGCTGTGGAACATCTTGTAATTCCTGCACGTGGCCCTGTGGATGGATCCATTGCCACTAGCACCACTGGAAGTTAAACAGCAGGAGAGAGGTCAGCTATACCTTAATTTGATATGTAACATTAACATGAGGAAGTTCACAAGTCTGGCATGGGGACCTATCAAACAAAAAAGCTGGGTGATGGGTATTACATGAGATGGATATATAGACTGAGTCTCTGAGCTGCACTTATGGAAAAGAAACTTTGGGCACAGTATCTCTTTCTTTGCAAATATAAAAGTCCTTTTAACACTGGGGATTTGCATCATTTGAAAATTCATATGTAAACTTTGGACAATGGGTAGAAAATGCTATAGATAGTTAAACTGTTGCAATTATATTTAGAAAAAAACAAACAAACAAACAAAACCAAGATTTTTGTGTCCTGGTCAAACAGCATCAACAGAGCTTTCATATATTTTCATATTCATATATCAACAGAGCGTTTTTTAAGGATGTCATTGGTTTTGCTCTCACCTTACAAATGCCATGTGTCTTATTCATTTTCTAATGTGTATTTGCAATAGAAGTTATGAAGGAATTATTCACAACGGAAAATGAATGCTAAATTATTTTAATGCTCTAATATATACTCATAATGCTGACTTGTTTCAGGCAGGTTGATAAATAGTTTGAAGTCCGTATTCCAACTCTTGCACACAAAAAGCACATGGAAAATCACAACTGCATACATTACAGAAGATTAGATGCATGGGAATTATTTCACAGCCTGTAATCATGAAAACATAAGTCAGAAAAAAAATAGTGCGGGTGGTGTAAAAAAAGAAAGAAATTAAAGAAATTAAAGAGTCATTATCTTTAAATATGTGCTTTCTCTAACTAAAGTACAGAAAGCAGTGCATTTATTAGACTTTTCTAATAAATGTTTTTATTGCATTTCCATTTATCAACATCTCTTCAGATTTTTCCCAGTCTTCCCAAATTATGTCTAGTCTATGTCTTTACTGATGCTACACTCTTTTCTCTCCAGAATACTTAATTTACAAAAAGTGCTTTTGTTTCAATGTAGTTTCATCTTCTTTTCTTAGTTTCTTGTTTCTGTCAGTTCTTTATCCAGAATTCAGCTCAAAATGTGATATAGTGGATTTTTTTAACTTACAAGTGTTTTTCAGCTACTTTTCATCAATGTATTTTATGACTTCTTTTTACTAAAAATTACCAAAATCATCTATTGAAGCCCAATGCAGATTCTTAAAAAACTGTGCCTGTCTATGACTGCTCATCATACATTTTCCTTTTAGTGTGCAAGTAATCACAAGGAACTCAGTGAGATTCCTTGTAAATTTAATTAAAAGCATTAGTACTTGCAAGGTTACAACCTTACCCAGAACTCTTCATCTTGAGCAAAGGTGGGTACAATTGTTTTATTTGTGAGGAAGGGGGTTTCCTGAATGTTTTCTTTGGCTGAAGAAGACAGAAAGGAATTCCAAGAATAACCAAGCAATGAAGAATAAAATAAGGCAATATCTCTGCTGAGAAAAAGTATCTTTCAGGCATTATGAACATATGTATAAACCCATAAAATAGAAATACATAAAAGCTTAGCAGAAGATGAGACCTTTTTTTTTATGCTGGTGATTATAAAATAAGGATATCCTTCTTGCCTACTTTCTTACAAAGTAATTATATTTCCTGCTCTACCTCTGGTCTCCTTTTTTTAGGCCATGTATAATGGAAGCTCTATGCATTGGTAGTATAATACCACAGCACACAGAGAACATTGTGTTATCTAGTGATAGCTGATATGAGTGTAATAACTTTTTAATGGCTAAATACACATGCAAACAGCAGGTTCCTTGGTCTCGGTAATTATTTTTCACAGCTAGATCTAGGTCTTGGACCCTTTTTTACCAGGCTGCCATCACACTGACTGAGTGACTTTCTGTGGTCCATTGAGTCTGAGGAACTTTAGAAAAGAAAAGAGGTTTGTAAAACAGTTTACAGCATTTTTTTTTAATTGAAAGTGTCAGCCAATTATTTTCCAATGATAGATATTTAACTCTTTCAAAAAATGCCTTAAAATAATAATGCAATCTCTGACTTATAACTATGATTAAAATATTTGAAGACAGTTAAGAGAACAGCCAACAATGTTCAGATGATGAACTGTTTAAACTTTAGTTAAAACTGGGACATATAATTAATAACATTTTCATTGGTTACAGAACAAGATTGAATCAGTACTTCCCCCCATTAAACTCCAAGAGATTCTGAACTGTATCCAAACTTTGCATCTTTAATTTCAATCCAGTGCAGAGAACAATGAGACCATAAACACTCTGGAAATAAAGAGTATAATTGGATTTTTTTCTTCTTTCTTTTCAATAAATTTTGGAACATTGCCTTTGTCATCTACTTGAAAGGTCCAATAATATAACTTGTAAATATTTCTTCTTCTTTTTGAACTTCTTACATTTTTTTCTTAGCATTATTGCTAAGCAGATATATTCAGAAACTGCATCCCCAACATACACATATGTGACCTTGTTTTCTCAGGATAATTTAAGAAATCTGCAATTAATTGTAAGCACCACTATTGTTCTTTAAGTCCATGCTATAGCTTCCAGTCACACAAATTCCATACCCATTTAAATTCACATCTTCTTTTAATATAAGTTAAAAGATTATCACTCTGCCAAATGCAGGAGAAAAAAATAAAAAGCTAACATGTAGAAAAGAATAAAAATATCTTATCAAATGGGATATGAAAATTATCTCCAGTTGTATATTGATCTCATGGAGAGAGTGCTAAGGAACAAGGGGCTCAGGTTTCCTCCAGCTCCTATTAGTTTAACATTAAAGTAACTAAGATATCTACATTTGTTTAAACAACATTCCTTATTACGTTGAATAAATCAAAACTCCCTGAAAACAAGTGAAAAGACTTCCTCTAACTTCGGTTTGTTTTGAATCAGCTCCTATGCCAATGTAAGTAAAGCGAGAAAAATCCGATACCTGGCAGACAATAATTTCTTTGTTAAACTTCACTAAAGGTATCTCCACTATTTACCTCCTCCTCCCAAAGCTTAGGTGCTTAGTTTTAAGGAAGTTAGTGAAATTCTTTCCAAGATAATTGTTAATTATTAGTCTGTAAGTGAGTAGAAACCTCTCCTGTCCACGTCTCCCAATATTTGAAATATTTGCTGTATGTTTCAATTACAAGATAAAGTGGAACTCACATTGCTCACATTCTATTTTATTTAACTTTCTTAAGAGAGTTTTGGTGATTTCTTTGAGCATTTATGTTATTTCTGTTAATTCCTCCCTCACAGTTTTATGAAAAATATGCAGAGATATATAATGATATCTATAAAGACTCTATTATTTTTCAGCAAATGTGAAAAGAGATGTACAATGAAAGAAGGAGTCACAGAGAAGTATGGTTTTACTTCATGATTTTACTATTCTTGATACTGGGAAACATTGGCTTTAATACACGGAATTCAGTATTTCACTTCTGGTTCTTGGTGTCTTTTTCTGTAAAAGCCAAAAGTTCTCTGGGCTTCCTGAAGCCATTAAACAATCTCAAATGAAGTTTCCATTGGTGTCTGTATGACAGATTAATCATGCGACTCCAATAAGTGATGTGAATTTATTCCATAGCACGCAGCCTAGGAACAAAACCACTTTGAGGATGAAGCAACATATGTTTTCTTTTTTTTTATGAAAAAAAATGTGGAGAAAAACAAAGTAATAAAAACTTAAGTGGCTTTTGAAATAAAGACAGTGGATGCAGGCTCACCCATGATGGAATCATGTGATCTGTCTTGTGATGCCAGAAGGCAGCACAGCCATATCACAGCACAGACAGAGTAAAAATTGCTTTCATGGCTTCATCAGTTTTCACCTCATAAATAACAGCATTTGCTACTTTAACTACTCCAGATACTTGTTCTCCCACTGTGTCTTTAATGAAGGAATCCTTCTATTGGATGAAGAATAGAAACACAGATTTAGAAGAACGGCCTTTAAAGAAGTCTGTTATTTCTACACAGAGGATGTTGTCATCAACATCTTAAAATATTAGAGGATAGAGAGACATCACAAAACCGCTAGGGTTTAATAAAGACTTTTCACCTTTTTCAAGGATTTGCTAACTCATAATTTATGTTATTTATTAATTTATTTTATTATTCTATTAATTTATTTTATAATTTATTTTTTGGTTGAGTGTTTAAGGCCTAGTACACAGAGGCACATGGAGCACGTCTTTCTATGCCCTTTTTACATAACATATCTATTCAACAGGCTTTTGGAGAGTAGTGGAGTATGAAACAGAAAGAGAAGGAAGGAAATATTTGGAGTATTTGCTTTTCCTTTAAATGCCATAGTGAGAGTCTTGGTATAGTACTTGCCCTACACAGTAAACTTTTATAAACAGATGATTATGGTGAGTGTAGCAGTGCTACAGATGCCCTTCTCTCCACAGGCTGATATGGAAAAGCAACTCTGAAATATTTCCCACACTTCTAAAGGCTTTATAGTTGTCTGAGTGAAAATGCATCTCAAACTTCTGTTACAGGCATCTTCAGTGCTCTGCTCATGTCCAAGACACGAATCAACATACATCTCTCTTTGACCCTAAAACATGGGATTCRTTTCAAGACTGAGATATTAGGTGCTTTTATATGACCCAGTAATATAAAAGATCATTACAGACAGTGAAAAACATAGGGCTTGATTGCGTTGCCTGAAGAGAAGCCTCTAGAGCTGGCTGAGGTGCCTTCAGAACACAATCATGGTGCTGGCAGATATGTGCAGAAGATATGGGAAAATAGTGCCCTTCTGCATCAACAGCTGGAGGTCAAGCAGGGTATCCCGAGACATTTCATATTGAACTGGAGCATTTAAAYGATTGAGTTGAATACCTGATCAATATGACGATGAAGGTCAGAGAGCTACTAATCACCCCAAAGCAGATGCTTTGGGCACTTAGTTTGAAGTAAAGAAAGCAATAAATAGATATAGCCATGCAAATGTTTATTACTCAATTAAAGACTAAATTTTCTTTCCTAAACGCAAGCATCTACTGTGATTTGGGTTGCACCAGGCAATCCTGCTTTTCCTCCAGCTGCCACTATAGGTGAACATGATTCTCCTGCCAGTTCTGTGCACCTGAATGTCCCAGTTGCAGAGTGGCTCCCATTACAGTCCAGCAAKAACTGTGGTGTAATTTGACTGCATATGTGCCCAGAGCCATTTTGGATGTATGGGTTATCATTTATTCTCTGTGAACAAGGAATGTTTTCATCAATCAGTGTCAGACATCAGGCCAGTACAGCTATCCTAAAGCATCTCATATGTCATTAAAAACTTATTTTGGCTACTGAATTATTATTGAGACACTATTTGGGCTACCTTCAGAAAGGTACTGTGATTAAGGGGCATTCACAGTGGTATAATTTCATTCCTAAAATCATAACATGATATGTCCCCATGTGGACACCCTTTCCAAATAGTGATTTTATTTTTAAATAATTGTGCCAYATTCAAATAAATAATTATGACTAGACTGGAGTAGATACTGGAATAAGACCATTTTTGTGCTGAAACAGAGTTCACAGAGGAGATAAACCAGCACAGCAACATCAGTACAGTTGYACAGCTGTGATTATGCTGGACAATGTCCTAGGCAGACAAGTCTGGGAATCTGGCATTTCTCTCTGTTGTTTAAGAGGRCATTGCTGCTGCTGTAGACCCAGTTTGCTGAGTCATTGGGTTGGTGATCTCCCATTTTTCTGTAACACATTCAGAAACAATGAGGAAAAAAAGACTTTCAGGGCTAAAAAATAAAATTGTTCCATGAAATAGAGAATTTTATTGACTGAAGTTACAATGATTTGTGTTTAGGAATAATATCTTCATGWTTATTATTTTTTGCGTGCTTTTCTGTTACACACTATATCTTATAAGGAAGTTAAGTTGGCATCTTAACTAAATAACATGAAGAATGCCTTGTGTGCTTTAAAGGTTTTCTTCTTTATGTCAGTTGCTTCAATAAAAGAATAGCTGTACCTACAAATCTTATTTCTAATAAAAATAGTGTTTCTATTAGTTTCTAAAAGAAGAGTGAAAACAATAACACAAAATAGCTAATATACAAAAAGGATATGTTCATTTTAGATGTTCATATTTTAAGCAACAAGGTTTAAACAGTGGCTGTAAATGACCACGCAAGGAATTGACAACACCTTCCACTAWGTTTCATTATAAAATTTAAAAATATTTCATAGAAATCTAACACAGCATATAAGAATGACTGTGAAACTCAGTGAGTCCACATTAAAATTAAAAACAAAAAAATAACAGTAACCAAAACCACCACCTTCAGAAAACCAATACCTTTATCCTGGCTTACTCCCAGAAAACCCATATCATGATTCAGAAAATAAAACAGAAAACCTTTCAACCTTTACATTTATATGCAGTAGGGATATATATGTGTGTTATATACATGCACACACCACATTTATATTCACAATATTGTTTTAAAAATAGTAATAATGTACTAATCTAATGAGAGCCATATGAAAGTATGGTCTAGGAATACAAATCCTGGAACATATAATATATTATTCTGACATAGTGTATACTATATATGATACAAATTTGATCTTAGTTCTGCACATAGAGCGACCGCTCTATTGGACAACCCTCTTTTCATGTACAGAAAAATTCACTACCTGAGGTTGTTAACATAGAATTTTTCACTGCATGTTATGWTGATGTTCAACGATACATATTTCCATTGAAAAAAGAACATATGGAGAAGGCAATGCAGACTACTGGAAAAAAATAGTACAATATAGAAGAGAGTCAATGTGTCTACAAAGTCCAGGGAAAAGTGAGTATTAAGCAGTACCAGGACATCGTTTTTAAAAAATACAATTAATATTTTAATATGAGCAGTTTTATCTTTGTCTCTTTCCGAAACTCCTAATGCAGGAATAAACCCATCCGAAACATGGATTAGAGGCATAGTTTAGGATTACCTATACACAATGGAAGTTTTTATTTCATACAAGGTTAATATGTTCTTCTAAAATTAAATCATATCAGAGAAATGAGTGTATGAATGTAACAGGAGAGCAGTAGTGGGTTGTTGAAGGCTGTAGGCAGCTAATTGTGAAAATGTGTGAGAATGAAGAGGCTCTAGAAATGTTCTGGGTCTCTCACTCTGTTTCCTGCTTGAGTGTCCTCAGCATGAAAAGGTTTTCCGTAGGTCCAGGTAGGTCTCCTTCATTTCTACCTATATTCCTTGTCTTTCAGTTGCCCACTCTGCATCCCTGTGAAGAGCCTGGCAGAATATATTAAATTAAAATGCCATGCTCTAGGAGACCAAATTTTATTAGGAATATTTATATGACTATGTTTATAATACCAGAGATGTACAGCAGTTTCAAATCTGCACTGCATTATTTATTTATGTGCAGAGTTTGGCATATGAGGAATAAGTGGGGAAGCCAGTAGCATCTTATTTAGGACTTTTATTGTAAACACTTATCGTCAGTTATAACTCACAAGCATGACTCTTTTTATTTATTGTTAACCAAATGATCAGTTAACCAAAGCCTATTTTGATTTGCTCTATTTGCAACCTTGCAGACCCCATGATACCCAGAAAGCTTATGTTAACGGTATCAGAACCAAAACAAGGTGATATTTTCCCTAACTGAAGAAGATCGTATTTTTCCATCATGAATCTCTGAAAAATAAATATTCTGTCTCAATGATGAGTTTCAAAGAAATTCAGTATATCTAAGATTTTATATTTTATATGTGTGAAACATGGGCTCAATGGCCTTCGGAATGAGCACTGTCGTTTGAACCTGAAAATCATCTTTAGGATTACAAAAAAAAACAAATGTTGGCTGTGTTACAAATTGAGAAAGATTGCGGTTTTTTTTTCATACATCTTATTTTTCTGTCTTTTGGGGAACTGAATTAATAGTGTATTATGAACAGTAAGAAAATGTTTACACTTACTGAATGCAGATACTAGTAATAGCAATACAAAGAATCCTCTAGGGAGGAATATCCGCAATAGGTTTTTACAGTTAACACAAAAAGAAAAAAGTGTTCTTATTGGAACAGATACATAGACTACTAGACTAATATTTTACCTAGCAATTTTTAGACAAAAGCAAGGACCTACTTGGTAAGTTTTAAAAGAGTGAATGTCATATTCTGAAATCAGTTCCTGCTGCTCCCTCCAACCTTGTTCAATTAATTAAACTTGTTATCCATCAGCTCTCTGCTCCAGCATTACTGGATAACAAGCATCAAGATATCAAAAGGTTAGGAAAAAGAAAACTTATAAAGTCTATAATGAGGTTTGAGTAATCAGATCTGTACCTAATGTATCCAAAGACATGTCAGTTCTTCAGTTGCACACTTTTATTTCTTAAAGCCATGTAAAACACAGCAATATTCCATTCTCCATTGGCTGCACTTAACAGAAACAAGTATTAGCCCTTACTCAAGACACAGATGGCTAAATAAAATCATCATATTCTCTCGCTTTTTAATTTTATTTTATTAATAAGTCAGAGATTGACATCATTTTTATACACTGATTGCCATTGCATGAAGTTTAATGGGTATTAAAATCCTTGGGAATGGTGAACTCAGCAGTTCCATCACTGAACTGAACAAAATTCTGTCACCTTAGTATTAAGTTGTACAAGTGTGGGGGGGGAGGGAGGGAGAGGAAGGGAGAGGAGGAATTTAAAATCTGGAAGATCCAGTAATATTAACAAAAGGATGCACAATTATTTCAGAATCTAAACCAGGAAAATAGTATCACCTTTCCAGATATTTGCTTAATCAGAATATAAAACAGGAGACAATTCATTTGATAAAAGACATGGGCAGCATAAGCAAACTTAAGATAATTCTGTTGTCACCATAGAATGTGGCAATCACCTCTTCAGTTGTCACACTGGGTTACTCAAGAGTGGACTACAGTCTTTCCTTATAGAAACAATAAATAATTATAATGTCATAAAACATTCACTAGGAAAATGAATCAATATGTGTAACTTCATTCCTAACAGGACTTGAAAGATCAAAATGTTTTAAAATACTTTTTTTCTAATAATTTACCTAAATATAGGCTTCTTGTTAATAGCCCATTACTAAAACTACACTTAGTTTTCTTAGCAAGACAGCAAATTGATAGTCTGTAAGATTCACACATGAAAATATAAGTGTTATTTATTTTTATCTATTTCCCCTGAAATCCTTCAAACTATTATTATTATTGTTATTATTTAAGTGAGCACTCCTAAACAAAACATCAATAAGATAACTAGATTCTTTTAGAGAATACAGGTCTAGGTCTGTCTCCATTATGCACATGCCAACACCTTACACATGTTTCTGGGTTCTTCCAAAAGAAAAAAGAGACAGGCTTTGGTGGTGAAATGACAGGGAAAGGGTTATCTCTGTCAACAAAGTAATCTCAAATCTCCTTTCACCATGCCCTTTTGAGCTGATTTATGAGCTCAGTGTAGAGCCCGAGTCAAACAAAGTTACAGTAATACAGTGAACTCCCAAGGGGCAGTACTGCTGAACCCTGCAGACCTTCATAAGAAGTGTTCTCCAGGGGTTTGTACAATTGGTGTCAGATTGAATACATCTGGGATAGATTTAGACCAACATTGTTTCCAGCAGAGCTGTCCAACTGTTCAACACTTATTGGAAATCATTCTTATCCTCAAGATAACTGTTATCTATCATTTTCTAACATAAGGAGAAATCAATGAAAAGAATAATAATTCTGTGCCAACTAAAAAAAAAATAGAAATTCTCAAAATGAAGGTCAAACTGAGAGTACAAATTAAACACGCGTCTATAAGTATTTTTAAGTATCTAAGAACTATATATTATTGCCTGTACATGTGTAATTTGTCAGACTTGTCATTAGCTTCAGGAAAATGAAGGAATCAGGAAGATGCTGATGCTCTGTGTTCTTTAAAAGCTAAAACAAGGATGAAGTCTGCCTGCTGTCCTTGCTGAAAGCGCATGGCAGTCTGGAGAAAGCCGAGAGAAGCAGTGGTTCAGAGGAAAGAGTAAGCTGCACTATATAGGATGTTGCAGTATTGACCTTTGCACACGTAGCTCTCCTGGTTATTTTTGCAACATGCAACATTTGTTGTATGTCAGTGAATGTGCGTTCATTTAGCTAATAATTCAGTCTTTCAGAGCTCTGAACACAAAGCCAAAGAAGTTCATATGCTTAAGTCAAAACTGAGTCAGTTGTTTGTTTTTTATTTATATTCAAAAAAATAAGATCAGTCTTGGAAAGACATGAAGTGGTCATGGGACTCTTGAGAGAAGTTCCATGCAAAGAGAGGTGCGTAAACACTAAGAGGTTTTCCAGTTTGAGCTTTTTTACAGTTCAGTCCTTGCAGCAGTTAGTTCCTGAGAAGAGTGCACTGAATGTCTGGAAAAGAAAGGATCCTGGTAAAKAGTGCAACTGGCATGCTCTTTTTCATTTCTTTCCCAGGGCAGGTGTGAAGCCAAATAAAATGGTTTGTACTTGAAATAAAGCCAGACTTTATATCTCTGATTTTTCTTTCACTGCAAAAACCAGTCTGTGAGATCCCATATGCTTGCTCCAGCAGAGCAGTTGTGATAGAACAAGGCACTGATATTTGAAGAATTAAAAAAAAAAAAAATCCTTCCTATGTAATGGCATAAGTTTACAGTGTGTCAGACAGTGAGTGAGGAAGCGAGAGAAGGATTTGCTCCATCAGGTTTACCAAGTTTACAACTGGTCTTGGCAAGGAATGAGACACTGACATTTGAAAGGTATGGATAATATAGAAATAGCCATAAGGTAGAAGCTTTTTCTGGAAAAGGGAAACACAAACTCCCAAATATTATTCAGTGTATAACTAACTTAAGGAATGGAAGAGCCAAGGTGAGAGGAAGAATCTAGATATTTTTTTAGCTTAGTTGATATAAAAAATAATAAAGAGTGGCACATTCAGTAAAAGTTTATCAATAGATCCCTTGATATGAACAGGAAAAAGAAACAAACAAAAAACAAAGCAAAGAAAACCAACATCAATTATTGGGGATGAAACAGATATAAAGCAGGAGCTGTGAAGTGCTGCTTTTTGCTCAGGTTTGGTGTCCTCWATTAGTGGATTCTTCTTGATTGCCTTCTGCATATCTTCTACAGTCAGTTCTCCTTGCACAGGATCTCTCCTGCCCTCATCAGTCCTCCTCAGAGACATCTTCCTCATCTTCCACTTAACATAGTGCAAGAATCTCGCCCACAATCCCCACCTCCTGGTGTCTCTTCCAGCCATATGTAGTAACAGGGCACAGCATAGCCAAAAAGTTCTCCCTTTTCTTTATCTGCATTATTTTGCTGTGAGCCAGCATAGACAAGTAGGGCATGAGTTTAGTAAAAAGACCTGAGTTATGTTTTTCTCAATAATAATGTTTTCTTTTATAACAATTAAGAGATTTTTTTTCTCATAAAATACAAATAGCCAGCAAAGGTATTTTCTGAATATTATTTTCTTACCTGAAGGCTGTTGAGGAGTTCGAGGGATTTTTTCTTGCAGAGAAATCACACAATGATGAAGGATTGAAGAGTTGGAGATGAATGGTGTCCAGAGAGTTAAATAATTGTGATGAGAAGTTCCTGAAAACCTGTCATTTAATTATAGCTGTGAAACATATATCAGGAGATTTTACAGATAATAGTATCTGTCCAGAATTCCATTTATTCCTTTTAACAGTAATATATGCTTTCAAAGGCAGTTAATTCTGTCTATATTCCTTTAACGTATTTTGTTCATAAAACTTTCAGAAAATTTTACATCATTCTAGGATACTACATCTTTTTAATCCCAATTGAACGTGATATTTCTATTCATTCATGTAACTATCTTGACAACCAGAGTTGTCACAAATCCTCACTTCTTTTGTAGTCTGCACAGTAATTTCCAACATGCCTCTATAAATTTATGTTWATCAATTATTTAAGCCTTACATAAAACTCAGTTTGGCTTGCAGGAAAGAGCTGTGTGGAACTATGTAAGAAGAATCTGAGTGTACTATTGTCAATGGTGCTTTTTGTATTACAGACCATTCATTCCTGCTATACTTTATTTGGTCAGATCAAAAAGGCAGATTGCATCTACCTTTTTTTTTTTTTTTTTTTTTAAATATAGTAAAAAGTAGCTATTTATTTCAAACTGAATGTTTTATTTTAGTTTGTTTCAGGAATTGCACATTGATACTAGTTTCTTTAATTGAATCATCTATTTTAATAAAATTCATTATTTTGAATAGTTGACATTAAATGTTTTTGAAGAAAAAGCTTCTTGTAAAAAAAAATCTCTCTATATATATATATATTTTCATTTTGGAAATGAGAAATGCTTAAGTCCAGTCTACTGACTATCTCCTCTGAGTTTCATATCAGAGATAAAAGTTCTGGTTTTACTTCAGTGAAATTTTGGAAAATAAAATTATGCCTCTTATTGGCAGAGAAAACAGAGGAATAGTTTGCTTGCTTTCTTGAAAGAAAATTGCTCAAATTAAATTTCATTTAAATCTTCCACACAATCTCCTTTCAATTTATTTCTATTTTAGGCATCTTCAACAGATGAAAGTAATGAGCATTTAAACTTTGACATTGCTCCAATCAGAAAAATCAATTTATTCAATTAGTTATAGGGTTAGAAGAGAGTCCTCTGCCTGCGAAGAGCTCATTTAAATCAGCTTTTTTTTTTTTTTTTTTTTTTCCCCCAGAACTATCACTTATTACAGGGCTTAGAAACTCTCTTAGCCTTCTCTGTCTGACCACTTATTCACTTATTATTGAAATAACCCACGAAAAAGACAGAAGTTTCCTCAACAGAAGTGTAAATATCCTCCCATCCAGAATTTATCATGTCAGAGAAAAAACACACATTCCAGMCAGGAAACAAAGTTTTTCAAACATGGAAGAAGCATCAGACTGTGCCTCCTACATCCCTGATAGGGGCCCATAGTGTTTTAGTGTCTCTAGTGGAGAAAAAATTCACCCCACAACCAACAATTTCAGCCTTATTGTGTTGTTGTAAATATTAAAGATTCTGATGAGCATGCATTAGAGATTATACTGATATCCCTTGACAGAGAGTGCCAAGCAGAACCTTTCCCTGCCTGTAGTGTAGATGGAAAACACTACGGCCTGCAAGCTCTGACATTTTTATTTACATTTTTTTTTAACTCCTGTTCCTGTGAACCTTTGAAAGTCAATCTGAACTGCATTAACTGCAATACTACCAATAGATTTTCCTTTAAATAGATGCACTTTGTTAAACGTTATCAACAAAAAGAACAAGTCATTAGAAACAGATTGAAAGCAGAGACTAAGGATGAGAGAGCCAGAAATGAGAGCCCCTGACCTGATATGCAGCTGATCCTAGTCAGCAGGTCTGGAGCTAGCCATACAAATATTAATCCAAATGACTTCTCTGTGTATTAGATTACCTCAGAAATCAGAAGACTTCATTTAATGTAACATGGTTATTTTTAATTCTAATACAGTGCAGCTATGAAAACATCACCTGGTTCTTTTTAAAACTACRCAGAGATGATCTGGTCCTCAGTATTGGACACTGAACTTATTTAAAGAAAGTTTTGAGCTGACAGGCAGAAGATGAGCTAGAAGAAATGCTGCATCCAGCAATACTCACAAAGACTAAGAAGGGCAAGGTCCAGTTGGAGGTATGTTCCCCAGGGGTCAGTCCTCGGTTCAGTCCTGTTCAACTTGTTCATCAAGGACCTGGATGAAGGCATGGAGTGCTCCCTCAGCAAGTTTGCTGAGGACACCAGACTGGGAGGAATAGCTGATAGCCCTGAGCCATCCAGAGAGACCTGGACAGACTGGACAASTGGGCATTGAGAAACTCCATGAAGTTCAACAAGGGCAAGTGCAGGGTTCTGCACTTGGGGAGGAATAACGCTGGATACCAGTACAGATTAGGGGTGGACCTGCTGGAGAGCAGCCCCGCAGAGAGGGACCTCGGCGTCATGGTGGATGACAAGTTGACCGTGARGCAGCAGTGTGCCCTGGTGGCCAAGAAGGCCAACGGGCTCCTGGGATGCATTAAGAAGAGCATCTCCAGCAGGTCGAGGGAGGTGATTGTCCCCCTATACACAGCCCTGGTGAGGCCACATCTGGAGTACTGCGTCCAGTTCTGGGCTCCCCAGTACAAGAKGGATGTGGAGCTACTGGAGAGAGTCCAGCGCAGGGCTACGAGGATGATCAGGGGATCATCTGCCCTATGAGCAAAGGCAGAGTCTGAGATGCGATCTGATCAGTGTGTATAAATAGCTGAAGAGAGGGATTGAGGAGGATGGGGCCAGCTTCTTTTCAGTGGTGGCCACTGATAGGACTAGAGGAAATGGCTACAAACTGAAGCATTGGAAGTTCCACAGGAACTTAAGGAAACATTTCTTAACAGTGAGAGTGACAGAGCCCTGGAACAGGCTGCCCAGAGAGGTTGTGGAGTCTTCTTCTCTGGAGATCTTTAAAACCCGCTTGGATGCAGCCYTGTGCCACGTGCTCTAGGTGACCTTGTGTATGCAGGGGGGTTGGACTAGATGACCTCTGGAGGTCGCTTCCAACCTTAAGCATTCTATGATTCTAGGATGGTGAAATAGCTTTGACTGTAGAATTTTGGTTACAAATTATACACAAAATAAGAAATGGAATGTTTTAACATAAAGAGGGAAACTATAGAATACCTTTAAAAACAGAATCAAGGTAACACTCATTTCCTCTTTGAATGAAACTATTATTTTATTAGCATCATAATTTATTAATTCATTTATAAAATTTATCATTTAAGCAGTGTTGCATTTCTAAAATACAAGCTTGGTCTTTTTTTCCCTCTTGTATTATGGACCTTAACAATTCTATGCATTTGGCTATGGATTTTTGCAGTCTAGTAACAACACAAAGAATTAGTGTATTATTTTTACAGATGAAAATTAACTATGTATATATATTTACAGGTGCACACACTCATGATATAATTGCACTAAGTAAGATGTGTAGTAGTTACAAGAAGGTATGGCTGTGGTCTGGATAGAAAGGACAGGCCACATCTTTAAATCATTATGGAGGTTTACTTTGTGTTTSTGGGCTATGAAAAGACCACACACACAAGGTCTGGTGTTTAAAAGATTTGGGAGATCAAAATGGATTTAGATCTCTTAACAGCTCTGAACTTTGAAGATTTCTAATGATCTCTAGCCATTAATTCCTTCATGAAGTATAACAATTTGAATAACTAGATTTATAAATTTAATGAGCTATCCCGAAGTAAAATTTCAGTTGCAGGTAGTAGAACTTATATTTTAATTATTATAATATTACCAATATTCTTATATTAAAATCTTAATGTTTAAGTGAACAATTTAGGCATCAAACATCTTAGTTTAATATCAATGTTAAAATGGGCTTGCATATTACTGGTTCAAGTATTTGGTTTTATAGGACAATTTTTTCAAAGCGCAATGAACTGTAGGATTTCTTAATGCATGCAGGGCTGTACATGAATATTTTTAGTATGAGTAGAGGACAATTACTGATGTCAGTCCACAGCTGAAATTCCTTTACTTAATTCCTAGTGCCAACAGCTGTTCTTGGTCACACCCAGACAACCTCAGGAGGGGTCACACGAGTATGTTGGAGAAGTTGGCTCTTGCTCCATATGAAGATGAGCTCAGCCATCARCAAAGCTTGGCCTTTCAGCAACAGCACAGAAAATTGAAAGCAGCAAGCCAATTGCTCAGTGATGATTTTTTAAGACTGACACACAACCATGTCCTTAAATCTTCAAGAAGGAGACAAGTTTARGAAAATCTATCAGCAGCTTATTCCATCCAAGATGTTTGGAACAGCAATCCTTTTTATCAACAGTGTTGGGGCACCTCCTTATCTTAGAGTGCCAATAAGCTAAAGAAAAGAAAATAAAAGACCTTGATCAATGGTATTTAATTATTTCCTCACTAATTATCATTAGTGGTATATATGTTTTTTCCATTCGATGTACTTTATGTGCAAACATACGTCATGTGATCAGCTSATTGGTGACTGATTAGCGTGGTGGCTGTTTGTCTTGCCTCATTTTAAATTAGATGATTCAGGAAATGCCACATCTGTTTAGTGTCGTCCAAGTGTTACCAAAATTCACAGCTAGTCTTGAATCAGCTGCAATTAGCAAGCAGAAAGCTCTGCTTGAGTTCAGAAATTCAGTTTGGGGCATTCACTCTCAGACACACATACATATGATTTTSTTCTGCCTGTCAACATTAGTATAAGACATTCTTCATCCATGAYAGCTTGTTCTTTTTTTATTATTATTTTTTCTCCTCTCACTTTTTCCCTGCTTTTTATTTATTTCTTTTTCAGAGTAGTCTCAAAACTCAGACACCTACCATCTCTTTCTTACTTCCCAGTGTTTCAAAAGCTCTCAGCATTAGATATTTTCCTGGTCAGTGTCTTACTTCCAGGAGATCAATCCCTCCAGCCTAGTTGATTTAGGATCCCACCTGATTTAGTATCCCAGGGTGTTTAGAACCTCTCACCTCTCCAATGGTGGGAATCCACTCTCCCCAGATGGTCCTACCCYATCCTTGAAGGACACAAGATGCTGGAAGACAATGCAGCAGGAGAATCTGGAAAACCAGAAGATCCATGATGGATAAGCATGATTGCTGTTAGAACTGTGCTGCAGTCAGATGACTCTGCAGAAGATGCACTGACCGATAACTGTGTAGGAAAAAAAATCTAATTTTGAAGCTGTTATAAACATTTCTTTAGACATAATAAATAGAACTAGAAAAAAAGATTTATCTGAAAAATCTTTTATATATATATTTATACATAAATTTTTATATATTTTTTATATAAAAATCTTTATATAAAAAGATTTATATGAAGATTTCTAAGACTGTGTTAGAGACCATTAAGCTGCAACATATAAATGCAGAGCTTTCTTTGGACTGTTTCTGAGGTGCCTCTTTGTAGACAGCAAAAGTGTCTCCACTGGTTTTCCTGCCCCATAGGATGACAATGACATCTCTTCCAGGATAATTAGCTTGCCATGTGCTGAGACACAAGAAGACTCAACACCCCACAGGTAACATCCCACAGATAATCTGCTATTTACTGATACAGGGCTAATTAATTCAAGTGCCCCCTTCCTTATCTACAATTAAAACAAACAAACCGAGACTTTCAGGCGGAAGAGCCTAGCTATAGTGTCTTCTTCTAAACCCTGGGTTATGAGCGGATAAAGAAGTATTTCATAGTAGCTCAGTAGCTTGGAGATAGGAATCACAGAATCACAGAATATTCAAGGTTGGAAGGGACCTCTAGAGATCATGTAGTCCAACCTTCCTGCTCAAGCAGGCACACCTACAGCATGTGGCACAGGGCGGCATCCAGGTGGGTTTTGAAGACCTCCGGAGAAGGAGACTCCACAACCTCCCTGGGCAGCCTGTTCCACTGCTCTGTCACCCTCACAGTAAAGAAGTTCCTCCTCACCTGGAGACGGAACTTCCTGTGCTCCAGCTTATGGCCATTACCCCTCGTCCTATCRTTGGCCACCAATGAAAACAGCTTGTCTCCTTCCTCCCCGCATTCTCTCTTCCTGAACTTATACATATTAATCATATCCCCTCTCAGCCTTCTCTTCTCCAGAGAAA
The DNA here is from genome assembly GCF_003342845.1 of Nothoprocta perdicaria. Classification (NCBI taxonomy): domain Eukaryota; kingdom Metazoa; phylum Chordata; class Aves; order Tinamiformes; family Tinamidae; genus Nothoprocta; species Nothoprocta perdicaria. Next base: position 578,121 of record NW_020456143.1, read on the forward strand.
ACAGGCCCAGCTCACTCAGCCTCTCCTCGTACAAGAGATGTTCCATTCCCTTAATCATCTTAGTTGCTCTTCGCTGGACCCTCTCGAGAAGCTCCACGTCCCTCTTATACTGGGGAGCCCAGCACTGCACACAGTACTGCACACAGGAATAGGCAATGCAACTGCAAATATTTCTCATGCAGCTAMAGTGAAGGCAGCTTGGAGGATGCTGAGGGACTACTGGCACGGGGGAACTGGTAGAGAGTAGCCAGTAGTTTTGATAAACCTCCAATTTGCTGAAAGAGCATTCAGCATTTAGCACCATGCAAATATATCACCATCATCATATATGCTATTTCTATTAACGTTAGAAATATAATAAACTGCAATAAAATAGAAAGTTYGTGATAGATGCACCGTTTCCAAACCAAGAGGAAATATTATCCCATTATAAAAATACAATCTTACTGGATAGATGTTAAAATTTGTCGCCTACAATTTGTGACTCTTCCAGTTTTATTAATGTCACATCTCACCTAAATGATTCCTGCACTCAGTTGTTAACACTGCATCTCTCCTAGAAAAGCTCTGAAAGAAGACTTCCTCCAGTTCAGCACAAATTCACCTACCTCTGTTATTTCTCTTCCACTTTTTGAGTATTTCACAGTTTGCTCTTTCCTTGTTTTTTAATACATTTTATTGAAAAACTCCAGGAATATTCTCTAGAATATTTTGCAGACCAATTTTGGTCATCATTTCCTACACTCTGACAGGTACAAATAGTCTTTAGCTGCAGCCATCTGAGAGCCATAGGAGAGCTATGTGTTAACTTGGGCGCTTCAATTAAATGTTAAGAGCTAATCGGAATAGTTTCATGCCAAAAATTGGGACTCCAGTGTTGAGCATAAGTTCCTTTTCACACACACTCTTCATGAAATTTCCTTTTTCATTCATGGACTCTATGTACTACTTTTCTTTCATATCATCTTATCTAACTTGTCCAACATTCCATTCTTATCCAACTTTTTATACATTTGTGTGACATTTCAACGAAAAATGATGGGGAAGGGAAGGGAAGGGAAGGGAAGGGAACCTGTAGCTCTCAGAGAAGAGAAATAAATGTGTTCTCCCTCTGTAAAGAAGTCTACTTTTTGATAGTAGAGGGACAAAGAAAAAGAAGATTGGAGAAAATATTAAAAGAAGAATGTCTTGCCCTAAGTAGTGGCAAAAATAGGTCAGGTATCATATTTAAAAAAAAAAAAAAAAAAAAAAAAAACAGTGGAATATCTTAACCTGCTTATCCTATCCAAAAGTGACTGTGAACATTTAGTAAATGGTTGTGTGAACCTTCACAAGTAAATAAGTTCTACTTCAGCCACTTGAGCTACACCAAATCAAATTGATTAGAGACCTGAAAGACAGTAATTGTAAGATCTGGTTAATTTATCTTTCATTATGAGGGATCATAGAAATATTAGCTTAGGAGCAGTTTATTTTTACTCTGAACTGTGTAATTTCTACAYAAATAAAATAAAATCTGTAGCAGTAACTCTCTACAGCTCAAAGATTCCACTTAAATCCTAGATTCTCTCAATATGTGTAGAAATACTTGACACAGGAGTCATCTAGGCTGACAGCAAACAGACGGTGACTGTAGTCCGGCCAGTAACATGCCACTTAGTTAGAGTGGAAGAACATTGTCACTTCTTTGATATGAAGCCGTGAAAACACTATTGAGAAATGAAGGGTGTTTTCCTGCAGTTTTGAGGAAAGCATTTTGATGTAATCATGAGCATTTGTCTTGCTTGTTCCACCCTGTCATCGCCAAAGATTGTTCAAAGATAATCATACTGCTACACTTAACTTGAGGTACCTTTTGCAAATAAAACCCTGAGAAACTACAGTTACAGAGTAAAGAAAACAGGAGGTTACAAATATTTATATAAAATAGAATTACAGATATCCTGACCATCTTTGTATGTGGCTCCTGTTTCTGGTGGTTGCAGCTTGTATCCCAGTGACTTTGCTGCTTAGAGTCACTTGCTGAAAGAGTAGTGTTCACTAAGTAAATATTAACATACATTTATTTCCAGCCAAGAGAGCATGTAGTAAGTAGAATTAAGAAAAAAAAAAAAAAAAGCAAAAGAGAACAAAAGAGAACAAATTGTTAAGTTCAGCCCCCAGGAAAGGGTAATGATGCAGTGGGTTTCTTGACCTTTTCCTCTAACTATGCATATGAGAAGGCTCTTCTAGATCCTCATCACACCAGCTAAGAACCTTGTTAATCAAATTTTCCTGTGTGTTGCTACCTTTTAATTTGAATTATGTTTTCCCACCAAAATGTATAACTCCTTCATGTATTTGYTTCTCAATTGTTGTCTCTCAGCCTTCCCTTTCCTAAAGTGGACAGGCTATATCATTTTAATCTTCCTTTGTAAAATCAGTTCCTTCTGGTCCTGATTCTTTTGCCATCAGTCCTTTGCCTCATATTACAGTAAGTCTTGTATTTCTTCACAGTGAGTAATGTAGAAATGAGTAATGTAAGTATATGACTCTACTGACATTACTTAAGTCCATAGTGCATCTAAAAACAAACCAGAAAATATCGTGATTTTTATCTCATATTTTCAGATGATCCCAACACGACATTTTTGAAGATTTTTTTCAGAAACATCCTTTCAATACAACTCGTTGTTGTCTGTCCTTTTTAACAGTTTATCTTGGATTAAAATCTTCTTCACATCCTTTATCAGGAAAATCAGTCCTTTCAATAATATATTGGAGTAATGCCTTTGGTAAATCCACATTGAAGGGGAAATTTTTAATTATCGCTTACTGTATGATACTTCTTTTCCTTTCAAATTATTTCTCTTATCATCACTAGGATATCTAATCTACAGCAATACTACTACATTGATAGACTTTTCCTGCAAGTTTGCTTTACAGACTACTGAAAGCAGATTAAAGGGGAGGTCCAGATACTAATTTCCCCTTCTAGTATATAGATGCTGGATTTTCTAAGATCATCTTCTATCAACCTGTTATTTCATTTGCCATTTTAAAAATTTCTGTAGTGCTGAAGTCATTGGCCTTAGGTTTTCAGTTCAATCAGTTTTTTTTTTTTTTTGTTCTTTCTGTCATAGATGTGGTAATTCATTTTCATAAACTCTTTCCCATACTTTCTTTTTCATTGTCATTCCATTCCACAAAAACTTGTGAAAAGTAGACTTGTTAGTTTCTTTAACTATAGAAATAATTAAGTACATATCATTTTTTTTTAATTTTCCAGTKAGAAGTTATCAGAGATTTACTTCTAGAGCATCCCCCCCACCCTCCTTTTGTGACATCCTTTACTTTAAAAGCTTTCATTTTCTGTGTTATAGTCTTTCTCAACTTAAAACCCCAAAGTAGTCACTCTGGATAAACTTTCGATCCTCTTCCTTTTGACATTCTACTTGTCATGAAATTTTTCATGAAAAGCAGTCACACCATAATATAAATGCCAGGGCTCAATACTAAGAAAGATGTTGCCGGAGAGAYAAAAAAGAGCTGATATTGCAAAACCATAATACATCCTGTCCTATGCAACAAGTCTACCATGACTCTAGCCAATAATGTGTTTAAATTTCTTAAGTCTGTGTAGTTCTGAAGTTAACATCATGTCCATAAATATCACTGATGTCAATTCACATCACTGATATCAATCCTTAACATGAGATAGGATAATGCATGTACAGACTTGCCCAGTCAGGCTGCSTAGTGATTGTTCTGTGCAAAAGAATTAGTCAGATTAGGATATAAAAYGCTCATGATAGTTGACACACAGTAGTTGACAGCATAGGTTTAATAAATGAGATTAAGACTGTGTCAAACAGATACAGCTGAACCAGCYCTCTGAATGATGTGCAATTACAGGAAAAACAAAACCAAACAAAACAAAAACACACCACCCTCTTCAGAATTGTTTAAGTTTATTAATAAGTATGTTTTTAGATAATAGAAAGTTGTCTGCTTTACTGTATATATTGCCTATTTTGTCTATACTGCACTTTCAGTGGAGAATCCATATGATAAAATTCTTGCACACAAACAAACTAAAAAAAATCCCTTGTATCTACTATGTATGTAATATACATTGACAGGTACACTTTCATCCAACACAGAAAACTTTCTTAGCTTTTACTTAACTACTTTTTTTGGGGGGGGAAAAGGGTTGGTGGAAGTAGGGAAGAAGTGGAGGCAGTGCTGTTGATCCAGTCAAAGACTCTAGACAAGGCAGGACTGCTATGATCTTCTCACCTGACCTCATGGGACATAAACTTTCACCCTTTCAGCTGTGGCAATCAGTTTAGAGCATTTCCCTTTGACATTTACTGCCCAATGATATTTATAGCCAGGTTTGTAAAAGGTGCATGAGCAATCACTATAAACTGATATTTGCACAAGTAGCACATCCTAGTCTATTATAAATACTAACCACGTAGCAACATCTTCCTTATAGGTTATTTAAGGTTTTAGGAGAACGTATTGTTTTTACAGAATTGTTGCCAAAAATAAAAACAAAGAGAAAACATAAAAGTGCTGAGTAGAATCTTTAGCTAAGAGAAGTTCAATGTGAATTTGGAGAAGATAATCCAAAAAAWTTTTTTAAGCTGTTAATAATTGTGATAATGACTCCATCAATGTGACAAGTATTCACATGAAGAAACTACTTCATTTGGTGGTGATTTTTGAAAAAGAGAATTGTTCTTTGGCAAAAACTAGCTGATTTATTTACTTTAACATTCTCAACTGAGCACTGAATCACCCCTACATAAAAAAAAAAAAAAATTGTACTTTTTCTTAAAACATATTTTATACAGCAATATGCAAACCAGAAGAGTGAGATAATTATACGATGATGGCATTTTGGCTGTACTTTGTGCATTTTAATACATTAGAGAGACATTCTTATAATCACCACACCTCTGTTTTGTTTTCTGACCTGCAAAAAATTGTGTGCGTGAAAGCAAGATGTGCTAAACTGTAACAGACTGAACTTAGAAGTTTGGTATGAGCTGATTGCTTTCCTTCTTAGAAAGCTGTCCTAATAGACTTGTCAGGTGAAGATTAAATCTCTGCATATTTCACTGAGGCCAGAATTCCTGCAGCTAGTCTYTATTTGGCAGGACACATCAAAGGAATTACATCTGTAAAAATGAGCCTCTATGGCCCTTCTGTCAAASTACAATCTTTGCAAGAAGTATTTGACATCTAAATAGTTTTGATAAGCAATGTGGTATTTTATAAGCAACTTCTGATCATGGAGGCTTTGGGGCAAGTTCAGGGAATAATTTGATCCCAACAATTATGGATTGATTGTGGAAGGATCACAGAGAACATCTTGAAAATAAACTGCAGAATAGTTAGAAATTTTGGAAGTGACCTGGTTCTATTTTGTGCTGTTGGTTTTCTACCAGCAGCTGTGGCTTTGCCTAGCCACATCTTGAAAACCTCCAAGAGCTCTCACTGTGGGAGATGTACTCCCAGCAAAAAAGGTTTTCCTGATGTCCCATCTGAACCTTCCAAGTTGCAAATCAGCCTTGTTTTATCATTGGCTATTACCAAGAAAAGTTTCATTGTGATCTTTGTAACTGTTTTCAAATAGTAATGAACTGCTATTAAATGGCTACTTGTCATCCTCTTCACCAGACTAAACAAGCACACTTCTTCTTGTAGGTTATATTCTCTTGGTCCATCCACATATTGGCACCCTTGAACTGGGTCCTTTCAGATTTCTTGGCATCTTTCTGGACCTGCAGGGCCCCAAACCAGACATCGCATCCCAGGAGGGGTCACAAAGCAGATAATACTTTCTCTCAACTTGTTTGTTTCTCAGATGTAGTTTGATATGCCATTTGCATCATTTGTGACMCACATTCAGCCTGGTCTTCACCATAAAATGTAGGTATTTTTCAATAAAATTGCTTCTCAGCCTCTTCATTCCCATGTACAAGTGCAAAGTTCTCAGGTGCAGGACAAACATCATGAAGTTTATGTTGGTCAGTCCTTAAAGTCCCAACTGACTGAAATATCTACTAGCACAAGTTGATATCATCCATACTTTCACTGAGGATACAAGCTATACATACAGGGACCCAGAGAAGTGAGAGAAGTCTGTCTGGTGAAGAAATACTAGAAGCAACAGGAGACTGATGGCAGAATCATAGAATCTTTAAGGTTCAAAGTGACCTTTAGAGATCATATAGTCCAACCTTCTGCACATGCAGGGTCACTTAGAGCATGTGGCACAGGATTGTGTCCAAGCAGGTCTTGAAATTCTCCAGGGAAGGAGRCTCCACAACCTCTCTGGGCAGCCTGTTCCAGGGCTCTATCCATGTGAAGAAATTTTCCCTTAAGTTTCTGTGCAACTTTTGATGCTTCAGTTTGTGGTCACTTCCTCTAGTCCTACCGCTGGCCACCACTGAAAAGAGCCTGGCCCCATTCTCCTCACTCTCTCCCTTGATACTGCTCAGGTCCCCCCTCAGCCTTCTCTTCTCCAGGCTGAACAGGCCCAGCTCTCTCAGCCTTTGCTCGTAGGGCAGATGTTCCAGGCCCCTGATCATCCTGGTAGCCCTGCGCTGGACTCTCTCCAGCAGCTCCACATTCCTCTTGAACTGCAGAGCCCAGCACTGGACCCATTGGCCTTCTTGGCCACCAGGGCACACTGCTGCCTCATGGTCAATTTGAAGACCACTTCATAGTCATAAAATCTGGAGTAGCCCTGATAAGACAGGTTATTTGTGGAAGGATATTCTTTCTATTCCCCAGCTCTTGATGTGACCAAGATAGGAGACTGATAGCCAGTCTGTCCATCAAATGGCATTAAAAAAAAAAAAAAATACCCCTCATATGCTCTGTAGGAATAAATCCATGGCTGACTGATCTTTATAAAAATATTTTTTCAAATAATTTTTTAAAATATGACCTAAAAAGCATGAGAAAACATGAGAAAAACCTGAATACTTTCAAGAACATGAGAGATATTGTAGCATGCTCAACAGATAACTCACTATACTTAGTGTCAGGGGGATCACAGAGCGACAGCTACCCAAATAACCTCAGCAAAATTTTACATAAAGATTTCATTTTCCTGTTATTTGCAATTCCTCCTAAGCAATATGTCTTCACCACAAAACTATCTGGGAAAAAGAAACTTAATAGAATATTTCTTAATTAATAGCAGCAAATAACATTTTAGACACAGCAATTAAGACCTGGAAAACAAATGGTATTTCTGCCCTAACAGAAATGAGATTCAGTTGCAGTATACCAGCTGAAGACTAGATGTTAAATATTCCAATGTTCTTTATTTGTCCTATCTTTACATACATACTGTGATTCCATAGAAGTTTAAACCACAGTTAATCCCATGTCTCTTCCTATCAATCTCATATGAAAAACCCATTTTACAGAACAGAGAGTGAACATGTTTTAAGTTTCCTCGATACTCTTGCTTCTACTTCCAGAACACCTTGTGATGAAAAGGCAATTGCAGGTTCCAAACTGGTCTAAATATATAATTAYAATAATAGACAGAGATGTTCTAAGAGTAAAATAGCCAGTGCAGCAAGAAAAATTACAGGCTACACACACATCCCAGCTTTGTTCTAGAAGGAGAGAACCACACCCACGCAAGGTATTAGGCTTTGTATGAGAAAATAGCAGCCTGCCTGCACTGCATATCTCTGTGTGCATACACATGTCACTTCTTAAAAAAACAGGTCATAGGAAAAATAAGATATCATATTTAACACATTAACACCGCATGCCATTTCAGACAGTGAGATAAGATAGAATGGTGAGTAGGCCTAACTGTTGGTGTTTAAGCTATTAATCATAACCTCTCCTTTCTAGCAGCATGGGGGAATAAGCCAGCATAGCTAACATATTTCTCGTGTATATGCTAGCCTGTACTTCTCTACTGTAAATGAGCTATCTTTCCAATATTGTGATTTGATCCAGTATGCCTTTTAATTTCGTTGTGGATTAGTGTAATCAATGGCAGCTGCAAAGGGAAACATACTCAAATKTATTTTCATTATTTCAGATCAAACTGAAAACAAACTTTTGGGCAGTATGTCATGGAATAAATTAAATCTCATGTACTTCAGATTACATTCTAGACATGATGCATCAATCATACTCTCTGTGAATTACATTTTTTTTTTTCCATTCTGCTTCTTGATGACCTTTTAGTGTGTTCAAAGGAGAGTATAACAAAGTGGAATTACAGAGATCATTTTACACCCTTCTCTTATTTTATATTTCTACAAATCATTGCAATAAAACATGTATTATGAATCTAAAAATAGCAGACCTAGATTACATACGTTCAATAGATCACCAGTTGGGTTGATTAAGTAGCAGGAGTTAAAGAACACAAGCCACAACATTTATAAGCCATTAATACCAGTTACAGTAAACTTAGTCTGAATATTCAGGTTTCATGGATTTACGCAGGGACAAACTGATCTTGAGGCTTGATTTTTGCCTGAATGTGTATTTGCAGTTCAGTCAGGAAATTCAATATAATTATTGCCTCACATTCTAATTTTTGATTTATCCAGATACTCTGTTGATGTGGGGAGAGAGGTGCTATACAAGATAGTTTGGCTGCACTCGTGTATCACAGACAGAGCACCACATCAGGACATTCCAGCTCAGGGTGTACAACACTCTACCCGCAGAGAAACCACTCCTGAAACCATCAGTTAAAAAAAAAAAAGAATAGAATTCAATTAAAGGTCTTCCTTTTTTTTTTTTTTTTTTTCTGTCTTTGACTGAGGCAATATCATGCAGAATAAGCAACAGATGTACCTAATGCTCCTTATGTTCCTTCTTTCCTGTCAAGCAATCAAAACCAACAATTTTGACAACTCATTTGGCTTGTTGCCAATCTTTCCAGCAAGAATAGAGCTTCTTCAATTATCTGCATTTTGGAAAAGAAAGGGAGAAAGGGAGAAAGGGAGAAAGGGAGAAAGGGAGAAAGGGAGAAAGGGAGAAAGGGAGAAAGAGAGAGAAAGAGAGAGAGAGAGAGGGAGAGAGAGGAAGGAAGGAAGGAAGGAAGGAAGGAAGGAAGGAAGGAAGGAAGGAAGGAANAAGGAAGGAAGGAAGGAAGGAAGGAAGGAAGGAAGGAAGGAAGGAAGGAAGGAAGGAAGGAAGGAAGGAAGGAAGGAAGGAAAATCAGTACTGGTTAAAAGAATGTTTTAAAAAGAATAAAGAAGTATATGAGGGGATAATAGGGATAGCTGAAAAATCCGTCCCCTAAAACAATGTAGTTTCTCATTTTATACCTGTCTTCTTCAGAGGATTGTGTTGCATCTAGAAAAAATAATTCTTAACACACATTGAAGACCAAGCCAGAAAGTACCATGTTGTCTATCTATTTATCTTGTTATCAGTAAAGTAAAAAATATCTCCAGAGCTTACTGAAGACAGGGAATGTCTTATGAACCTCTCTACAGAAACCTGTAATACAGCAGCCTGTTTCATCTCAAGGAACAAAATCATTGTTTTCTTATAAAGAAGCAGAAGTTTCTGGGCTTTAAATCAGTATTTAAACAAATCTGTTTGACCTTTATGCTTAAAAAAAATACTGAAATGTGTTGTGCTTTTCACACCAAGCAAGTAGTCCCAAATTGTGATTTGAACAGAGAGTGGTGCTCAATAGTCTTTACAGTCCTTATATCTGGATAAACTTTCCAAATCATATCATTAATACAGTGCTTCATCCAAATCAAAATAGTTAACCCATTATGTAAATCCTTCAACCTACCATGTTAACACTCTTGCTTATGTAGAGTACACCATCATCTCAGCACTACTAACCATAGTCAAGAACAAGCTATCTTAAAACAGAAACCAAATGGCCATACTTGAAAACACAATGCCACACAATGAAAACCTCAAGTCCATTGTCAAGGAATTTTATTTTGGACATTGAATCTGGAATTTTATTTTATGTTTGCCTCATTACTTTTTATTATGCTATGAAAAGCCATTTTTTTTCTAAGTCTAACTCTTTGAAGAGAGGGCTGCCAAATCCACTTAAGAACCAGATGATAAAGGGAGTGATATTTCTCCACTTAATTTCCACTTAAGAACCAGATGATAAAGGGAGTGATATTTCTCCACTTAATTTCCTTTTTCTTAACTTTTTACAAATAACCTGCCATTTCTGAATGGTTTTCAATCTGTAATTATATTGTCTTCATTCCTTATTCCTGCATATCTTGAGGAAAAAAAAAATACACTGATGATTTTAGATTCATGTGAATAAACCTATGCATTTGTATCCTGAATGTACTCTTCCTTGTGTTCTTTATATTGAGCTTATTTAAGCTCAAAAAACAAGTCCAGCACTGCAAGGTCAGGATCACTACTATTACACTTGTCAGGCAGTGTATAGGTAACTCTTAAAAACATTTATTGTAATGTCAAAGTATATAAAACACCAAAGTCAATAACCTCTTAAAATTCCACACAAAATTACTGTTTAAGTAAAAGAATATCTCCAGAGCAAATTAAACCACAGTCAGATTTGTATCAAATATAGTGTGCTATAATACTTTAAGAAATCCAATGAAGTCATTATTACTCTCTTTAAAAAGAGTATTGTAATGCAGAATTCTTAGAAAACCACATAATCACCCTGTAAAAGATTGCAGGTACTAATTTAACTGTTGTTACTTGAAATAAAATTATTAAGACAGTAACAAGGTACARTTGTATTGCTAATCAAGAGGCTGATCATGTCCTAAAACTTTAACACTACCTCTTAAAATGACTGAATATCCTTCTTTATCATTCCTATTCAGTACATTTTGTTATGAAGAAGACATAATGCTGTTCTGAGTATCTCATACTAGTTTTAGATGTAAAATATAGCTGTATAATTATGTGAGCATATTTTTTTTTCCAGGAGAGTCTGGGGAACTTCTCAAACAATTTCACAATACAGACCCCCTAAAAAATACACAGAAAAGAACAGTTTAGAGTAAATCTTCCTTCCTTCCTTCCTTCCTTCCTTCCTTCCTTCCTTCCTTCCTTCCTCCCTCCCTCCCTCCCTCCCTCCCTCCCTTCTTTTTCGACTGTTCCTCTGGATCCTAAGGTCAACAGCTTAGACTAGGCAGGTTTGCAAAGGCATGTCAGCACCTGAGGTCTTTCCTGGGAGGAGTATGTTGGTAATGATGGGGAGTTCTTCCTTATTATTTATAGAAGGGGCACAATGAGGTTGAAGGTTTCTTTATGTCTATTGAGACCATTTTTATGTTTTCTAATATCCTTTACACCTAGTCCTTTCTTCATTGGTTTACAACTCCATGTTACATCTGAATTTACTATATATATAACATGCAAACTTTGCATATGCTAGTTACTTCTTCCTTGTTCATTTTTTTTCCCTGTATTCATTTTTGTCCAACTCCTAAGGCTGCATCACTATCAGTACTGGTGAGTTATTGATAGCCCTAGGAAAACTGGTGTTATTCTCTGCACAAATTTTCAAGACCATTGTTGCAGCCCCAGATATGTATTCCTTCAAGATGTATCTGAGTTGCACCACAGAAACAGTTTGCTCTTGCATAGTGTAACAATTTGTCATTCCTATCCAACTCAAAATTATCAGCAATAGGCACTGCACTGTGTAATTATACAAATCTAAATTATCTAAAATTGATTCATAGTCACTGGGTCATTAGTCAGCTACTGTTACAGCTGAACAAGCTAAAACAAAGCAAGTGCAGCAAAAACAAAGCAAGAATGACAGCCCCAGGGCTGAGACTGCTGTTAGTTTAATGAAGAGCCTGTGCCTGAGTTAAATAACAGAACTGTGCTTTCTACACAACAGGGTGTATATATATATATATTCATATATATGTGTACAGTAAGAGCATCTACTGGTTGTATTACACAGGTATGGTTTTCTGGCATAGGCTCCATGAATGACAGCTTAGTCTGGCTTTAGATCTGAAAAGACAAACAATCTCACTGGTGCAAAATTCTAGGCCAATAATATTGAACTACAGTAGAGCAATGTACATTTTCAAATAAGAGTCAAGCATTAATGGGTTGACTAGCCTTATCATTTATCTGTCTGACTACAAATTACAGTACTAACTCATGAAGGATCCTTATTATCTAGACCATGTGACATCATAAAGTGATTTTAAGGGGAAAAATCACATACAAATGAATGTTTTCAACTATTTACAAAATCTTCTATGTGTGGTCAACAGGCTGCTTTATTCCCAGATCCATTCACCTCTTGGCCATTCAGACCCTGTGGGAGGTCCCCACAGAGCCTGAGTTAAGATGGCCAAGGGTCTCCTGGGCTGACCATGTAGTGACTGTGTATTTATATCAGAAAACTAAATGCTGGGTGTACTAAGCTCACAGACTTTCACAGTATATGAGGTATGGCTGCTGGTGATGTGTGACATTACACAGTCAAGAAGGTAGGCAAACTTCTAGAATTCCTTACAAGGTAGCTTAAAACTATATAAACTTTAATAAATCAAAACATCTTAAGCTAATATCTTGAATTTACAGATACAATTTACTAAATAAGAGGAGGTAAAGCTCAGCTTATAAGCTGAGCTTTATACCAAAGTGACAGAAGAAATAGCTATTAAAATGAGATAGTAACAGATATTTTTTTCCTGACCTTAAATGTCTATTGATTATCAGTTGATTATCTCTTAATTTCACTGTGGATTTTAAAAATAATTTACTCATCATAAAATGCACACAATGTGTTTTACTGTTTATTGCACAAAATCTGATACCATGTTATTGTGGAAGAGACACATTTTAATTTATTTTCATTTTTCTTTACTGTTAAAAAACAGTAAACATAGAAAGTAAAATTAAAATAAAAATAGAAATGAAAATGTAAGTAATAGCTGAAAAAGAAGAGAAAATATGTGTGCATTTTTTAAAAAAAGCTAGACAAACTCTGAGAAAGGGATTTGCAAATTGCCATGTTCATATCTGTCAAAACTCAAATCCCCAATACCTACAAGCCCTTTATCTACCCCTTATACAGAATTATTGACCTGTGTTAGCATGAACTCCATCTTTGCAGTCAAAATTTTTGTGTGAAAATTTATGACCCTGCCTCCACAGGGCTGAATTTTACCCTTAAAGAAGGGTGTACATAGACAAAGTACCTTCCTCAGTGTTTCAACTTTGATCAGGATGGGCTATTTTAGGTAAATAAATATCTGCATGCATTTAAACATTTGCTACATGTTGAAGTCATCYCTTCATTCAAAACAATAATTCATATCTAAAAGCTATTCAATTCATTTCCAAAAACTGACTGTCTCATATTACAAGGTTTGAGCTAGATTTAAAATGACTTTTGGTAAAGTGGAAATCACAGCTTCCTCTTGGGTAGGATCCTGCTGATGTGAGTAAGTAGAATTAAAGTTTATGATTTTGTTACTTCTAGCCTAGTTACTTCTTGCCTTCTCTAAAAGTATCCAGAGAATTGTATCTCATCTCCCCCTTGGTCTCTGAAATCAGAGGCAGGAAATCCAATTCAGAGCCTCATTAAAATAGGATTATATTATAGCACTGGATATTGTTGCTCTAAATTGAAATAGTCAGATTTTTAGCTGCTAGAATTTGAAATAATTATATTGATTAGAATATATCCACTAATTTGCATGAGTTAAGGATCTTATCTAGGAATTTTCTAGTCCCAAAGCAGTTTCAACTGTTTTTATGAAGAACAGGGTTCGGAGGCACTTAATCTGAGTTTCTTTTGGCACCTGCTGGGATAATTACAATGGACTGCTGAATTTACTTGCCAAAATATACTCTGCAATATCCAGGCCATATCTTATTTCCTTGATAGGGGACAAAACACTGCACAGAGCAGCTCTTCCTGCGAGCTGTTTTGGTGGAGCTACTTCTGCTTCTCTATTTGTGCAAAGATTTTGCAAAGCCCTTCCGTAATTTATGAGACTAGAGGTCAAGTAGGCGAAGGGCAAGCAATGGCATGAATTTAGAACTTAACATCAGAAAGGTCAAAATTCGGGTTAACGGCTAAATACAGAAGAAAATTAGGAGGTCATATAAAAACGATGTCCTTTCCATATAGCCTTTGCACAGGACCCATGACAGATATGTTGTTTGACTCATGGAAGGAGTGACATTTTTGCCATGAAGTTATCTCTGTCTCAAAACTGAACAAAAATTTCAAAATTCAGCTATACCAGTTTATAATAGTAAACTGGTTCTCTCTCTTTTTTTTTTTTTTTTTTTTTTTAATAAGGGTTGGCTGCCCTTATTAAAGGGCAGTTACGGTTAATTTAATTCAGCTTCTAAACACCTTAAGTCTTTTAAAGAATTTGCCTACTTTCTGTATAAGTAAATGTATGTCTATGTACATATATATATATATGTATATGATGTATGTATAAACTCATATAGAAAAACATACCAGGTATAAAAAAAAAAAAAAAGTTCTCTTTCTCTAGCACAATAKCCAAGAAATCRTAGTAGAGAAATATATATGGCACATCCCACGGGACTGTGGGAGACGATGGTCTAACTGTTGTGGCTTGAGGATTTTCTGAGTCGGAAATAATGCCTCTGTACTCTACTGTAGCCTTCAAGAGATTTCTCTTCCATTAACTTTTTGAAATTTATCTTGAAGTGGTGCAAAATTTTAACATTCACTACAGGTGATTCAACTGCCCATTCTCATGTAACAGATCATACCCACTTTTGAAACTTGTATAGTGGGGACAGTTTTCTTTTTGTGCTTATTTACATTTATCTATATTGAATTTCATTTCCTACTTCTTCCACCAGGTATCCAGGGTTGTAAGGTTTTATGGTTTCACAGTCAGATTTCACCTTAAGTGCCCCAAACATAAACAATTTTTCCTGCCTTGCCATTCATCCTTCTTTGCAAACCACTTGTGTTGAAGAGCACTGGCTTTTTCAGAGATCTCTGAAGGATTTCACTGGTCATCTATTATTACTGCAAAAAGTGCCAGCCTGTTCCTCAGTTTTCTGTCTTCTAGGCAGTTCATTATCAATTTTAAGACCTTATATCTTGTCCCATTGACTATTACCAGAACTTTAAAATAAGGAAATACCAAATTAGTAAATTTGAGTGTTTGCAATCCTTATGCAACTCAGTCTGACACAGCTGTAGTATGTAGTCACTTGCAAAATTTTCTAAAGTTGCYGTGTCTTATTCAATGAACTGAACGTATCTCATTAAAAACATAAGTTTTTGGGGCTCTTACTGATACTGAATACTAATTTCATTTCCTGTTGAGGCAGAAAATGAGTAGTGAATGACAAAGGTTAATTGTGGGAAAACAAAGCACAGTTGAACTTTGTCTTGAAACTTGTCCACCTTTACCACAGAGACATTAATGTCAGAATCCTACTTCACCCAGGTTTGTCTCAGATGTCAATGAGTTCTTTACACTACTGTGTGCTCATCCCTTATTTTCTTGTATGCAATTTGCAGGGTTTACTTAATGTGTTTTGAATAGCTTGAGAGCTATATCATGGCATGTGCTCCAAAATCTGCAAGATGCCTAATAGACAATTCACACAGAGAGATTCTTTTCATCTACTGACCAGGGGTGTTGTGAGAATTAGTAAATAAATCTAAAGGATTCAGATACACAGTGAAGAATGTCATGGCAAAATACAAACTGACTTTAATAATTTGAGCTTCATTGAAGTTCTTAAATATTGTGCATCAAACTTGCACAAACAACGTTGGCTGCATTGTAGACACTGCATTGAATATGCGTATTGCCAATTACCTTTTTATTAAATGACAATACCCCATTCTTTGTACAAAGACACACAGCATAAACAATACAAGATCATGTATTTAAAGACTACGTGGTAATGAATATATATAGACCAGAACAAAATGCGTGCAACTATAATTTTGACCTTTTCTAATATGAATGACTTACTTTATAATGTGGCTTATTTTAAATTAAAGATGCTCACTTTAAATTAAAGATACTCACTCACTCAAGTAATTCAATCAGTAGCGATTGAATGTGATTTTTTTTTCAGAGAACASCCTGAAGTCTGCAAAGACTAGACAGCCCAGATCTGCCAAATCTATTTCACATAAGTAAATTTCATTGACAATAATAGTCCCATTTGGTTAATCAAACTATTTCTGACCAAGAATTTTCTACCAAACAATTTTTAACAGAGAATGCCAGTTAGTTAAATTTTGACCCTTGTAAGGAAACATAAAAATATCAATAAGATTTAAAATATTCTATTGGGAAACTTTTCCTTGTGCTAACAGGTAATTTCTGGCTATGCAAGTATCAGAGTAAGATAAGGAAGGAGGGAGTCAACAAGAGCGAAATAGGAAAATTAACAGTGATTTATTAGTCAAGT
This sequence comes from Nothoprocta perdicaria, assembly GCF_003342845.1. NCBI lineage: Eukaryota > Metazoa > Chordata > Aves > Tinamiformes > Tinamidae > Nothoprocta > Nothoprocta perdicaria. Next base: position 594,546 of record NW_020456143.1, read on the forward strand.
GACTAAGGATTTACGTGGAAGATTTCCTGACCTATTTCAGATGAGGGCTTGAATCACAGCAAGTCCTAACCACAAGGTCTGGGACTTTTCATGGATGAGTTTACTRTAGTTTATATTGCTATTGCTATTTTTCATAAACATTTTAATATTCCCAGAGGAGGAGTGAGAGAAGAAGAGGAAGGAAATATTTGCTTACTCTACAGACATATGGTGAGGGCATTCATCCAGACTATGGAAAATTAATTCAACTCAAACTCAAGACTGAAAGGGAGAGATCATTAAATGCTATTGAATAGTTTGTACTGTCTTGAATGCTCAGTGCTGAAATATAATTTATGCCTCACTAGTCCATAATCCAGTGACCAGAACAGTCAACTAGTCTATGAACACTTCATATGCAAGTTTCTTACCATATGATGCAAACAAGATATTCCTAATTATTGTACCTATTGTACCTTAACCTTCAGAGTTAAGAACTAGATTTTATTTGGGAAATGCAGGTTAGATATAATGAGAATTTAGGTTAGATATAGATTAGATATAGGAAGAATATTTTTTCAATACAAAAGATTTTTTTCCCCACATTTTCACACCCAACTCTTCTAAGCATTAAACATATATAGGATAATTGTGCATTCATAAACTAAAATATGACATTATTACACTTAATGTCATAATCTGATGATTATTTAATCATAGACATATTTAAGATTACTTAATAAAATTACTTTAAGATTACTTAATAAAACATTGGCTAGAGAAATTGTATGTTGTTCTTCCCTTGTCTGCGATTTATGTAGACAGCAGCAAATTATTTTATTTTAGTATGGTGAATTTGCAGATAATGCTATCTATTGATTCTCTAATGTAGCTGATCTAGATAGTGATTGAAGTTAGACACAGCACCACAGACATTAGTGCAGTCTTCATAAATCTGCCTGTTATTCGATCATGTGCTAAGGCAAATAGCCTGTACTGAAGTCCATGCAAYGACAGTTTTGCAACTGTTATTATCCCCCAGAAAGTATCAGATATCTTCCACAGATCTCCCAGCTATAGTTGGCAGAAGGAAGAGAGGCTCTGTATTTCTGTATTTGTAGAAAAAAATGTGAAAAAGAAGGAAGCAAGGTCTAGGAACAAAAAAAAAAAAAAAAAAAAAAAAAAAAGAGTAGGTTAAAAAGCAGTTGCTGTAAAGAGAATAAACACACTATGTAGAGTTGAAGACAAAAATGGGACGTGAAATGAAAATGGATGACTACAAAATATGGCTAGAAAGGGCTAGTTAACATCCTTTCTTTACGTGGGAAAAGGCCATATTTAGCTAAAAGTTGATTCCAAGTATGGGGAGATGAGACAGGAAAGCAAGGAAAATGGAGATGGAAATAACACAGATGGCAAATGATTAGATGATGAAATAATAAAAAAAAGGTTTAATTAATAACTAAAACCCTGTAGACAAGAGTAAAACTGACAGAACTCAGTGACGAGAACAGGAAAAAATGAAAAAAAAAAAGTCTGAAGTTAATGATAAAACTGGATGTCTGGGTAATGGAACATAGTAATTCTTTTACTAATAACTAATAATTACTAGAATAAAGGAGGAAGGAAAGAATGAAATGTAATATGAAGTGTCTTATTATTCACAGTCAGCACTAGTTAGAGGTTACCTTGTACTTCATTATATTTCATATCTTTATATTAAATTAACTTCTATTTTGCTGTCATATAAATAGAGAAGGAAAAAAAAAAAAAAGGAAGAAGGGCTATAGCACATTGAGATAGAGCATCAGTGTAACCCAGTTATGAACTAGATATCAGAGATAAAGGATAAAGATATGTCTACAGAGTTCCTGGTAAATGCAGATGAGAACATGGAAATGAAATGAACTTGAATGGCAGCGCAAGGTAAAACAAACTCAAACTGAGAAGCCAGAATAAACTCCCCTCCAGAATCCTAAAACTTTCACACGAAAGCACAAGTCAAATATTTAGGACTCTTTAGGAAACAGTCATATCAAAAATTATAATGTCTAATGGGAGTAGTGAAACAGAAAAAGAGCAGCTTAGTCCTATTTCTTAATCACATACAGATATTAGAACAAGCTGTGGAGGAAGGGAATAATTAAAGATATGTAATCATAATAAATTAAATAATATGCAACTTTTGTTTACCAAAGTCAGACATTTTTGAAAGAGTAACTTAATTGATAAGGAAGCTCACTTATAAACCAAAGAAAATGTTGCAGATTTTGTCTGTCAGTACTTTGGTAGGGGATTTGATACAATGGCAATACGGAAATTACTTGTGAAACTGGAGAAGATAGGGATTAACTGAGGAACCAACTGCTGAACAAGAGATAGTGCAAGGAAGACAGTGATTGAGGAAGATAGTATCAGGCTGGAATAAGTCTACTAAAGGAATTTCTCAGTTTATGATTTTTAGAAGAATCTTATTTGAAGTTCTTATGAGAAACTTCAAACCTCATTAAGAGCAAATTGATGTAACTCAATTAGGTAAAGACTGTAGTTGTCATCCAACAGCTAGATAACCATGATGACCAAAATCCTCCCTGTGGGTAGATCTAGTAACTCTCTTCAAGAAAATGAATTCCAGATAGAATTCTATATGCAAACATTGGATCCTGGGATATGAGTGATAAAAGAAGAAATGGATCTTATCGTATCAGAGGGAAGTGAAGGAAAGGAAAGGAAAGGAAAGGAAAGGAAAGGAAAGGAAAGGAAAGGAAAGGAAAGGAAAGGAAAGGAAAGGAAAGGAAAGGAAAGGAAAGGA
>NW_020456143.1:597451-605975 GCF_003342845.1 Nothoprocta perdicaria
GAAAGGAAAGGAAAGGAAAGGAAAGGAAAGGAAAGGAAAGGAAAGGAAAGGAAAGGAAAGGAAAGGAAAGGAAAGGAAAGGAAAGGAAAGGAAAGTCTTCTACCTATAACTACATAAAAAAGAAGACTAGATGAATGAGATAGGAGAGTTATTTAAGTTAAAGTACAAACTAGGACAGGCATAAGGACATAGTGAAAAAAAGAACTTTAGAGTCATCAAAACAGTCTTTGACTTCTAGCACGTTTGTGCGGTTAAAAATCTAACTTTTAACATGGAGGTAGATCAGCCCATGTATCTGCTTGACTGTTATTTTGGGCAATAGCAGGAGACTAAACTTAACTCAAGGAAGACCAGGCAGTTTTCCAGGCTATATCCTATATTCCTGTCCTGTTTGATCTGTAGCGACAATTAATCTTGAATCCCTATTTCAAAATAACCTCATGCTAATGGATATTAATACCAAAAAATCTATTATGTATGTACAACATCTACTTCCTTTGTGGGACACTCTGTTTTTCACTTAAAATGAATTGCTGGGCATATTGTATGGGTTCTAGCACTGAATTATTAGGAACACTGTTCGAGTTTTGAAATGTCAAGATCTAATTTTCCCACCGAAGCGGAATGCAGTGTACTTTGATCTAAGAGAATTCACCGGACAGACTAAAGACTTTTATCAGCATACCTTCCTTGCTCCTCGGCCATGCACACAAAAGACCTCTGTTCCAGGCTACCTAAGCATCTGGTTTGCCCTCCCAAAATTTCACTGATGCCATTTATCAAACAACGAACATTGCCTTCAACACATGCATGCCACAAATGTCATTTCTATTAGCAAGCCCACACAGACTGCAGAAAAGGCCATGCATGCTTATGTGAGTTCTGAACCTTGTTCAGAAGACGGGTTTTTACAAATTGGTCAATGAGCAATATGCTAATCMGACAGGGTTTTTTTAGAAATCCAATCTTAAGTGCATAAAAATGAGAGCTTGCATTTTGTTTTCCTCTTCTGCAAGCTGGTCCTGCAGTACAGCAGACATCACTGGCATTAAAACTGCAATATCCATTTAAAGAAATGCTTACAAACTGAGAACCACTCCCAGTATATTTTTCAAAAGTTTCAGATTTTATGAGATGTGGATATCATTGTTTATTGGATTTTTTCAATTTAATAAAGTGCTTCAGTTCTAAAAAAAATKATATATGAGTTTGAAAAACAAATGTTCATTCCATAATATTCAATAAAATGTCCCTTTCTCCTTTTGCTTAGGATAATTTTATGATCTCACGTATGTCATCTAAAGGTAAGTTCAGCATATTAACTCTTGTAAGAAATCTTGCTTTCACATTATATTTTTTTAACATGAAAATAAAAAAGAATGTGATACTCTGAGAGATATTTTATTTTTGAAATATGCATTTTGGAGCAGGATTTGAGTAGTTTACCAAATGATTTTGTGATGTTTTTGGCTATAAAAATATTTTCCCAGGTATTTGACTAATAGCTGAATGGAAAAAGGAAGTGGACTGACTCTAGATTTAATGGTTTGAATGTAAGCACTGTTTGTTTTAACCTTATTTTTTTTTTTCAGAATCATTGAAGAAAGGTCATGCAGGAAAATAATCTTGTTATCCACATCGATTCATACCAATATCCTTATAGCACATTCTAACAATACACTGGAATTCACAATACACTTAGACATTTAATGAGTCTAAATATTTACTGATAACACCTTGGTAAATAAACACACATTCACTCAATTTCTTAAAAATTTTTGCAGTATTGCTATCAGCATACTTGAGTAAGGAGAATTACGTCATACACGAGAGACAGTCCTGGATGGAGCCTTGTTCTATTCCCATTTTTTCCACTGACTTATCCGTGCTCTCTTTCAATATGCTCTTAGTAGAAGTCAAATATGTCTCCTAACTAGACTCCTATTTATTTACTAAACTGTCTACCTTGAAGGACTTCCTCAAGGTTGTGAGAATGTTTTAAACCTGAGCCACCTCCCCTGGTATGTGAGTTGTTCACTGAAGATCAAGTGCTCAAATGATATAACTTCAGCTAGCTTAAGTCAATGTTAAAGTACATTTTGAAGATATTTGGTACCTGAATGCTATTTTCCTGCTGACCTTTCTCACTGAGCTTTGTTAAATGAAGACTGGGCAATCCAAGCTCTCTGCTTTCAGGAAAGACAAAGCTCTTGTGTGATAGTGGGAAAATCACTTCAAATAATCACTGTATATATGTTGCTATATATGTTCTAAAAAATACTTGCATGCTTTTTTATTCATGTTTGATCTCAAAATGTTGATTCTCAAAGTAATCAAATTTGTTTGTTTATTTGGCTTTAATTTAATATTTTTTTTTTTTTTTTTTTTGTGATGACCAGTACTGATTATTTTTCCAATTAATATTTTATAACCTGGAAAGCAATCCATTAAACCAATGTTTGGAATGATTGAAGTTTACCACATGTTCCTTTGTATTGTTTTAGCTTGGTCAAATGTAAAATAAATAAATAAAAGATCATAGTTTCTGCACTTACCGAAGCGTTTGAAGATGGCATCAAAACCATACATGCTATCATGGGACATGGATTTTGTAATGATGAGCATTGCATCATTTATCCTTTAAGTCAAAAGGGACATTTTATGCTTTCAGTGCCTAGGTATATGTGATATATTTCATTTTTATTCCTAATCCTAATGATGCTACAACCATAAATAACAGGTAGATGTCAGGATGAGACATTAGATTTAATAATCTTGATTAATTTTACAGTGTCTGCAGAACATCTTTTGTCCTAGGAGCAAAGATAAATCAAAATTATTTATAGAGGCATGTTTTTTTCTACCAATTCATATCATCAGTAAATGTTAATATGCATGCAGATGTAGAAGAATCTGCTTGTATTTAAATTTAATCCTTGCAAACAGAAATCTCTTTTTATTATATGATTTCTTAGACATGTTCAAAAGAACTTAGCTAGATTTAATTTTAAGAGAGAGAGCTACAATGAAAGTTACACATGCAAGTGTTAAAAAAAAAGATTTAAAAGCTAATAGGTCAGAAAATTAAAAGTTAGTGACACAACCCTTTCACAAATATCAATTTAGGCGTTGTGTACATAAAATATCTAGCAAAAATGTCAGCATTGTGTTTTGCTGAAAAAAATAAGAAATACAGAGGAAATACCTTCTATAACTCACTGTTTCCATAACTGCAGCAGTGCCTCACAGCCTCAAAACTCTGGATAATTAAATAAATCTATAGAGTGATATGTAAAATGAACCTTAATGAAGTGGAAGGTAACAGTGGTATAGAATTCTACAGCTTCATTTATAATATCAGTGAGAATGCAAATCTGTATGAATTTTCCAAACATTTTTCTTCAAGTTCATGCCAAGGTGATAGTGTGTCTAATCTTGCATCACTTAGAAGCCAAGTCACTCTGAGATTACTACAGGAACAATATTTAATTTCTTTAATTATGTTTATCTCATTTTCTCAATAGAGAATATATGTTTAAATAATTTATTCTTGCTCTTAGATTTAGCTAAACCTTCTCTCCTACTTTAATGTACTGTGACAAATAACCTCAAAATAAAAAAATTATGCCTAGATTATCTTCAATTTGTTCTTGACTTTTGAAGACTAAATTTAGGGAACCCAAATTAATGTAACTTATACTAACTTATAATCCATTTTGAACTTAAAAAATATGTTGATTTGTCTTAAGTCTTTCTAGATGATTACTCACTTCAGTATTTATMAATGTTAATATCTGCTTCATTTAAGTAAAAAAGGATAGATTCGCTATTGTAACAAAAACAGATTTTTTGAGTAAAAGGCAGCTGCGAGAAGATTGTCCTAGTACTATTTGGAAGAACACTGAATAAATCCATAAGGCATTTCAAAATCAAAATGTTAAAAAAGAAAAAAAAGAGCTCGTGTACAGTATTGACATAATTCGGATGTTCTCAGTATTTTGGCACTAGTGCCCYTCAAGAAGGAAGGAATGCGCCTGGTTCTAATGGAAGTCATGCTCTCATGGGTTGAGAAATGTAAAAGAATTTGGCAGTATTATGAAATTATACCAGAATCCAAAAATTGTTTGCTAAATCAAGTGTTCATCTTATGAAAATGAGGTACAAAAATAAGAGTGATCAACCTTTATTATCATAAGCAATAATAAAATAGACAAGAAAAAATAGTTCCAAACAGTTTAAGATCTCCTGCATGTCCACAGACATTAAAAGTTCTGTTTCCAGCTCTTTTGCAAAATTTCTGTATTGACTCTCTAACCTCCCCCCAGTTTAAAAGCTATGAAAGTCTAGCCAGGGTATGTCATGCTTTTCCAATTATGAATCATAGCTTACAGAGAGCAGTCTTATCTCAAATTGCTAACTGCATAGCCCTAATTTTGATGGAATAGCAAAATCATATTCTGTTGGCAGACAAGATTCAGGAAGAGAAAAGCTTTTTTTATTGTTGTGTTTCCTCTCAATCAAACATTGCTTCAACTCCATAGTTTGGCAGAGAGAGTCTCTAAATGGTTTAAAGTTCAGTTAGTGGAAATAATTTCAAAAATATTTACAGGATGATCCCAGCATAAATATATTCTACATATGCTACATATTTCCTCAGTCTAAGTAACTTTCTTGTGAGTYATAAGGAGGATTATCTCTTTTTGGAGCTTCTCCTTTCTTCCTTGAATTGCTATGAATTTCATGACATAATTTCACCTTCCTTTTGGCGTTTATCATCCACGTTCTCTAGTTTAATTTTATGCTTGGAAATTAATTAGAACTGGACATACAATGACAAATTGATGTAAGTGCTCACACTTTCTAACTAACTCAGTTCAGCTAATCTTGTTTGTTCTTGCTTTGGAAAGTAATAGCAAACTATTAAGTATGATATATGGAAGCATTCTTACAAGCCTTCCTCCCTCATTGTAATGTTTAGGAGGTGCTTGTGCCTGAGCTAATCACCCTAGAGTGCCTTGTAATCATTGGGAGTTAAACAAGAACCTCCAAAGGCGAAACATCAGATCTATAAAGATATTGCTACAGATGTGATGAATAGCTCTCTGGAAGTACCTGTTTCTTTCCATTAAATAAAAATGACTAAGAGAACCAGTTGAAAAATAGAGAATGAACAGCCTGGAACAGAGGTCATACTCCAAGCAACCACACTAATAGGATGATTAGGCTATCGTACAAAGAAATCCAACATGACTGATGTTTTAGTTAAAGAAGTGTTTCCTCTAAATTCCACTAAAATTTTTGTCAGTGATTTTTCTATCCAAAACTACTAAAGTGCTTCACTGAATATACAAACAAGCAGAAAGAAACACTATCAAATGCACAATTTTCTCATAACTAATGAAAGAGCAAAGGGGAAATAGCTGGCCAAAAAATTACCCAATGTGAATTAATTTTCCTGTTGTTAGTCATAATCAGATTAGAAGGTATAACAGCACCAAGAGATGACAGGAATACCCTTGCTAACACTTTTGCTTGTATGTATACATAATTAGCTCCTGAAAAAATTCTGCTAGTGGTTGTAGTACTGTTGTGTACTCCCGCAGTACTGAGCCTTCCTTGAGTATTGTCCAAGTAGCCTTCATTCCTCTCTGAACTTTTCTCCTTTTACCTAGAAATGATTTCTACAATTTAATCAATGAAGGAGCAATTGGAGAGCTCTGCTATCTCTGAGGACATTTTCAGAAGAAGAAATTGCCCTTCAGCAACTGGGGATTGGGAAAATAATTCTGTGATTACAGAACAGCATTGAACCAAGTGAACAGATTTTCATTTTCTGTATGTTTTACCTAGAAATTCCTGAAGACCTTGACAAGCCTTACTGAACTATGGTATTTACAGTTAAAAATATATGTATGAGTCTGGTTAACCTTACTTCTATGTCTTAAATAGCTTCTGTAGGATTTAGCTGCTTATAATCCATGAAGAACTTGAGATACAATTGAAAAATATCCAAGTTATTTTCCTTTATGCAGTTGTATTTTGCTTTTTAAATTATTATTATTACTATTATTTGTGTGTGGGGGGACTTTCTAAACTCAGTGCTCTTTCTGAAGTGAATGCTTTCAGTAAAATCTTTGATTATTTCATATGAAAATAGAAGCCCTCATTTTATATTTTCTTTCCCTTGATATGAGGGTTGTCATAATAAGCTCATCCCTGTGAACCTGCTTAGTTAATAAGAGTTTTAGTGCCAGTCTCAATGTGGTCTTTTCATAACCCATGTTAATCTCAGCAGCAGTGCCAAAGTAACGCTTTTATATGAGCATTTTCACTTTCCCACTCTATCCACATAGTCTATATATCTCACAATCTGCATTTGATCTGAATAAATAAAATGGACTGCTGAGTGTTCTCACTGCGAAGGGATGTCTCAGATTCATTCCACATGGTGTTGTTTGCTTTTTCATTTCTTCTTTTTTTCCTGTTTGCTATTGTGAGTCTTTTGAAGTTTACAAGCTGATTTCTGCTCTCACTTAGCCAAGTTCAATCCCATTAATGCAAAGAGATGTAAGGCAGGGCAGAACTTTGACCAGTTTCTAGTGCTTGCTCAAAGATATAACCTTCTTTCTAGGCAGGTAGATTAGCTGCTGATTTTGTTGTCCTGTTTCATTTATTTTTTTCTCTAAGAATGTGCAAAGATAAGCATTAATCATTGCATGCCATGGATTCTGCTGTTTCTTTAATAAAAATAGCCCAGCATGTGCCTGCCGCAAATTTCAGGGTCTACATATTGCCTGCTAAAAACAAAAGAGCTCCTCTCCACATTTATTTTAAGTAGAGGTGGACAAATATGGAATTAAAAGATAGCCATAGGGGTCCTAAAAATGCCTGTAAATTTCAAGTAACAAATAGCCAAACACAGTCTTGGTGTATACGTAGTTTTTTCCACATTTGTCTTTTGAGCAAATTTTAGCATTTATTTTGTTCTAGTTTCAAATCACTGTCAGAAAAATATTATATTGTATTTAGACAACTGGCTTAATGTAAAATCATGGCTACTTAGGTTAGTGAATATATTCAAGGTACAGAAAAGAAAGGGCATCCATTCAGAAATCACACGGTTCTGGCATTGGAGCTTGCTTGTGCAACCTGGACTGAGTCTGTTTGCAATATTTACGGGAATATATCCACCTATTTCAAATCTGTTCCAACCATTTCAGTGGTTTGGAAATGTTGATTCAAGTAGAAAGAGAAACAGAGAGAAAATATTTGGAAAAATGGGTTAGGTTGAAAAATGAACTGCAAAATTTTGGCAGATTAAAGGGAGGATAGAGTAGAAAAACCAGTGGTTTTGGGTTATCAATGAAGGTTTTGGATTATCAGTGATATCCCATTTCCAACCATAGCCTTAGCATTGCTGAGCAAGCAGCCTGCTCATAGAAGGAAGGACACCATAAGAGACAGCTCCTCATCACCAAATGGGGTTTCCAGACAGACTGTAAGGTCTTTGAGCAGGTTTCTGCTTCTACACTGCTGCCAATTTATTTCTGGACAAGCACCTCACTTTTAAAATCCAAAAAAAGTATTTTAATTACCATTAAACTCTATAATTCCATGGTTCACTATGTAATTAGAAAAATTATGCAGCCCTTGAAGATGTCATTTGAACGGGAAGTTTTGCTCAAAATGTTGTCTGACTTTGATTTGGCCAAAGTCTGATTTAATGAACAGCTAAAGTTATTTTCCCATTTTTCATCTCCCCTTTGAGACAATAATATTCCCACTGACTTTAGTGGGATGTTTGATCATGTTTGCATCTCTCAGTTTAACCTTAATATATTAAGATAGCCCTTTTTAATCAGGCCATGTGGTACTCAGATCAAAATTATTAGTTTCACCAAGAGGTAAATGTTCTTCATTCAATTAAATTCTTTTGAAGTATGAGGGTTTGCCTGAGTAAAGGCTAAGTAAAAATAATATATTTCATTAAGCAAATATCACTCAATTAATCAGTAAATTATCCAATTAGTAAAGCTCACCTAAAAGCTAATATTGCCAATGTTGCAGCTTGCAAGAGGTAGGCCATACTTCTTGTATTTATATTCACTGTAATTATTTTTCTAAATTGATGTATCTGGAGAAAAGGATATCAAGTGTGTAGAAAAGTGAGAACTATCTCCTCAATAACTACTGTAATGGTAATTACCACATCACCTTAGCATCTGCTCCGAGCTAATACAATTCGCCTCTGTCAGTGCTCTGTGAGACACTGCTCTGCGAGATATGGGTCTGTGGTGCTCTCACTACTGCATAGCTTTGAGCCTGAAATTGTCAGCTTCTCATCACGCTGTTGCTGAAGCCCTGGTTCAGCAGTGCAGGAGCCTAGGCTCTTGGCATAGACAAGTCTGAAAAAAAAAGAAAACAAAAGAAAAACTAACCAGCAAACAAACAAAATGTTCACAGGGAATTATGGGAAAGCGGATGACAGTTGACCTTTAGGGACTCTTCTTCTTTGCTTTGTTTT
>NW_020456143.1:606098-621970 GCF_003342845.1 Nothoprocta perdicaria
AAAAAAAAAAAAAAAAAGGGAAAATGGTTGTTGATCTCCATTCTAAATATTTTCCTATCTTGTTAAATTGTATGTTTTTTCCAGGTAGTACCCTCTAGTTTAAAACTATTTACCACATGTTATCTCTGTGATCAGAGATATGGTAATGCATTTATTTATTTCTTGCCTAAATCTGGATGAGAACGGATGGGAATGCAGAGGCGTAGTTGGATGAAACACTCCCTCTGCTGTCAGAGAGTGCAGGTCGGTTCCTAAAGTTGCAGACCTTATTGGGGTATTTGGCATCATGATCCATTAAGTGCATTTCTAACTGAATTTCAAGAGCCTTTAGTATGGATGAAACTTAATAACTGAACTTGAACATTTCCTCTGGAGCATTCAGTTTTATTAAAAAAAATAAAATAAAAGTGGCCTAGTACTTACACTACTAATCTCTTTCAGATTGTGGAGACTTCACAGTCTCACAGATTCAGTGGAGACTTTCAGTGGCTGCCTGAAATCCTTTGAGCCAGGACAAATTGTTCTCTTGACTTCAGTGGCTGGAAAACTCTACATTAATTTTATTTTTTTCTTTATTTATTTTCAACAAGCTCTGCAAGCAACATGAGGACATCTGTCCTGAGAATAAGGTGTCAGTAAAGACCATAATGATGTGTTATATGTTCAGCTCCTCCTGATGGCAAAAAGTAAAAGAGATGCCACTACAATTAGCCGGGCAAGTATGTCATCTAGAAAACTGGAGAAATAATGATATTTTGCTGCCTGTCGAGTTAATGCATATCTTTGGTTCTGTAGCAATGGAGTTGTGTGAGTTGTACTGAAACCCTGTTAGCCTTGGCTCTGTCCTGCGAAAATGTGATCATAAACATTCACGTACCAGGCGCCACATGTATTTGCTTTGATAACGCTCGTAACTTCTTTTATTCATCTTTTGAGAACTGTTGTACAAGTAAATATTTGTTCACAAGGATATTTCCAGAATGTGAAAATACTGCGAACACTTATGCAAACAGGTATGTGTGTGAGTATTTGAACAGCAATTTTTTTAAAGTCTTTCTGAGGTTAAGGATCAGAAGGAGAACCCAGTATCTTAAATACAGTGGGAATTGTAAAGAACTTCAAGCTTAAAACAAAAGAAAAATTCAGTGGTAGTCCAAATCATAATGTCATATTATATCATGTTATATGGAGCAGAGCTCTAATCGCTCATTCTGATCCCTTCAAGAAAAGCCTGAAAGCATTAATATACTAACCAAAAAAGCCTTTTTTTCTAGTATAATTTACTCCAATTAAGAAACTCTATCAACAAAAGGATCATAGAATCATTTGGTCAAAAACAGATCTGAATTATAGAAAACAAGCCAAAAAGCAACACAGAGGGAACTCAGGCTCTCTAACATTGGATTTGAGGTACTCATTTCTTTGTAGTATGTCCTAAAATTCTGCTTTGTTTGTCACACATATGTTTTATTTCAGCCCATTCTGAATAATGATCATGGCAGTTGAACCATTTGCCACATCTCTTGGATGAGTGCTCTGACCTCTGTACTGGATCCAGGCATCTTTTCTCTCTCTTCAAGCCTAGGACTTGGTGTAGGGGTGCACTGGCCTCATACTTTCCTATGTGAATTTTTAGGATCCAACACTTCACATTCTAGGAATGATCCAAAATTGAGCTCTTGTCTTTCTGAAGGGAATGTTCTGGCCACAGTAATATCATCACTGCAAATATGCAGCCAAGGAAATCTGTTATGCCCTCACTGTGTCTAGCACTATTTAACTTCCATCAAGGACTGGGCTGGGGATAAGGCAGGAGATAGACCTGCATGGATGCAGTTCAGTGAAGACGCTATTGAACACACTCACTAGCRGTACTTTAGCTTGCAAGAGAACTCTCTCTCTGAAATTTTAAGCCTTATTGATCAAATAAAGCTGCAAAACAAGGTTTTACCAAGCTAAGCTATTAAGTATTAATGTTTAAAATTATTCAGTTTATGTGCTTAAATGAACGGTTCCCTGGCAGACTGAGTGCATGCAATGAAGGCATTACATTTCTAGACTCTTTAAATGAAGACAAAACCTCATTCAGCAAGCAAATCTCTCATAAATCCATTGAGATCTCTCATAAATCCATTGAGCTGAAATGTCTAGCCTATTTGGCAGAGCCATTTGGAAAATAGAGACAATCTACCAAGCCAAAACTATCAATCCCTCTGCCCTGGAGTCAAGAACCTGCAATTCCAAGCTCCCTAGAGTTTTCACATTTTTTTTCCCCTTGGAGCAGGGAGCAGGATGAGTCTTGCTCCAGCCAGGGAAAGTTGACCCTACAGGTGGGTTCCCATAAAAAATAAAAGAAAAGAAAAAAAAGAAAGCCAAATCTGGATAAAATCCAAATGTCAGAGCTCTGAAACTCTGTTTTGTGAAGCCAGAGCTCCCAGGATGGTGCTCTTGGTTGGGTTTTGGTCCTATGATGAAGCCAGACCTTAAGGCTTTCCTTGCTCCTCAGTAATATTGGCCTTTTTGGCCACTCAAACTCATTGGCAGGAAAGGCAATTTCACAGACTAGCTGCCTATTTCACTATTCAAATTTTATTTTGCTGTGGTTTTGAGACCTATTTTATTGAAACGTACAGTTCAGCAGACATTTTTTAAAAAGAGGTTATGTGTCAGCTCACACTTCTGGGTGATAAGTCAATAACTGCATAGTATGTTCAAGTACTGCAAGGACTGTTTGTCACTGATACATTAAAATAGTAAATCAAATAGGAGAGACTGGGATAAGACAACAGAAGATTTGTGTTTATTATAGCAGAGCCACATGCCAGGACCTTGGCACTAAGGCAGTGAATTAAATTAGTCAAAGACTAAGCTGCACCTTTCATGGCTATGTGCAATTACATGCAGATTCAGTTACTTTGAAAGAATTTGACAGGAGAAAATTTAAACTAAAAGTTTCTGATAGATCGATAAATCTTACTTTTCATGACTCATATCTCTGTCTCTTGACCAGAAAATAGGTCAGATTATTTTTCCTGGTGCTAGCACAGTCAGAGATATAAAGCCCTCAAAAAAAGCAAAGGAAAAAATATGAAATTTTGTAATATTCATTAAATATTTTATGTTAATATTCCATTTCTATTGCCTAAAACATTCCATTCACATCCATGAAAAGAATCAGACACCAAAAGTTTATATCACATATAGCCCAGTCATGAACTTTTTGTTCTGTCAAACAGAACTGCTTTTAAACTGCTTTTAACAGCACAAAGATGTCTTTGTTATTCACAACTATTGCACCATAAATTGTAAAATCCTCCATTACTACAAGAAGACTTTGAAGGTTTCTTATTCTTAGGTTATCTGTTGAAATCCTTGAACATTTCACTAAAAATATAATAAAAATATCTCAAGTAATATTACTAATTATCATTTTTCAGGTTCCTGTCCCCATCTGAGACTTTACTGTTTTGATTTGTAAAGAACTAATTCTATAAAAGAAAATACAGAAAAAAAWTAATTCTTGAAAAAAAATCTCTGCATATTTTAAACAAGTCAGAAACTAGATCTGTGGCTAATCATTTATTTCCCTGTTATAAATGTTCTTGCAAAAGCTGAAACCTTTTTATAAGGCATATTTTAAATGAGAAAGTAAAACCATATATGACTAAAAAAATAAAAGGAAGTAAGAGTTTTTACTCTGTTGAGGCCTTTATAAGACTGTGTAGAGAGTTACCACCATACTTCATTTTGGCAATTTGGTTAATTAACTAACATAGTTCAGGTTCTCCAGGCTGGCCTCTAGAGGCTCTTGTCTCTCTGATTATGCTGAAATTGTAGAAAGCCTTGTATCTCAATAGTAGATAGTTATTAAGAGAGTGAAATTTATTACATAGCTAAGTGAAATCTTAACTTTAATACTAACTCTAATAAGTAACTTTAAAAAAATCTTCAATGTTATAGATTAACATTGAAATTATAATTGCTATAGAAAATTTTTTTCTATTAATATTGTCTTCACAGAGCTTCCTTGATGGGCACTAAATGAGATACTAGGGACCATCATCTTCTGTACTTTTAAGTTAGTCTGGATCCTGCAGGCTGGCAGCCTGGCTGTTATGTTTTGTTTTAAAATCAAGCAAAAAAACAAAATAAATAAAAAATATAACTTTTTAACATGTTTTCTGGAGTTACATCATAGGCTTTGACTAATTGACAAGGATGATTAAAAGTCAAGCGAGTACGCTGAACAAAAGATAATGATCTCCTGACTACTTTAATGTCAGAAAATAAAGAGGGCCATTCATTAATACGACTGACGTGGTGTGACATGGTTCTTGTCCTCACAGACRAATAATTTTGCCTCTCAAAAGAGAAATGTTTTGGGGAACAGTCTCTGCCTTGTGCTACTTCCCCAATCATACCCAAACTTTGCCTGGAAGAGTTGGCTGGAGACAAAGAGCCTGCTTGGAACCTCAATAACAATTTACAAGATTGAATTTTCCTAGGCCAGGTGATTTTTCTATACCCTCATCCTATTTATTTTAGTAGCACAGATACAGATGCCTCCTAAGTGCCTTTTAACCTAGGTGAGTTCAACTACATTTCTGTGAAAGATGAGTTACAAATCCGAAGTACTCAAGAGGTTCAAGATCAGAGGAAGTATGCTCACTGGGACAGGGAGCTCAGCACTCAATCCAGCGTAAAACTGCTCCTGCACAGACACAGGCCTTTGAGGAGTCCCTCCAAAGGCCTATACAGGCCAAAGACGTGATTACCACTTACTCAACCCCAATTTCTGCAGCGTGTGTGTTGGATCCAGATTTCTCTGCCTTGGAAAGGCCCATATGCTTAGTTTAACTGATCCGCTATGAAAAATATCATGAAATATCTGTATGTTTTAAAGTCAATAAAGCAAAGGGAAAAAACATATAGCATTCAATTAATGAAGAGTGAAAGTTTCCCCCAAGGCATGCAAGACCCTGCATCCTCACGGTCCTGGGCTTCCTCCAGCCTCAGGAATTTCATCTGGCTCAAGGCCCATCATGTTTTATAGGGGGATTCCCTCCCTGTTTTTGTTTGTCGAGTACCATTGCCTCTGCCTACGTGGAGAGACATCAGTATGTACAAATAGGAGCAAAAGTGGGCAAATTTTGATCATTTCAGGTTCTGTGCAGGAAGCTGCCAACAGGCTTCTGCCCTGACCTTAGTATTACCATTCCCCTGCAATCTGGCAATCGTATCACACAATGAAACACCTCATGTGTGCTGCGACAGCCAGAAGCAAATATTTCCTTAAGTATTTAATTTCCTTTTCTTATTCTGTGTAGAATTACCCTGTATATACCACCTTTGAAGAGAAAGTGCTCATTGCCCCAAGGCAGACAACTCAGGAGAGCTGTTTCTAGTCCATAATATCTGCAGCAATTGGCACGTTATGCGAACTAGCTTGGCTTTTAAGGCCAGTAGTTAGGTTACAAGGCCAAGGTTTAGAAAATGATCTGCATGGAGAGAGAGGGACTGCTCCCCTCACCTGGGGGAGGAGGAAAAGCCAACATCACTGATACCACGAGAGTTCGGTGGTCCTTAGCTTCAGTTATAAACAGATAGACATTTGATATGGAGAGAACCTCACCTTTGAAATGTTTGGATGGAGAGAGAGGAAAAAAAAAAAAAAGAAAGCTTAATAGGGAAATTCCTTCCTTTCCATTCAAAATATAAATACTTTCAAAAAGATTTCTCCCTTATTTTTGGGGGAAAAAAATTTACATTTCCTTTCTTTGCTCTTTTCCCCTTTTTCTACCTCCTACCAGAAAACTTTCCTCATAGATCAAAAAAGTATTTTACAGCTTTTCTCTGTGCTCCTTGAACTTGTTCACTGCTATCAGAGAATGCAGCAGCTCTGCCAAGCACTTCACTGGGCAGATAAGGTAAAGCAAGCCTCACGGAAGCCTCACTGTGAAGAGTTTAGAATTTCTGGATGTGATCTAGTGACTATGGTTCAGAAACATTTGAATTAGTGATTACCTAGGGCAATCTAGTGCTTCACGAAAAGCTCAATAAAAGGTCCAGATGGGAGTTGGGAATAGCCTCTGACAGAAGAAACACAGTAGAGCATGTCATGATGCTGATTCAAACATGGCAATAACAATAAAAATAATAATTCATAAATGACAAATAGTATATACTACTGCTTTAAATTTGTGTTAAATAATAAAGCTTTTAAATAGAAATAGAGAATAATGTAAATAATTTGTCTGATCTTTTACCTATTATTAATTTGAATGATACATGCATTTTCCCTCTATCCTTTATTAGGATAGGATTAGGATTAGGATTATCTTTTCTACAAATATAATCAATCAGTGAGGGGTTTGGATGAATCTAACAATTTTTCTTAATTGTTGTCATAAATTTTCTTGCCCTTTAAAGGACAGACTCTGAAATCGTCATATATGAATGAGGACCGATTTTATACCACTATATATGATATTCAGTACACATTAGTTGTATTAGTTGTATTAGTATTGTATTATTTAGTATTAGTTATATTAGCTATAGTTATTATTAGTTGTTCATTAGTTATAACTGTATTTAAGCAATTGCAGCAGGTCAGATCCAGAAGGCTGTTTCAAGAAGAGGTACAGCAAGCATGTTAGCTCTGCATTGCATAATTAAAACTGTTTCTCACAAGTTAATCTGGATCACACTGAAATCAGAACAAATTCTCTGGTAACTTCTGGAGCAGTCCTTGTAGAGCAAGTCATATCGTATTCATTTCTGGAAAAGTTAACCAGGAGCTGCTCTGAGCCCTCCTCCTTTTAGGCAGTTCTATTTAACGACACCTAAAGTGGTAGAAAAAAATCTGTTATTTCCTGGCATCTCCTTGTCATTTTATGTGAAACCTAGAAAGACCTGTTAGTGCAGGACTTGGCCAATACACACATTCCTGATGATATGATTCCTACGTGGTGAACCAAAAGCAAATCTAAGATTAAATTGTGCTTCAGTAAGTGTTTTCCTGTGAGCTTTTTCATTTTGTTTTATTTCTCTTCTTCTGAACTCTGTTTTGATGCCAGACAACCATATCATCTAACCCAGGGCTAAAGACCAAGCAATACAAGCACAGTGTGCATGAAGGCAATTGCCTTTGCTTCCCAGTGATAAACCATATGAAAGACATTACAGCTTCTCCTTATTATTCATGGGACTAATCCAAAGCCCATTAACATCAACAGGGAACTTTCATTTTTGTGTTTAAAAACAAGTGTTAGGAGATTTGTGATGCAAGGCCAGCATTTTCAAAGTGGTCAGGAAAGAAATTTAGGAGACAGGCAGATGATAAAAAATTATAATAATAATAATAAAAAATCAAATAACCACTCAGTTGATGAATTACTACTCACCAACAAAGCCATTGCAATTCAGTGTGCACAGTCTTAATTTATTACCAGAACAAGGATTAAAGAAAAAAAAGATAGAAAGTTTATTTAAAGCATTTTTGCATCTTGACCCAATGGATTGTGGAAGACTATCTGCTCATGACACTTTGCTTAAGGATTTAGCTTGCCCATTTACAACTTTCTGAAACATTCAGATTCACAGCTAAAGGGTATTCTGTGCTAGTAGAGCAGGGTAGACTCCCATTACAGCTGTCCTGCTTTCTTCAAAATGCTACTAGAAAGAGAAACAGAGCAGGACTCTTCTTAACTGCCTAAAGATCCAGAGTTTCTTCAGCTCATTACATCTGAAAATATTGTACAGAATAGATAGTTGTCACAGATTCAAAAGAAGAGACAGAGAAGTTCAAATAATGAAACAAGTGACTAGCTAGTCACACAGTACCACATAGTACCACAATATCTTTAAGCAGGAATCTCAGTACTGGCATGTTTTCCTAGCAGGACTCTGCCTTCTAGAAGTCCACACTTTCTAGTTGTTTTTGTTCAAAACAAAGCAAGGACTGAGGGAGCTGGGCCTGTTCAGCCTGGAGAAGAGAAAGCTGAGCGGGGACCTGATCAGTGTGTATAAATACCTCAAGGGAGGCAGTGAGGAGGAGGGGGCTGGCCTCTTTTCAGTGGTGGCCAGCGATAGGACTAGAGGAAATGGCCACAAACTGAGGCACCAAAAGTTCCACAGGAACTTAAGGAAACGCTTTTTGACAGTGAGGGCGACAGAGCCCTGGAACAGGCTGCCCAGAGAGGTTGTGGAGTCTCCTTTGGAGATCTTTAAAACCCGCTTGGACGCAGCCCTGTGCCATGTGCTCTAGGTGACCCTGCGTGAGCAGAGGGGTTGGTCTAGATGACCTCTGAGGTCCCTTCCAACCTTTAAGCATTCTATGATTCTATGATTCCATGATTCTAAGGACTAAAATAAGGGTGCTGCTATTTAGGATTGAGATGCAATGGCCAGACTGAGGGTTCAGAAAATTCTGCAGCACTTTGCCTTGACAATGCATCTCGGCTTAGCCAGAAACTCTGCTTTGTGATTAGTACATTCAGACACTTTTCTTTGTGTTCAGAATCCAGCTGTTCTCCAAACCTAAGACACAGGACAAAAAAGAAAAAAAAACTTTTAAAACCAGCCTGACAACTGCAACTAAATCAATCATCCACTCGGTTTTCAGATATTTGTTACATCATGTAATTTAACAAACACATTTTATCCATAACAGCTCAAGGGATATTTGCTTTAAAAGCACTCCAGCAGAAAATACCAGCATTCCTTCCTGAGACCCTTGTATAAGGAATGCACTTATAACTATAGAGATTGAAAAGGATTGAATATTCACTACAGTATAATTTTTATCCMTAATCATAAACTTCCAAGGGAGTTATGCATAACTATGGGCAAATCAATAATAATTTCTCAAGGAGAAATATTTAGGAGTGACAAATAAGTGATTACAGTACTCTGATATTATGGTTAATCTACAAATAAATTTACTGTAAGTGTTAGCTTTCCTTTATACTCTTGCCCATTGCCATTAAGCTCTAAAGTGGGAACAGGTGTTTGGGTTCCATCATTGGCAAAGCATCTACTCAGAAAAAAATAGCTGGAAAATTCAGTTTCTTAACATTTCCATCCCCACTGTGTCTCAGAGGCCATGAAATACTGAAATCCAGATGGATAAGCCCGGTAGAATAAATGGTTCATAGAGTATTGCTTGGGAATATTTTAAATTAGACAGAATTAGGTTTCTTGATTCTTTCCCCAGCTTTGAGCCAGGAGAGAATCTACTGCAGGACATGAGTAAAGATTGCTAGAACTTTTGCTGATGTGGCTAAAGCACGACCACGTTATATGATTTTTCTGTACAATTATGATGAGTGTTTATTAGTTTACTAGACCTAGTAATCTGTTTGGTCTTTCTTTTATTAAAAAAAAAAAAGAAAAAATAATAATTCCACTTTTATGCCATACAGAGCCAACACTGCAGTCAAGGACAGGATTAACCTTTTAGGAAGATGCATATGTTAGATGTTTAATCCATGAGATTGTATAGCTGCAGCCCAATGAAACATCTGTTTAATACAAACGCAGCATGCCGGCTCTGTGCCTGGCAATGCTAGTAGCTCTGGCAGTCATTTTTGGCCATGTATTTTGATAACTGTAAACAGTGTTGGTCTGAGTGCCATGGACACACAGTGTGAATTTAACAGAGCTGATTGGATCTGATAGTGTTGGTGGATCTCACAAACACAGATCAGTCTAACCTTTAAATACGTCTGACGGACATTTTTGCTTCCCTTGTTTTAGCAATTGTATTGGAAATGAGTTTGCGGAGAAATTAATAGTTAGTAAATATTTTATGCAGAAAAGGACATAGGTGCTATGTGAAATAGAAAGTTTAGGAAAATAGGTTAGAAACGGTTTTTGCTGTTGAAAATCAGAAGTTGTTGAAAATCGCTGAGTGAAGGAAAAAGATCTCTCATCTGCATATTGTTAGATCTATGGCCTTGGTAGACTGAAAATAATTAAGAATGAAAATGTTGAGTCCCTTCCTGCTCCTCCTCCTTTTTTTTTTTTTTTCATTTTTTACTTTTTTTTCCTCCTATATTTAATGGAATATGGGATGCAGATCAGAACTCTTTAATTTTATGAATAAATTTAGACAGTAGAATTCAATATTTCTCTTTTATTTCCAATTCAAAACAATACACCTCATGGCAAGATAATAAATAGAACTCTATAAAAACACAAATTGGACTAATGTGATTAATTATTTAGCCTGCTGTTTAAAAATTTCTCATTTTATTTTTAATTCTCCCTCACCACATTAAATTGTATTTTTTTATAATACACTGCATCACAGTGAACATGTATAATTGTAACAGATTGGAAACACTAGTTTAACATATTTTCAATATTCTTTGGTAATTAGCACTGAGATACAGTTCTGGAAAGCTGCACAGTGCTCACTGTGGTGAACTATGTTTCTATTTCAAATAGAGGAGAGGGGCTCTTAAACTACAGCATAAGTAAGAATATCATGCTAATAACCTCATTCTATTTTTCTTCACAAATTACAATCAAATAGGAGTGGTGACTGCATAAAATAGCAGGTCAAAATGCCCAAGTCAAAATTAATTTTCCCTAAAGCTCAAGATTAAATGAAACATTCTGAGCAATATGAAACTTCTTTTTATTTTTTTTTAAACAAATTCTGGTTTCCTGGGAAGTATTCATAGCTATACTCTTTTATACCCCATTTTAAAGATTTTTTAAGGTCAGTTGCAATGAAATAACTATTTATCCCTATACATTTCTCATAGACTTGTTGGCCTAAATATAAAAGTCATGAAGACATAACTGACCACCTGTTATCAGCTTTTGTGTTACCACTACAAAATCTGGAACATTATACTTATTTTCAAATTATTGAGCTATCAGCTATGCTATACTTAGCACAGGCTACTGTAATTCAAACACACGTATTCTAACAAGAGCAGAGTTCAAAAGAACAGTAACTACAGATATCAGCAAATGCCTTCAAGGACCCTTCTCCTTAAGTTTCACATAACTAAGTAAACAGAGTCATAAGAGAAAAATGCCATGATTGTATTGCGGTCTTTATAATCTTAGAACATCATACATCCAAAGTGTTCTTGATACTAAAGTTTGTGTGACACATTGAAAGGTAATACACTTTCTCTGAGTTCAATCTGAAGTCTATCACCAAAATAATTTCCAAAAAGCTTTACATGATTTTCAATTTAACTTCACATAGATGAAGCTGGAACAGTGAATCACAACATTAGAAAGATTAACCAGAAACTAATCTCCTTCCATATTTCTGAAGCAGTTTGAATCAAAATGGTCACTGTATCATTTACTCTTCATATAAAAAGAATATAAGGATATGCAGCAGGTTATAGATGTGACAAGACAAACCTATGCACACCCTAAATAGTACACGGGTTTACAGCTACTGATTAAATATGTAAATTCACAGAATTTGGTGTTCCATAACTTTCAAAAGAAATTATAAACATAAAAGTCACCTTAAGTATACCATAAAAATTCTAGTTGTAAAGGCAAAAATCACTTTAAAACGACTGATATTCATAAAATTGATCTGTTGGCAGAATTTTTTTACCAGCCACAGGTAAGCATCCACAGCACTATTTCAGGATTCTTAATGCATTCTTAATGTATTATTTTTATAATTGTATTCTGTAAACATCTGTTGATGTTAATAGTTGTTAAAAATGCAAAGTATATAGCAATCAGCCAAAACATGAAGCTATGCCTACCTGAAAAATAAATAAATCCAAAGTAAGTAGTCTGACACATGGAGAGTGGCTCATCCCCTGTGATGTCAATCTGCAGCACTGCAGACTGTTCCCCAAACCTAAGCAACCAATCTAGAATTTGAAAGCTAAAATTACATAATATGAATTTAATTCCAAGTATAAAGCAAATGTTTTTTAATTTCCTCTGCAGCACTAGTTTATACATACTTCATCTCTTGATAGCTTTGAAAATATTCATATCATATCATCTTAAAAAAGTATGCTAGATTTATCAGCACTAAACCAATTTCACAAAGTTCTTCAAGAAGGCAAGTCACTACTACTCAGCAGAGAAAACAACTGAATATTGCATAGGGCTGAGAAACTGAGAGGAGGGAATCAGAGAACTGAGAGTTCAATTAAAATATTATACTAACACCAAGAAGAAAAATCAATAAGGTTAATAAAGATTAAAAAAAAAAAACCCACTYCTCTYATAATTTAGCTGTGTCTATGGCAGAAAACAGGGCATACCTTGGCGTGTAACCCCAGAGACAGAAAGGGTTCTGAGAAGTTACTGTACTATGTCTTATCTCCAGCTATGTGCAGGACAGCTGTACCAGAATAAACTGGTACAGAATTAAGAGATCTCAATGTAGCAATCACTGAGCTACAAGAACTTTTTTATTTTTTATTATTTTCTTCCCCATTCTCCAATTCAGCTGTTAAAAATAAATAAATGAATAAATAATCTGTACTTCATTTTCTTTCTGAAAGCATGGATCTTGCATAAACATTCAAATTTCATTAATCAGTTTTAGCATAAAAAAAGAACATGATATTTTTCTGTCTGCTGGGCTTTACTGACCCCCCAGAGCTGATTTTCACAGTAAATAGTCAGTGGCCAGAAGCAATTGCATTTCTGGGATCTTCAAGTGCCAAATGATATATTTATTTCAAGGGACAGCTTTGCAATGGTTGGTTGTTTGCCACAAAATACTCACAGGTTTTTGAATTTTTGCAGCAATCACAGAATCACAGAATATTCAAGGTTGGAAGGGACCTCTAGAGATCATCTAGTCCAACCTTCCTGCTCAAGCAGGCACACCTACAGCATGTGGCACAGGGCGGCATCCAGGTGGGTTTTGAAGACCTCCAGAGAAGGAGACTCCACAACCCCCCTGGGCAGCCTGTTCCACTACTCTGTCACCCTCACAGTAAAGAAGTTCCTCCTCACCTGGAGACGGAACCTCCTGTGTTTCAGCTTATGTCCATTACCCCTTGTTCTATCACTGGCCAACAACGAAAAAAGCTTGGCCCCCTCCTCCCTGCATTCTCCCTTCCTGAACTTAATACATATTAATCATATCCCCTCTCAGCCTTCTCTTCTCCAGAGAAAACAGGCCCAGCTCACTCAGCCTCTCTTCATACGAGAGTTGTTCCATTCCCTTAATCATCTTAGTTGCTCTTCGCTGGACCCTCTCGAGAAGCTCCACGTCCCTCTTATACTGGGGTGCCCAGAACTGCACACAGGACTCCAGGTGCGGCCTCACCAGAGCTGAGCAGAGGGGCAGAATCACCTCCCTTGACCTGCTGGCAACACTCCTCCTGATGCAGGCCAGGATCCCATTGGCCTTCTTGGCCACGAGGGCACACTGCTGACTCATGGTTAACTTAGTGTCAACCAGGACTCCCAGGTCCCTCTCCGTGGAGCTGCTCTCCAATAGGTCAACCCCTAATCTGTACTGGTGCCTGGGGTTATTCCTCTCCAGGAGCAGGACCCTGCACTTGTCCCTATTGAGCCTCATGAGGTTCCTCTCTGCCCAACTCTCCAGCCTGTCCAGATCCCTCTGGATGGAAGCACAACCCTCCAGGGTGTTGGCCACTCCACCCAGCTTCGTGTCGTCTGCAAACTTGCTCAGGGTGCACTCCGTGCCCTCGTCCAGGTCATTGATGAACAAATCTTACCTCTGAGAGCGCATGCATAAGTATTATTGTTCCTTTAGGACTAGTTGTCATGATTTGAAAGGTTGCCAGTCTGGTTTGGCAATTACTTTGTTGCTGGAGAAAGCATGGATGGCCAGTTATTGCCTAGTGTACAAGGCTCTAAAAACTTTCCAGCTGTGCACAACTTTGATTTAATGCAACATGTAGGAAATAACAAAGGGTTTTGAAGCAAAGCCTGGTGGAGCAAAGATTATATTGACATTCTGATTCCATTTTAGCTATGTGTGTCAATAATCGTAAGGAAAAGATCCAGATTATAAAAGTGCCAGCAGATCACTGAGGATTTGGATTTATTGGATTATATCCAATAAAGTCTATGATGACTGTTAACTGCTCAGCCTCCTTTTATGCAGCCATTTATTTTAAAGGATCTTTCAGAAGGGCTATTCCCTTCTGTATAAAATGAGGAAAACAACATGACAGCAAAGATTTCAACTTGAATCTCCCCATCACAAAGAATAGTGTTCTATGACCCGCTGACCAATTTCCTTTCCTTTAGTTTGCTTGTTACATAATGTAAATACTTAGAAACCTAGAAATCTCAAGATAACTAAATGCCCGCATAATTTTTTATTCTCTAAAAAATATAATCTGTTTTTTAAGAGGCAAAAGTCCAATGCTTAGGGAACTCAGTACAGAACCCAGCATGTATGTAACATCTGGTTCTGACTTTGAGCAAGCCGTAAAATTCATATCTTCTATTCTTTGTACAAGGCCCTATATCACAAGATTAGTTTTCAAGGAACAAGGGAGGAGGGCAATGAAGCTATGAAGTTTTTATATGTCATTTAAAAGTGTTTGCTGAACTAGAGACCACCAATATAGGACTGGGATATTCCTACTAAGTAGGATATACTCCTCAAACATGTGACCCACTGTCTGCCAGGGCTTGACAGGGAATATAAGACCCTAATAAGTCAGTGTCCTAAAGAACAGACCTCTTGGCTTTCATTTGTTTTTATTAARGCACATTAGAAAAGAACAGAACAATTTGTTTCAAGTTGAGGGAAACATTTCATTCAACCCCAAACAAATTGCTGTGATTGTCTAAAAATGCCACAAAAAAATAGTTTCATTTGCCAGTTTTACCTGAACCAAACAAAAATGCTATACATATAGCCCTAGTCTTAGGCTGGTTCAAACATGGAACGGGACAATTCCAACTGCACGTTTTTGTGGGACAGGAAAGCCATATTTGTCCAGCTATAGGAATAATTACGAGAACATAATAT
Organism: Nothoprocta perdicaria; assembly: GCF_003342845.1. NCBI lineage: Eukaryota > Metazoa > Chordata > Aves > Tinamiformes > Tinamidae > Nothoprocta > Nothoprocta perdicaria. The sequence goes on from NW_020456143.1 coordinate 621,070, forward strand.
AACTATTGTGTGTGACAATGTGATTATGCAGATCGTCTACAGATGTGAAGCTGTCCAGCAGAGCTCTACTAAATTCTGCTGAATTCTGGTGATTTGCATTAGCTGATGATATTGCTGCTTTTTGGATGAAAAACACATACATACTGAACTGACTGTTTGCTCTCAAAGATCCCAGAACACTTTTGGAGATTTTGGTTAATTTCTATTTCAAAATTTCACACTTACACTGTGRTAAGATCCAAAAGTGTAAGGTAGTCATAGATTAAATAGCTTATATACTTAAATAGCAAGAGAACAAGTCATTGATAAAACAGAAATAAAGGATGGCTCTATCTTTAAAGTTGAGTTTTCTCTTCTAGAGTAGAAATGTGCATAAAAATGGGCACTAGATGGACACACCCCTGTTGGCTCTACAAGCACAGGTTTTCAAATCACTGTAATTCACTGTATTCTACTTTTAATGACACASTGATAATGAATTTGCTGGAATTGTACTTCATCATCAAACACGTATTAGTTACATGAAGACCAGGTTATTTTATGGGGAGGTTTAAAACACAGAGCTTCATAACTATAGATCTGTGAGTGGAAACTTGTGAAAAGGAGGAATGATGAAAAACCTGAAATGAAGGATGAAGAACCTGACCTACCTGCAATAGCATTTATCACGGAATTAGGCTTTCCATTACAACCCTTGCTACTGAACAACTATGTTTTGTGAAGTCTGAAAAGTTCTAATTGTGAGAAATCTTACAGTTATGAAACTGACTGTTGTGAAACAGTTATGAAATACAGCAAATATGTTTCCTCTTTTTCTTATTTTTTCTTATGTGACACTATGAATTCCACAATATGTGCTGGGCTTTCTTGATTGTCCGTTATTCTTTGTAAATGTAATCAC
>NW_020456143.1:621982-645528 GCF_003342845.1 Nothoprocta perdicaria
TTTTTTTTTGGTTTTTTTTTGAAGAAGTGGTAGACCTCTAAGAAGTCAGGCAACAAAAACAGTGAGTAGCAAGTTGACAACACCTGTTATTCTGATTTCTGTAAATCACTGATCTGCTTGCAAGGAAGGAACAAAGTGGGAACAGCTGTCCTAGCAGAAATCATTTCATTTCTCCCCACTTTCTTGACTGCTGAACTTACTCCTGTTATGCAGACTGATGTCAGTGAAATTGCTGTAGGCTAGTGTGTAGCTTCCTTTACATTGTCAAGTAACCTCTAACAGGAGAAGTTTTCCGCCTACTAGCAGGAAGGTTTACAACCATGTGAATGAATTGAAAAAATAGTGTCAGTAAACAGTGTAAAGGTACAAAGGTCTCTGTACTGATTTACTGAATTTCTCCCCCTCCCCGCTACAAAAAGGAAAACCTCAAGGGAATATTTCAAGAGATACACTTCATGGAGGTTCTGCCTTCTGCATAAGGGTCCCACACAAGGGTTACTCTGACTTTATAAACCTGCTTGGTCTAATTAAGACTTAACTGTGTAAAATTTCCCAAGAAAGATCTGTTATTTGTAAAACCCACATGCTTTTATTTTTTACACTTAGACATTTTTCTATTTTCCTGCTTTTAACTTCCTCTAAGAACAATGAGATCCAAATTCGGTGAGGATGAGGTATTAAATCTTTATGGGAGCAGATGTTTCATGTGTGCTGACTGCATGAATTATCAGGTACAAGGCTCTTAAAGAGATTGGTTTTCTGGCCTACAAACATTATGTGACTTAATAAAACGTGTTTTATGTACTACAAGATACGTGTGTGTTTGCAATTGGGCTGTGCTGCATTAAGTCTGAAGGCCCTGAATAACACAGACAAAACAAGAGCTGATATTAAATTCTAAGAGTAAGAACATCTACATAAAAGACAGCATAATTACTAAGAAGGCACTGCACTATCATTTCAAACTGTATGGCTTTGCTCACTGTGATTTACGGTTTTTGTTAGGACTGGGAGGCCAAAGTCTACTCAGAGGTGCTSTGTTATTGTCTATTGACTTCAGAGGAGTTTTCTCTCCTATTATGTATTTTTTTTTATCATAAAATGCAGTTCTTATTGGGRAAACACAATGCATTATAGAAGAAATAAATTTCTCATATTTCCTATTTTAAAAGGTCTGCAGAGATATCTTACAAAAGTTTTCTATGATTCAAATAATGTATTTAGGAAGAAGAAGGCAATGGAATATATTAAAACTCTAATGCCACTTATATTAGAATTAATACATCAGGAGATAGCTTATTGAATTACAAATTCAAATCCTCTAGACTGTACCTAGAAAACGTTATCCAGATTACTGAATTTTAGCCCTTCACTTGAGACAGGAAGGATGAGCCAGTGTGGTCCTCATATCATATCATGTGCAGATACCTCCAGCTTTGAAAACAGCTTTGGAAGCAGCTGGTATGTGAAGAATACAGATAAGGRCCTGTTAAGGTCCATTTGCAAACTTCTTTAGGTATTATTCATTCTTCCATGGATCTATTACACATTTAATACAAATTTATTACTACTATTACTATCCAAATTCACATTCGGACCTACAAACCTCACTCAGGCGGGGACTGGATACTTATTGCTTACTTCTTGGTTGGTAATAATATTTGTATACATTAAAAACCTCTGTTACCACTCTGGCCTAAATTGCCCTCAAAGAAGAAGTATATGGATCCTACAAAGAGTTGAGAGACATATACTGGTATGATGAGCTCATTTGTTATAGGAAATTCTGCATATGGATGGAACACAGAGTTATGTTTAGCAATCTAAAAGCAATTTGCTATTGTTCCCTGTGTGGGACTGGATATATCATTTCCGCTCACTCCTCACCATGAGGGAGAAGTGGAAGTATTAATATTGAAGTGTTTTACTTATGAAGTTATTTTGACAATTTGTTAATTCTTATGGAAAAATTCAATATTGTGCATTTCAATTGTGTGCATTTGTAAATGTGTATAATGTTAGTCATTTGATAATTTTTTTTTCTTTTATCTTTTCTTGTTAATAAGACAACTAGAGTGTTTAAGAATATTCAAAGTTTCTGCCTAAAGGCAATGAATAATTATGTGGAAAAAAGGTTTTAGAGAAAGGTTTTACATAAAAAAAATTTAATACTACTAAACTTTCCCAAGTAAATGAGACTGATATTTGTGTTACCTCATATTAAAGGTACTACAGGCTTTCTTGAACAGCTTAGCATATGCCTAATAATTACTGTGAAAGTACAAGGAAATCTGCCATTCCAGTTTGCTTAGATAAAGTTTCTTTGAACTGATTTCCAACACTGAACTCCATTCATAGCACATTTCATTCTAACAGRGTTTCCACTGTATACTATAGATGGTAGTTTGCATAAGTTCTATGAAGCACCGTACATGGCATTACACACGCTATTTGTAACAACCAGTGCATAAATTATATACTCTTTATCAAAGGCCTTTATACTCAGACATAAGATGAGATGTGTGTTTTCAACAAGATGATATTTTCAATTGGGGCAGTTTTCTGCTTATTTTTTTCAATGTCTATGACATTTTCAAATGATCCCCAAAGGCTTATTTCATAGTGCTGCTTTGCAGTCCAGCAACATGTAAGTTTCTATAATACTCATGTACAAAATTAGAGAAAATTAAGTAATGTTCTGCTTAAAATCTCCAGTGTATTAATGCAGCTCTCTATGGTTTGAAGTTTGAGAAGAGTCATACCATACAAAATAACAGAGGTGCTTTACACTGTCTTAATTCTTGGGGGGAAAAAAAGAGTAATTTTACAAAATTCATAGAACCCAAATTGCAATCAGAATGTATCAGTCAGAGCTGGATTTATTCACTCAACAAGTGAAAAGAAATAATGTTTTTCTGTCCTTTTTAAGATATAAAACTTACATCCTCATTTGGAGAAACAGTCTTTTTAAAATTCAAAATACCATCCATAGTTTGAAAAACTGAACTACATGTAATATAGGTCAGATATGAATAACATTGTGTTACTGAGAACAATATATGTTTATTTATATGCTTGTTACAAATAATTCATGGTTTTCTGCTTATTTTATATTAATCAATAACCAGTACATTTAAATCCATTCTCATAATTTGATTTTTTCATATCTGATTTGGAAGATATAGCAAAAATCCTGTGATCAAAATGTAAAATATCTCTTTCCACATCAGTCTGATGAGTACATTCCTGTAATAATGATATTTAACCAAAACATAAAAGGAATGAACTTGCCGGTCCATTCTGATGGTCATGGATAGACTGAGTGGTCTAAGGTTATGGACAGCTTCACATTTATTTAGTCTTTCCCTGCCTAATACCTACTAACTTCTGTTTTCATGGAGAAATGTCAGAATAATCATTGARCAACATGGAAGAGGACAAAAAAATCTTCAAGTGTAAGTTTAGAGGATTGTTTAATATTTAAAATCTTTAATATTTAAATCTTTACATTTAGCAAGTTCTGGAACTCCATACAAATTAAATTTAATTCTGTGATGCAAGAGGGGGAAAATAAGATTTTTTTTACCATTTCTTAAAGTATCAGTCAGTTACCTCTTTGAATGTGTGGAATCACTTAGTATAAAAGAATTGTAACAGGAAACTCACAGTTTTGCCCAACTGTTCTCCATTATATGCCTTTTGAACCTGCACTTACTTTTGGTTACTTTTCGGAATATGAAAATAAGACTAAGTCCAGCTTTCTCCTCTACCAAAGAGATCTGTCTGTAAACCGCCTAAGACCACCCATTTCCCCAGGACAGTTGTGCCAGCAGAGGAGTTACCTTTCCTTAATAGGCCTTTCTGGTTACTCAGGAGGACCTGAGGGGCTTTTGGGATGGATAATGTAAAGCTGAATAACCGGATCCAAAGTAAGCTGTAACTTCTCCTTCTCATACAGTCATCAAAAACAGGCATCTCTCAGGTCATCTGAAAGTGAACTCCATCCTTGCAGGTAAAATGGAATCTTCAAATAGCAAAAGCATTTGTCTTGAAAGCAGCATTTGCTTCAAATTTTGACTCCTTCTTCTAAAATCCCAAACAAAAGCCAGCCTTGTCCAGAGAAAAACAGTTTCCACAGGAAACAGACATATAAGMATCTATCAGAACCTCAGGGTGAATTTTCCCTCCATGAACTTCCTTTAATTACGTCTTTCTTTTTGTGTAATAGAGCAGAAGAAACTATGTTCTTTATTTAATTTCTTTTCAGAGGCAGAAGTACCTGCATATTCAGAATTTAGTTTGGTTGAATAATCATATGTGTCTTTTTTGTTATTTTTTTTTTTTTCAAAACTATGATTAGCATTTCTTACAGATTTTTCTCTTCCAAGAGTTTTCTTTCAGGTAAGTCTTCATCACCACACAGTGGAAGCTACTGCTTCATGACTCATGCTTTGAGATCTTGCTGCCTAATCACTCCGGGTCAGTGCGTCTACAAACTAAGTCTAAACAGAAAACATGAAGAGGTGAGGCATGCTCAAACTGTATGTGATATATCAAAAATTCTGTATGATAAATTCAAAATATGCTGAATAAAATGAAACTTAGCATAGTTCTCTGCTAAATGCCATGTATTTGTGGTAAAGGATGGTAAAGCCAGAGCTTTTCATTGTAAAAAAATCAATGTTCTTGGAAGCACCTGAAACAAGAAGTAGTAATTAGAGCACAGAGTAAGGCCCAGCACACACTAAAACCCAGAACAAAACATTTCAGATCAAATACGAAAACTGTACTRTTTTATAGTAGGAAGTGGGGAAAAATTTACATAGCATTATCAAGCAAATAAAAATTTCTCAGTTAATTTTGGAAGTAGAAGGAAACATATCAGCAACAAACAGCTGCAAGACCATTACTGTGAGGACTGTAAGGCCTGGCTGAGAAGTGGCAGTAAAACAACAAGTAACAACTACTCATCACAGATTTGAAAAATAGAAAAAAAAAATAAGAAATAAGAGAGTTTATTGAATGGTAAGTGAACATAATAAGTATACATAATAGGATGAAAGTAAAAAAATGGGACAGATAGAATATTCTGTGCCTCAGACATACGCTGCTTTCTTTTGCCTTACTCAATTTTTTTGTTTTACAAAGATTTTTTAAGGATTTCAGACCAGGCAAACATTAAATGTTTTAGAGAGTAAATATACATTGCCAGGGAGATAGATATTGTCCTAAACTGCATGAGAAAGGTAGTTTGGAACATTAAAACTGATGGTAGATTTCCCCTTTGATTTGAGAAATGATTCTCTTTTCTTCACACAGGTATCTGATATTCAGCAAATTAATAGGGAAAATAAGAATAATTTAAAATGATTAGGGTTTGTTTGTCTGGGTTTTTGTTAAATTTCTTTAGCAAACATTAAGCTTAGAACTATTCAGTTTAATGGGGAAGGAGATATAYCAGAACCGAAGAATTTTGAAAATTCTGTCCTTAGGTTGAATTTSCTATATTGTCACAAAAAACAAACAGCCAAGAATTTGGCACACTTGGTATATGTGAAACATGCCATATTTATACAGTTAAGCCAAAGCTGAGCTCAAGCAGGTCATATTACTTGTAAACTGGAGCTACCTTGAAATACAGGACATTAAAAATATAGGTATATGGCTTTAAGAAACACTAGATGCTTTATTATTCTTTCTCTTCTTTAATATTTYAGTGAGGATTTTAAACTCACTGTTAGATTAAAGATTTCTTACAGATATCAGATTGCAGGCASAGTGGAAAGCAAAACAATTATTGGGTGTTACCCATTAAGAAGAACTCAAATGGCAACTGTTAACAATCTGCAACACCAGCGTTGTCGTGGGCTTCTCTCTGTGTCATAAACCCCCCCTCAAAGTTACCATAAAGCTTCATTCACTTTCAGTGTGATAGGTTGCACATGTGATGGCTTATTTTACAAGCAAAATCTGCATGTAAGCTGTAAAGTGCCTGAATACTTGGATTACAAAATGGAAAAATAAACAGTTGCAATTAAAGGATCAAGCATTCCAATACTGCTCCTATTTTATCATGCAACATAATTTTATTAAAAGCACTTCAGAGAAAAATGTGCCAAAATAAAAATTTTAATCTCTTCTGGAATATAGAACATATGTGGATATTCTAGTGAGCAAAGCAGTGTTAACAGGTAGACTATGGAAAGCATTTAAGTTAGGATCAACCTTTTTCTTAAGTTTACTGTACACTGAATATGAAGTTAGGGAAGACTTTGTTAAGTTTTTATTTTTCATTTTTTTTTAAATATTTATTTTATTGTATACTACCAAAAAAAAAAAAAAAAAAAAAAAAAAAAGAAGAAGAAGAAGAAAAGGTTTCAAAAGTTGCTTCTAGTTACTCAATTTGTTCATCAAATCCTATTACTGAATCTACATGCAAGATGAAAGTTTGATCATGCAAAGTCTGTAGTTCTGGTATCTACCAATGATGCTTTTAAGTATGCATATTTTTATATAAGTTATTTAAATTTTATCATATTTTCTAAGGAAATTTGTCTTTTTATAGATACTTTGTTAATGTTAAGTTTTGGAAATGTGTTGGATGGTTCAGTTGCATATGGACATCTTTTTATTACTTCTGTTTCRAAAATATTTTTAAACACAACTCTGTTAAGCTGTGGGAGTTTTTTTCTGTCCTTATAAAGATTTTTTTGTTGTTGTTGTTAATTAAAGCCTGGAAACATCAGACTTCAGTGAAAAAGTAAAGAAATTCAATATTTTATAGTAAGATTTAACTGTAAAGCTGACTATTCATGAAATCAACCCACAGAGATGCAGGAACGAATACATATCTAGGATGAGAAATGAGAAGGTATATGGTATGTAGCAAGAACAAAATTAAATACTAATTATTGTACTGCTTTTCTGTTTACTACTGGGCAAAACTATCCTTTTTTTTTTTTTTTTTTTTTTTGGAAATATGCAGTATTTTTAATGATCAAAATGATTGGACTATGAAGTTTGGCAATTATCAACAGATAAATTTATCAACTCTTTTCAACACCCAAAATACCTGGCCAAGAAACAACTTCATATTTATTTTGAGGTAATAGTGCCACCTATTGAGCCAACATCAACTCTTTCTATGGCATTATGAGCAAGTTCCTTGAGATTTATAGACTTAATTGAGATCTGGGAATATAAAAAGCCTCTAATTCCTTAATCTCAGGACAATATTTTCTATGCTTCTAATCATTATTTGTTATTTTATATATTTTTACTAGCTTCAACTAGAAGCTGGACTTCTTGGATGTAGCCCACATCTGCTAATGGAGTTGTGCACTCCAGCACAGCGAGGCTTGAAGCCTGATGTAATATTGCAAATGCGACTGGGAAAGACATGATGAAAAATAAGTCTCCAGGCTCCTAGATAAGCAAGGGAATCTGTCCTTTCCAGCTGAAGTTTATTGGCCAACCTCAACATTTTCTCAAATCAAGTAAACTATGGGATTTGTTATAGTCTAAGTTAAAATAAAATATATCCTACGTGTTGTGACAATATGCATACAACACAGTGTTTGATTTGCGTTCTTACTAGGCTCCCATGAGGCTAAGGATGATCCAAGGAAAACAGAGATGCAGAAGGTTTGTCTCATTTTAGAATATTTTATTAAACAGGCCTAACTGTATTCCTTGAAGTCAAAAAGTGACCTATGTCTTTGCTGTAAGTTCAGTTAGAAAGACTATAAATCAATAAAAAGAAATCCAGGGGAAATGAGCTGGAAAATAAACATTGTTTTTAAGATGGACATTTTTATCAAAACAATCCACAGCCCATTCAGGGTGAGGTATGCAATGGCAAAAAGAACCACTCTGTTCTTCAGATTATCCTGTCAATTCAGGAAGAAAGACAAAGACTCAGTGATTGCAGCTGTGGAGTTTGACATCTTTAAAAAAATATAGAGACATCAGTAATGACTCAGTAGTTAAGATTACATTCTGATTTACAAGGAAAGCCACCCTGACATCCTCCTTCTGTCTTTTCATGACTGAATTTGGTCTCCAAACTCGGCATTATAATAACTCTTATTGGGATTTATTTTAACACTTTCATAATTTCTTTAGAAAAAAAATCTTGTTGAGAAATATATTTAAACATTCCTGATTTTCATTCCTCTCACAACTTTAAGCTTCTCCTAAGTGCACAGTTACTTGCCATGATTCTTTCTGTTCCATTTGCTGAAATGTACACTTTCTAGTGAAGTTAAGGTATTTAAACTTGTGAAATCCTGGAGTTATGGGTCTACAGAACTCTTGATCTGTAGCTTTCAATCACAGTTCTGCTATTTTGTTAATCTATCTATCTCTTCAAGTGTCAAAATGTGTGTTCAGTTAAAATATTGCCTGTGATTAATGACTGTGTTATTTGAGTTATAATTGCTTCTGTATTTTCAACAGCTGATGATGAATAAGGAGGGCCAGAGAGTGAAAACTCCTGCATGAGATCTGCCGTTAACAGAGAAGAATGAAAATTAGAGCTGGGAGAGAGGTGCAATTCTCACTCTCACTTTCAAATGCATTTCTGCTAGGGCAGGACAAACAATCAAAATACAAGATCTTGGTTTTTTTTTTGTGGAGTGTAAAGTTCAAACCAATAATTTTGAAATATTGCTTCACATTGGATCAACCAAGCATTAATTTGCATCTGTTTATTTTATTCAGTGCTAAATGGAAGCCATAGTTATTCTGATATTTGAGGGGACTTGTTTTTATATAGAGGATTGGTCTCAGGAGGAGAATTTTGCATTTAAATGAATGAGAAAGTAATTTAAAATGTGTCCTGTTCTAAATTATACTTTGGCAATTTGGACTMCTTCCCTGAAAATTTATATGGAGTGCGGTATGATAGTCTAGACTCCATTTTAGAATAAGCAGACAAAGCATTAATTGGCAAGTAAGCTCCCACATATGCAAGATAATGCCCATTTTACATTCACAGGATTTTACATTTTAAAGGTAAAAGGTACCGTAATTTTGCTGTCTCTATGCTTTTACTAAGATTTCTCATAGGACAAATCCAGAAATCATTTATAAACAACAAATCAGGATTTCAGCTGAATATTTYTGCTTTGATTTAAGAAGCTAAAACTTTAAAGCAGAATTCACATTCAACACTCATTGTTTAATTATTTAAGGATAATTAAAAATACTACAGCTGAGGAGCCTCTTACAATTGAGCGTGTACTTACCTGCTTGACTCAGGAAGTTAAGCCTGATTTTATACCTAGAGGGAAAGGGAAGACCTAACTGTGATCCACAAGTAAAGCAAAACTGCATACACCTCATGAAAATGTCTGCCAGTGGCCTGGGAAAATCTGTGCCTGATAGGCATAGCTCAGTGAAAAAAAATGCTGAATTTAGTTTGCCAGCAAAGCATTAAAGTAACCCCGGGTGAACTAGTGCACTAATTCAAATAACAAAACCTCTTGCATTCTCCATGTACATGAAATTATCTGAAGATGACAGATGATTGGGTGTTGAGACATAACCAAGATGATATTTAGGAAAAGCAGGAATGGCATTTGGTACTGAAGAAAAAAATGTGTATGAGTTTTTTTATTCAGATGGAATGTAGTAACTTTCTGTGTGATCTGCCCTCTGTTGCAAGGACAATGCATTGTCTTCTAGAGAGAAGTGCATGGAAAGAACAGATCACAGAATCACATAATGGTTGATGTTGGAAGGGACCTCTAGAGATCATCTAGTACAACCTTCCTGCTCCAGCACGGACACCTCCAATAACTGCTGTGATAATGTCCTTTTAATTCCAAATAAAACACCACAAGCATACTAACTGATATTTATTTTAAAAAAGAGAAGAATAAAGACGTGCATAWTTCTCCCAAAGGCCTAAGTTGCAGAATTATTTAAAAATATGTTTATATGATAGACATTATCAATGGGAATAGAGAAAAATAAGAGCAGTAAAAGACAGTTTTATAAAGAACTGAAAGAATTTGAGAGTAATGTGAAAGTAAAAAAAAAAAAAAAAAAGGATTGAGTATGGAAACAGATGGATTTCGAGTCTTATGTGTCCCAGATTAGGAGTAATGATTATCTACAGAATGTACAGGGATTTATGACTCAAAAAACCCTGAAGATCATCMGAAATGGTCATTCCAATTTAAGAACAAGGTAGACACCTTTATCTTTATCTTTCTTCTCTAGCACACGTACCTTGCAGTATATGTTAGTAAATAACTACATCAAAACTTCTTCTGGCAGATAATTTYCTTCCTACCTTTGTGTGTCCTACTGATTCTCTTCTCTACCACATTGATAAATAGGATCAACAAGATACTTTTTTTCACTGCTGCGGTCTCTTTCCTCCTGGATTCAGTAGAAATAGTTTGAAGAAATAATGGGAAAAGATTATGATGCATTTGGAGAGGAAAAAAAGAGGAGAGAAGCTTGATTCTTCTTTTTTAATTAAGAAAATGTGTTTTAACACAATAAACTCCCATTAGAATTAAAATAATAATTAAAAAAAAAAAGAAAGTAAAATGTAGAAAGTCGTGTCAAGGGAGGCTAGGGGGATAGGGGGTGGAAAACCAATATCCATTAGATGTTAAGTATGCTGGTTTAAACAGGCATAGTTGTGTTCCTCAAAAAAAAAAGACATTCATTTGACAATGGAGACAGAAGTCTATTGTAAGACAAAAAAAAAAAAAAAAAGAGGGGGTGGATTTTCAAGGATTTTATTACAGCCTTTATGCAAAAAAAATAAGTGTTAAGGAGTGCTGATTTTAGTAGACACAGGTAGAAAAAATACATTGTGAGTCAATATTCTTGTTCAGAATGGAGGGCTCCGAATCAAGTCACTAGCTTGGCAAGAGAATACCTAATGCAAATAGAGACCTCTGAGTTTGGATTCTGCAAGTTTCCACAAAGATTTTGTTCCTAGAAGCATATTCTTAAAATGTTCTCATGATTTTAGACAAACTCTGCATACTTTATGAAAGTTTTCATACTCCTTGTAAGAGAAAAATGATARTGTTTTATACAGTTACATCTGAAAAAAAAAAAAAAAACACTGAATTTATAAAGCTGCTGTGTTTTATCAGACTATATTTAAAGTGATTTAAGCCAAGCTTTTTCCCAGTTCTGTTTGTGACTAGCAATGTGAGTAGCCTATTCAGAGGAAGCACTTTAATTATTCCTGATCAAAGAGAAGTTGGAAAATGGCAATCTTAACCTACACTAGGATTTCAAAAGTTGATTTATGTTGATAATATTCAGTAAGCCACATTATATCATATGTATATAGTCTCATATTTCCACTGTGATTACATGAGTGGAAATCTGGGTTCTAATACAAATAGTTGTAGGTTTTATTTCAATATCAATTTCTACAGTTATCACTGATTTTGTTTGTAGTTTCCAGTAATCATTTTTTTGAAACATTTTCATGAAAGAAAAAATACAAAAGGAGTACAAGAAATGGACTGAAATTTCTTTTTTAAAAACAAAAAAAAAGTAGTACAGCAAGGAAACTGAAATATAACCATTAAGTGGTGACCTTTGTCCTGTCTATACACTATCCAGGGCACGGAAGACCCAGGATCCAGCTTCTACAGAAACACAATCATGCCAATTTATATCAGCTAAGACTTAGCCAGACAGGAACATTTTTCAAGGCATAAAATGGGCTACATTTTTCAATACAAGAGCAAAGTGAAAATTAAATAGGGCAGAAATCTCTCCTGTCCTGCACTCTAAACTCACAAGCAGTGTTGCCTCATGACGGAGAAGAGAAATACTCCTTCTCAGACATATGGCATATTCCCACTCCCACTGAAGTCTATTGACTTCGATGGGAGCTAGGTCACGTTCTTAAAATGGATTTGGAACAGACAGCAAAGAGCATAGATCAGCTTTTTATGAACAAGTCTCATTGTAGTCTGGCACTTCTAAGCTAACACTTTTCCCCCCCTCCTTCCCTCCAAGGCTCCAATGGCAAGTTGGCCATCTGGCTATGAAGAAAAAGCTTTGATATGTATGAACAGTTCAGCTTTTACTCAGTTTGGAAGCATTATGCACTTTAGTTTGAAATACTCTAAGAAAACCTACTATGACAGTTTTATGAATGGAATACATTGTAAATTTAAACTTTTTTTTAAGAAAAGGGATTTAAGAACTAGGCTTCATGCTTAAAGGAAGTCAATTAAGGCAGGTATCTTGGAAAGGCTCTATGGTTCAYGAGTAGTGAGCGCCAAAGTGAGCCAACTTTTGCTCTGCAATTCAGAGAATGATTTCTTAATTTGAAGCAATTTATTCTCTTTCATGCTGCTGATAGAATGAAGTAAGCCAAAAAGAAAAAAGTAAAATATGCCATTGTAATTATTTTAAGTATAAATTCAAAGTAATGTACTTCTCATGCATCAAAATATGCATAATGAGAAAAAATGCTCAATTTTAGCCATAATTCATTCTATGTTCTCATTTCCAGTAAGTTTACATTTATTTTGGACTTTACATATTAACATCATATGACAATATTTTGTCAGAAGAATGAAAAACAGAATTTAGGGATGAGAATTTTTCCCTAATTGTCTCTAATTTGGTGGTTTTTTGGATGTGCTGAGCTTGCTTCTCCCAACAACATAGCCTTCATTCTTCAAGCTATTGTCTTTCTTTCATCTTCTCGGCTTTTCCTTTGTCTATACATATAGCATTACCTTGATAATATGTCGATTTTAATTATAACGTGTAAATTTAGACTGTATTTCAAAAGATGTTCTCTCAATTATTTGCAGCTTTTATGGTGTAGTGTTCTAATTTCAAGATTTTATGGAGAAATGTTTTTATTAGAAGTGTAAATTATATTTCTATAACTATAACTATATATATATATAACTATAGTTGTTGAAAGTAAATTACTTATTTCAACTTCATGAAAAAGAATATTATTCCTCTGCTTTTAATATTTAACAACCAATAACTTTTTGAAAAAAAAAGTTAAAAAAATGATAAATGAAAAAAGGAAAATTTATTTCAGTATCATATGTAGAAGAAAACATATTTATATTTTGCTATTGATATGAGAATTTGTGTATCCACCTGGTGGTCAGATAGAGGGAGATCATAACACTTAAGGCTGCTACAGCATCAAACCTGATTGTTGCATCCACTTTAATTTAGTTTTACCATCAAATATAGTGSGATCAGAACCAAGCCATAAATAATCAGTGCCAGTCCCTAAATGAATTTATATCTCAATGTCCTTTGGTATTAGATTCTGGAATGTTATACTGGATCTGGCAGTACAGTAATTAGAGGTGCCAATTAGTAAATTAAATTAGTAACTTTATTCCCCCATAGTCCAAAGAAACTAGTGAAATTAAATCAGTGYTGAATTTGAATTGTTTCCTCAAAACACAAACATGTTTGCAGTAAAGCACTGGCATTACCAAGTATTGTTCTACTTCAATCTAAGATTAACTGTTAACTCTTTAATGTACTAAAATGTATATCTATATTTTATATATATATATAGCCTAATATACACAGTAAAAAAACAAACAACTGACATATTTGGGACATGTGCTTGTTTTTTTTCCTAAATAAATATGTTCTGTGATTCTGTGAGATTTTTTTTTCTTTTCCTGGTTGGTAGTGCCAGACTTCAGAAACGGCAAATTCTTTGCATAAGAATTTTAAAGTTACCAGCCATTGTCATTTGTTGAAAATGAGAGTGAAGTAACATGAGAAACACCATAACCTTCAAACAGCTGATCCACATGAAGCATCCTACATCATATAAACCACTGAGCAGCCTTACTTGGTAATGAACTTTTGGAATTAACCTTCATATGCAAAGATCAAGGCCTGAATTTCACTCTAAGGAMAAAACTTATTAACTATAGCTGATACATATTTCCCATATATTTCCTGTCCTACAGAGTCAGAGTAGGCAGGATAAGGACTTTCAAACCCACAACATRCTACTTGCTCCCTGTGTAAAACTTTCTGTACTAAATTTTTCTATATGTATTTTTTTGTTCCAGTTCATTTTACTGTTTAGATAAACTTATGCCTGTCACCAYGCTGCCTCTGTATAGGCAAAGATCTCCTTTATCTGAGGGAGGATATAAGTATTGGATCCTTTTACAGTTTTAGAGATTGTCACTACAGCTTGAAATAGACTGTAAAAATGGGATTTGATTAAAAAGAACGTTAAGGTAAGCTTCTTGCTGGAAAATATGCAGTTAGGCCATTTATCACACTGTTTGGATTAGTCTGGCCACTGGGCAAGCTAGTCAGTACTCCAAAGGGAAAAAACAAATCTTGCTTGAGTAATTCGTTTAGTCTGAGATCTGAAAATATTATAATGATTTTTCGTAACAAGGAAGAAGTTAGAAGATAAAAATGCAACTTAAAAAGGTCTGGTGCAATCAAACACTCAGTACAGCTTCTGGGGGAGCATGTTTCCTGTGATGTCCATAGCTCAGGAGCCAGTCATATCTTGTATTTAACTAGGCTAGAAAGCAGAACTGCGCTTGATAAGATAACCTGTGATTCATACACTGTTCAACCGTGGGAAAATATCTTGAAATTCCAGTGTGCCATCTTTCCATCTGATTGTCTGTATCTCATGTTTGGGCAGTGTTGTATAGGAAGAAACTAGTTACATTTCCTAACAGTCTTTTTTTCATGAAG
The DNA here is from genome assembly GCF_003342845.1 of Nothoprocta perdicaria. Classification (NCBI taxonomy): domain Eukaryota; kingdom Metazoa; phylum Chordata; class Aves; order Tinamiformes; family Tinamidae; genus Nothoprocta; species Nothoprocta perdicaria. The sequence continues at coordinate 636,701 of NW_020456143.1, forward strand.
TTAATTACAAATTTAGGGGTAACACAACTGACTCAGATAAATTTTTGGAGTCTGTGCTGTTAATGCTATTCATATGAATCTTCCTGAGAGGTTATTCCCTTAGGTGAGTGCTACCCATGAAATCATTGCACAAAACGCAAATGATTATACTATTATTTTTTTTTTTTTACCCAGTACAATGGGGATAGCTCTTCATCCCTCTTATCAACGCTGGCATCACTTCAAGTTTTGATTATTCCTTTTAATTTAATCATCAGGAGTATAATCTGATGCCCCAATCACCCACTGACTTATTCTACTGCAAACGTTTGCGTACTTCTTGCTTAATGGAAGCGACAATACTGCACACAAAGTGAAAGTAGGCTAAAGGCACATTCAGGAATAAAAAAAACAAAATAAAACTCCATCCCTTACATTTATGATATGGTGTAGGCTTTACAAATACAGTTTAATGTGTCTGTATCTCATAAATTAAACTTATATTATAAAGTTGGCAAATTCTACGACCTTAACCATGAAAAGGATGATGGTAGTAATCTATTGATTACAAGTATTTTCATTTACAAGGGTGTGTGCTTCAGATTTTGAGGTGGGGATCTCAAATTTTCACACTAGATTCCCACTAGTTTCTGATTTCAGCCAGATTGAAAACAGAATCTGAGAATTCAGCTTACAGTTTTGTTCATTAATGAGCTCAGCCACCAATGTTTGAAGATCTTTGACTGTGGTGAAGTTTGGCATCCCTAAAGCCTTTCTCCCTTCATCTCCCTACAAAAACATTATTTTTTAAAAATCTCATGAAGGTATCCTCAAGAATATGAGGAAAAAGGAAATTCACAGCCTTGTCCCCAGATGGACATGGAGCATGTTTAACTGACTTGTATTTATTGAACATGCAGGCCACACAGAGCTACTGCAAGTACTGCTATAACTTCATAACAGGTTTGAACAATGACACAGAAACCCAAGGAAACATCTGTGATATCCAAGAAAGTACGGTGACAAAAATAGCTTCAGTAAGGACCACAGGATCCTAACTGGCTTAAGATCTTCCTGATTTTCCAGAAAGGAAAAAAAAAAAAAATTGCTCACTCATCTACAATGTACATTGCAGTGCTATTAAAATCATCGTAATAATAACATTTTTTAAAAAGAGTTTTACTTGGTAATTACATTATATCACTTCATGATGCTCAGCTGCTCAGAAAGTAATCACATAACTGATAATCCCTAAGGTATTTTCAAGATATTTGCTGCTTTTATGTCACGCATACCCAGCTTGAATTTACTTTAAACACTAATCGGTTGAGGGCTGCATTTTCATTTATTTAATAAAGTTCATATCCAGTGTATCCACCCAAACCTTATTGGTCACCTCCAGTAGGCTGAAATGAGAATTCAGTATATATATATAAACATCTCAGCATTAAGTTCTTTCTCACATTGCAGCAAGGAAGGACAGGAACCTACTTGAACACAATAGCTTTAATGACTCATTTCATTAACTTTTGCTCTGCTGCTTGACCCTCCATCATTTCATTTCAAGTTGTCTGGAAGAGGTCAGCTTAATTTCTTGCTTCTTATTTCTTTTAATCGTGAATGTCCTTAATTTTGTTCTAAGGTCTTTCCCTCACCCTGGATCAAAAAAATCACTTGTGCAAGTGCTCAAGTTAAGCATCAAAATATCACTAATACACAACTAATAGCTATGTGTCTATGGAATTTTCTAAATCACCAAGCAGAAGTGAAGACCCTAAGACATCAAAAGTTGGCTAAATGAAAAAAATAAAACACAGAGACACAAATGTATGATGGTTGTCCTAAAGCTGAACTGAAACTTAAGTGCAATTTTTGCCTTCTTTTCTCCCCTCCTAAACGGTATTTTCACAAATCCTGATGGTTTATGTATACAGTTATTGATCACCTGCTTTCTGAATTTTCTGCAAATGTTTATCTTAAAATCATGTCTCATGCTTTAACCATRATAGTCCAAATTCTTTTCCAACTTCCACTCCGCATTTGAGGGGAGGAGGGTTTTGCTGAGAAGAATTTAATTCATCATATTAATCAAGTAATACAAGAAGTAACTTTGCAGTGGCATTTTTTTTGGGTGGGGAGGGGGGTCTGAATTTGATTTTAGATATATCTAGCATATCCATGTTAATACATGAATTCATTTAAAAAATAGGAAGGATTTTTTTCATGATGTAGTAACCTTACTACATCATGAAGATATTCATGATGTAATGAAATGCAGAAAATATGAAAAAAAAGTGTTCACTGACAGCAATCTCAGATCAAGACCAAACTGAAGATAAGCAATATTTCTGAGATGGTAATATACTATTTAGTTCTATCATTTTATGATTGTTTTGAATAATCAAAACTGTTTTCTAATTTAAGGAAAGGTATTTATCACCACATACATTGTTTTCTGTATAGAACCACACCTATTTAAAAAGGCTTTAAGTTACCAAAATTTTCTGTCCTTTACCATTTCCCTCTTCTGTTTGAGGAAAGAAAAATCAGCAATAAAACTTCATTTTAAATAAAAGAAAGAAAAACAAAATATTTCAAGTCACCCAAAAATGTTTTGGGGACTTTGTATTTAATATACGATTGTGAACCCCTAAAGCATCAATACAATCCACATATGCTTTGGAACCCATTGTGAGAAAATTTGTAAAAATTATGATTCTCATGCCAAAAGCAAGATATACACAGGTATGGGGAACACCCATTTGGGGAAATACATTAATTTGAAACATAATTTATCTTCACCTTATAAAAATAAACTTCATTTCCTTTTCCTACCCATGACAGCTATACTGACTTACACCGCTATGGATATAAAAAATGTTTTCCTTTTTATGTGAGGAAATATAGAACATTACAGCCAGATATGAAATTGGCATTAAATCTTCTTGCCTGGCTACCTTCCACAAGTCCTTGGGAGCTCCTAACTATTCTCTTTCTTTTCCTAAATATCTCAGTTACAGAAATTTCTTTTTTTTTTTCCAGACCATTCCAATGTTGAATTCTAACTTATTTGTGTTTTAAATGTTCTAATAGATATTTTTAAAAAATGGAGATCACTTTGCCCCTCTGAAAATACCACACCATTCAGGTTTAGAGAAGCTCATTAAGAACACTGTAAGTAAGGACACAAAAAACCTTCCTCAAAATCATTGACTGGAACTAAGTCTGTCCTTTATCTAAAGTCTCAGGTAAGTACCTATGAGCTTCCAGGTGTACCACAAAAAGTGAGTGTGTTACTCACTCACTGTGTTGAGGCCACAGAATCAAAATCTGCAAAAACAAAGTAAAGAAGACACACAAAAGCTCTAAGTTCAATATCTTCTCCACAGGCAATTCTGCTAAGCAAGCTAGGAAATGAAGTACTATGCTAACAACAAAGCTGAAGAGACTTGCGGGAAATCAGAAGGTCAGAAGAAGGTTCCCTCGATGGTGACAGAAGACAGTGGTCAGGTCAGAAACAGATGAGCTTGTGTTCAYGGAACTAGTCAACCAAGTGGGCCTTCTCTAGCAAAAGAATGAAGGAAGTTCTAGAAAATGGTGTTTCCTCTGAGCTCCTGATTTGCTGCTGTCCTAGAAAATGAGTTTGTTGCTTAGTCTGACTTTTTCTTTAACCTTGAAATGTTTCTGTACTCTTTGTTCACACCCCTTATCTCTTGTTTGGCCTTTACAAACAAATGCAACTAATTACTCAACATGGGTGATTGTGAACAGACGATTAAAGCCCCAGTGCTTTGCAGTGATTGCATCAGAGCTGTTAGTCACCTTGGGTTTGAAGCTGCTGGGTAATATGTGTGCAGTTCTTGTGCAGTTGTGTGCTACATTAAGCCTGGCATAAACTCCAGACTCTCACAGAATAAATATTTTGATATCTAAACCCTTGTCCATAATCCCCTTCCCCTGCAGCACACACAAGCCCTATTGCACTCTTTAGCACCATCTGAGGGATCATTACATAGATCTATAATTATGATGAAACTAGAGCTGCTAGGAAGAAGATAATATTTTCAAGGATTTTTTAATATCTGTTACTTTTATCTTCACTAATTCTTTTCAATAAACTGAGCAAGAGCAGGGAAAGAAGCTGAAATGTCTCGTAATCTTATTCACTTGATGAGTGCCAAGTTTCCCTCTAAATAACCTTTGTGTCTGATTATCCCCACATTAGTGGGCCAAGCTGAATTTTGTATGGCTTTTCCTTTTATACAAACTGTAAGGCATCTTTATCCCAAGTATCACCAGACCTAGGTCCAAACGTCACTAATGGATTCTCAGTAACTTCCGCCTCTTGCAGCTGTTTTTCGTTCCTGAATGCGCTCTCTGTTATCGAGCTCCTCAGTGCTGCACTTGATCACAAAGGATAATTTGGGCTTTTCTGTCCTGCAAGTCATTTACATTTGTATTTTCATTCATATTTCCCTCAGCAGCCTTCTTCAGGCAGAATGCATTTTGATACAGTAACCCCAATGCCACACTCCAGAGCGGGAAGTGCAGACCACAGTTCAGCATTTGAGAGAGATTTAAGAACCCGTAATAGGAGAATTCATCATTACTCTACAAACAAAAACAGATGCAAAGAACAGCCAGTACTTTCCAAGCTTGGGTGGCCTCATGAAACAGTTTTCATGGTTAGATGATTTCGCCTGTAATTCCTTCCGATGTTAGCAGCGGATGTGAATACTCAACACTCAGTGCTAATTCTTAGTGTGGTAGCAGTTAGGATTCCCATAGAAGGGATTAGCTGCTGTCTGCACATCTGGGTGGGAAGCCCTCTCTTCTTGGGATGTGGTAGCAGGGCCTACGAACACCTCTGAAATTCAGTAAATGATAAGAGGATTTGTTAGTGACTTGACCAGACTTCTGTAAAAAAAAAATTGCCAGCACTGTACATTAATTAATCATTGAAGAGCAAGACCTTATCCAAGGGTATATCCATGCTGCAGATTGCTTTCAGCAGACTGACTTTGAGATTAGTTTAATTTGTTTAACAGTACTCTGTTTCCTTATATACCGCAGGAGTACAGCTCAAGTATGGCTAAAAGAGTTGGTAACTGCTGCTTTGAACTTTGGTCCTTTTAGATCTGGTATGTCACCTTACTCAACCACGAGAACTAGGGATGAGATTTTTCTCTCATCAAAGAGCAGACACATGGCTACTTTCGCCAATCCTTCAGTAACAACTGCTCTGTTGTTCACCATGCACTCACACAGCCAGGCTTGCCAGCCTGCTTTGGAAGCTGCACAAGGCAGCAAAGGAAGTGCTGCTCTTGAGCTGATCATCCAGAAACCACTTCAAGCCTTTCAACTCTAATATAAACAGAGTTCCTATAAGAACTGAGGAATCTTAAAGATATATATGTTATATTGTCATAAGCACTGGATTCAAAAATAAAAATCTTTTTTTTTTTTTTTTTTCTTTTTAAAATTGTGTGCAGGCTGCCATTCCAAATCAGGGCAACAGTAGAGAAATTAAGCACAATTCAATCATTATGACAGCCTGAATTTCATTTCCATGCTAGGGAACTATAAAAAATCTTTCATGCTTTCAATTGCTCCCAATATTCCTTTATTTGTTTCACTGAGGATTAGAGTAGGAGCTGAACACTGGCAGTTTGGATAAGCCTCATGGCAAAAGATTCTTTRAGCTTTCATATTTGCAAGTGAGACTGAGCAAGATGCTTGGCAACTTTTTAATGGCTAACACTGCATTAGGCTGGTCTTTGCACTATGCACAATACTTGGCCTAATACAGTACTTCAGATTTTTCTCTTGCACAGTGCCTGAACATATGAAGCAGCATTAATGTTAGGCATCTGAACTGAATCCACAAAACAAAAGTTGTTGATTATTTCTCTTTCAAGCATATGCTGCTGCATGTGGTGTATAGAAATTACTCCTTTGTAGCATTCTCTTTGAGAGCTGATGTTTATCCATTACCAGATTCACTTTTAACAGTGGAAATAACAGCTCGTAATTACAGCAAGGCCTGCAAGCTAGGTGTGCCAGACTTGTTTGGCGTGCAAGCTAACTTGTACAGCACTGAAAACCTAGAAAGATTAGGCAATGATCTGGCAACTTCTGTAATTACTGGAATTGAGTTGGCCTTTCACATGAACAATACCTCAAGAATACCACCATGGAGGTGCATCACGTAGCGTGTTGAAGCAAAAGGTGGCCTAGGTTGTGTTTTTACCATAGAGCACGTAGTTCTTATCCCAATATTTTCCTTAGCTTCTTAGCATTCTGTTATTCTTCAGAGAACTCATGTATTATGTGGCTCTTTCATTTGGTTTGTTTTAGCTTAATTTATTCTATAATTGCCTATCTAACAATTGCCTTTGCTGTCCTCAAACTACCTTCATTCTTTTCAGCCTGGTTTGTCTCACTGCCAGGTACGATGCATTATTTATAATGTGGAAAGTTTTAGAACTTTTATAAACATGTGACAATTATCATCATAAATCTGGGCATAAATTTTGCAAAATACACTCGTCTTTTATCAAATCCTAATCCTTGGACTGAAAAGAAGCAAATTTGTGACAGAGTTGTTTTGCAGTGTAGACAAGCATCTACCAGCACATCCATAAGCAGATCATTTCTATCTTATGGCATGTGTAATTCAGTTCCTATTTACAGAGATGGCAATCTTGGTCACAAATTAYCATGGGGTTCCTCCTTCACTTCCTTCTCAAAACACAGCCCACAGAGACAGCAATTTGTGCAACAGTTTCTGAGTCCTCCTTTCTAGATCTTCTGGGAACTTATGGAATTATCAGAGGATGCTGGCAACACYTTAAGGAACTTCAAGGCACCTTCTGCTGCTAGGAAAGGATCAAAATTTTCCAGGAGACCATGACCTACAGCAATCTCCAACAGCTTATAATGAGCTTTATCACTCGTTCTGCATCCAAGAATGCTTTATGCTTTTTGCTCCAGGTCATTCCTGATAACGGAAGGTCAGGCATGCTTGCACCTAGGGAGAGGCCTGCTATCCTAGAGTGCAGTTTATGGAAACAGCTAATGGAAGTATTAATTTGTAAAGGAGAGTCAAGAGGAGAGAAAATGTGTTTAGCCATGCAGCACAAGGCAAGACTCGCAGCATCTCTTAGAGCAACTATCTCTGCAGCATCTGAGGCCTTGGTACTGACTGAGCTCCCTAGAGAAGCTGCAGTGCTGGAGGCCTGGAGCTGTAGGGACACCTCTTTCTGGGGCTGGCAGTGGGGAACTCCTTGCCCACAGGAGCTGTGCACTGCCAGATGATCTGTTTTGCCAAGTAAGAAGCATTAAGGTCAGTGAGGTGACCTGAAAAATGGCTGGACTCAGAGGGCTCAGCACTCAGAGAGCTGATCAGTGACACAGGGCCAGTACTATATATGGCAGCTTCAATATTGACTAGAAAGATGGGAAGGAGTGCATCTTCAGCAAATCTGCAGATAATACAGGACTGACAGGAGTCACCAGATGGATATATCAGACAGTGCTTCCATGCAGGAAATTTCATTTAAATATATTAAATATAAGGGGGKTTGTTTGTTTTTTACTGTGAGAGTGATAGAACACTGGAGCAGGTTGCCCAGAGAGGCTGTGAAGTCTCCAACCTCAAAAACATTCAAAACCTGACCGGACAGTGCCCTGAGTCACTCACTCAGTGCCCACTGCTTTGAGCAGGGGCATTGAAGAAGACGGGGCATTGAACAAGCAGGGGTATTGACGGGGACCAGAGGTCCCCATCAAACTCAGCTATTCTGTGATAAAATCATTCTATGTCCTCTAGATAAAACATAGTTTCCTACTCTTTGAAACAGGGTGTTGTTGCAAAAGCTAAGAGAACTGCTTTAAGACCTAAAATTTGCACKCCTGCAAATTTTGTCCTGCAAGAGAGAAGGTGGAAAAAAGAAGGTAGAATAAAAGGTTGTGTGACTATCTCTTCAAATCCTGTAACATAGTTTACAGAATGCTATGTGGACGGTAGAGATGTTTGCAGAAACTTTTAATGTTCTAACTTCCAGAGGAGCACACAGGAAGCACAGTTAGCTTATAAAGTTGGGAAAATTCTTTGGATAGTTTGAAGTTTGACTTTTTTATTATTATTATCTATCTAATAGAGGGGAAGAAAGAAATCTTAACAACTATTGTCTCTCAAATATTTGGCATTCAAGTTCAACCACATTTGATTTTTTTTTTTCTTGACTGAGGACAAAAGGAAGTTTGTAAGACAGGTTTATTGGCTGTCTAGTATATTTTATACTCCAGTTTCTCTTGTTACCTACACAAGTGATCACATGTGTTTTCAGCTTAGTTCCAATGCTAGCAGCCAGACCTATGTCTCGTTTTTTACTTCGGAGAGCGTCTGGGCCCTGGCTAAGAGGACTCAGAGGTCGATGGTGCATTCTCTGGTTCCATGTAGAAAGTGCAGTATTTCACCCATTTGCCAAGAARCAGAACTGTTCCCTGCCCTGTCACACTGCAGTTTCCCAGCACTCCTGAAGAATAAATAGGAGTGCTATCTGCCTCCTCTCACCTGTCCATCACACTGGATTTCTTAATATCACATCATTGACATGTGACCTTAAGAACTTACTCTGCCAACTACTTAGACTGTATGATCATACRAATGAAATTTTGTTCTGTTACTTTGACTCCTATTTCCGTTACTATTTTCCACAAATAATAGTTCTCCTTCCATTTTCGTCAGCTAACATGTTCAGAGATGCTCACATCACTTAATTCCCAGGGAAGCTATGTAGCTTCCTTATTTTATTGTTATTCTTTTTAAGTATTTTTAGATGCTT
>NW_020456143.1:645708-675109 GCF_003342845.1 Nothoprocta perdicaria
AAAAAATTATTATTTTAAATGTTTCTTAATAGTTTGTAAAAGAGTGGTTAAGTTAATGTTGAAGCAAAGTGATTTATCTGTACTTTATTAGCTGTGTAGGTAGATGTAGGCAGCTACATAGTAAAAAGTGAGACAGTAATCTTGCTGGACCAGATTGAGCAAAACCCTGTGTGAGGAGAAAAAGGCAGAGCTGTTTTGGAAGYATTTCTAGACATGTAACCCGCACAGTCTGCCATGCAATTTGGCATCTTTAGTGCTGCCATCTTGTATTAACTATTTAGATGTCTTTAATAATAAGGACTTGAAGTGTTCCTACATTATTTAACTCTTTCAGAATTCCAGATGACCTAGAAATGACCTAAGGCAAGAAAAAGGAAGCTGAATGAGAAACATCATATTTTGTCAAAGATAAATCATGTTAAACTAATGTCATGTTTTTTARAGACAAAAAAATCTGAGAAATAGATTACGCAGTAATTTAGTCAGTTTTGATTTAAACAAGACATTTTAAATGCAGTAATTATGATTATTGTTTAATAATGAGTTATATAATAGATTTTTTATAAAAAGTAGACTATAAGGTAAATTGAAATACCAGTTTGAAATAGTGCACTCGTGCTCCTTAGGAAAAAGTCTAGAATCACTAGTTAATAAATCAACTTCTAAATAATCACTAGATAATAAATTAACTTCTGGCTGATGAGTAAGAAAAAAAAATATATATGTATACATATATAAGCAGTTGGTACAGAAAATGGAATTCTTATCTGTATGAGGGCATGCCTGCCACTATAGAAAAAGATGTCTTTCCTGGAGTGATTCAAATAGGATGAAATTTAATAACACAAAGTGTGTTACTGTAAATGTATGCAGCTAAAATAATAGTATTTGTTACAGCTTGAGGGTAGTAGAAGAGGTAAGAATAGACTGACTTCAGTAAGGGTCTCCCATAATGGTCTTGTAGTCATATTGTGGCTGCATAAAATACGAATTTTATGGATGGACTACAAGGTGGGTGAAAAACTGCCTTCACTGTCAGACTCAGAGAATAGTGTTCAATTGCTTGAAATCTGAATTTTGTCAGCTACTTTGATGTTCCTAGGAGCTTAGTGCATTGAATGTATACTGTCTGGCGTATGTAGTGCTGCCCTTCAGAGAACACCATGAGATCCAGCAAAGAAAAATGCAAATTCCTACSCCAGGACAAACTAACCCTGTACATAGTTACAGGGAAGGAAATGACTAAGTAAGCTGAAGATAACTTGATTAGTCATACTTGATAAGCCAAAAATAAGTCATCAGTGTGTGCTTGTCATTAGATATCTCCATAATGGGCTACATTATATAGATCATARACAGTAGGATGAGAGAAGTGATTTTTTTTCCTTCTGCTCAGCACTTTTGCATTTTAATCTGAAATAACGTGTGCATATTTGTTATCCTTCACCTATCCCCCAATATAAGTGTGAAACTGGGAGAATCCAGTGAAGGTCCACTAAGATGTCAAGTGGCTGGAGCATAAGGCATATGACAAGAAACCCAAGAAAATCAATTTGTTTAATCTAGAGAAGGGAAGGCTAAGAGACAGAATGATCTCCACACAACTATTTATAGTGGTGTAGCAAACAGAGTAAAATTCTTCTCACAGACATGCAGCAAGAAAAGCAGAGACAACAGTGACAATGTGCAACAAATTTTGATTGTAATGATGTTTTTCCTATTCCTATTTATTTAGATTAAATAACTTTCACATATAGGTTCCAAAGCATTGGCTTGTTTTCTTTTTCCTTTTCCTTTTTTTTTTTTTTTTTTTTTTTAATATACAAACAAGGATTTTTGTAGCTTTTAGCCTTTTACTGTTGATCTTGAGTTTTATTGATTTAGTGAGGCTTGTTAAAGTGGAGGACTATATGGTAGTGTGAGTGCTGTAATATTACTTATCCTCCATAAAGATTTGTTCTTTGTATCAGAGCCCTATTTCCTGATTAAGTGATCCTGTGGTGCCTAACTACTAATGATAGACCCATGGTCCCTCTTGAGGTTTCCTGTATCCTATACTTGTATAATTTCTAATGTTTTTCACTTTGACAGATAGTAGAAAATATTTCACAGATTCATGTTGGATCGAATTTGGTATCAGACTGGAATATATATTGCTAATTCTAAAGTTTCTTTCATTTTGTCTGAAATGTTTGTTGTTTGCTCTTGTTCTGAAATGTATGTTGTTTGATACATAGGACAGAATTCCCTTCAAGTATGGCAGTATGTTGTCAGATACTGAACTAAACTTTTTTTTTTTTTTYTTCACTCCTAAACAGAAAATCACAACACTCTTAGTAGTCCAGAATGAGCCCAAGTGGCAGTTATGATGTGTTTGTTTGTTTGTTTGTTTGTTTTCAGGTTATTGATTAAGGGAGATAAGTGGGTCATGTGTGTTGTACAAGTACATAGAGCCACAACAAGCCAATCTTCCCTGTATTTAAATGGTCCTACAGAAATAAAGATCAACTGGATATGAGCATTAGCATCTGAATCTTCCTACCCTTCCTTTTACAAACTAAGTTTGGGCACTTACAGTTGGAGTAATGATAAATACATACAAAAAAAAAAAAAAGAGTAGATGATATAGGTTTTTTTAAATAAAAATGATTTTGACATAATTCATGTTTATTTAATATTGTCTCCAGACAAGGTTGTTTGGATGAGATTACCTCTTTTTCTATAGGCTTTGGGATGATTGACTAAATAGTTATAGAGGTGAGTAAGTTCAAGAAATCTGTCCCAAAAGTGTATTCATGAAAGAAGGTGAACAGACGTTAAAGGGAATATGATGGTYGTAGTTTTCCTTTCTGCTGTTATTACAGGAATAGTGAAGGAGCTAGCCTTATAATATTAATAGCTGGCATATAATTTTCCGTATGAAAATACACAGAAATGGAACTCTGACTTGCTTACTGATCTGAAGAAAGATATAAGCAAAAACTGCCTACAATTTTTTGTTGTAAGGTTTCTGAATATTGCAATCTGTCAGGGCGGTAAACATTTACCTGACTCCCTGTTAGTTTATCCAGAAATTGATACCTTAGCATGATCAAACATAAAAGAAACCACTAATGCTCMAATAAGTATCTGGATCTCAACATAGTTTAAATGTCCTTAGTAYCTGTAAGAAGAATAAAATATAATTAATGCTGCCAGTGATTCTTACAAAATTTCAGCCTACATCACTGTTCAGACATTTCAGAAYGATTCTAAAATATTTTTTTGAGTCTTCTTGGCCAAAGATGTCGTCATTATTTTGATGTGGCTAAGAAAAAAAATAATTGCCAAATATGAAAGTCATTTGACCAGAAATGGGTCACAAATTTATAACATAGACATTGGGGATCGAAGYGATTACCCAAGGTCACCTTTACAGTCACTGAGCTAATAGACTAATTCATCTCATCTAATTGCAGGAATATAAACAAATTAGTCTAAATTGTTTCCTTGGGGGAATACATTTCTCTTCACTGTCTGTGAAGGAAGCCAAGGGCGACCATCTCAAATGTGTACATCTAACTTGCTCATGGTTGATGTTCAATGACAAGAATTCCATCCCGAATACAAATCTTTCTTTAACTTGAATTGGCCTTATGTGACCTTAACTCAAAATTCAGAGAATAGTAGGGCATTCAAAAAATACTGTCAATATTGGTTCTAGATTATATGTAACCTCCAGTTTTCAATTCTTGCCATTGTCTGTCTCCCACAGGGAGCTGAAAGGATATAATGGATGTAGCAGGACTTCAACACAGGCACACACTTAGCTGTCACCTCGTGCTTCTCCCCTACTATACATACAGATATTTGTGGAAATCCTAGAAAAGATCCAGTGTGGAGYGACAAAGATGATTTAGGAACTGGACCATCTCTCTTATCAGGAAAGACTAAGCAAGCTGGGCCTGTTTAGCCTGAGAAGAGAAGACTGAGAGGGGATATGATCAATATGTATAAGTACCTGAGGGGAGAATGTAGATGGGGCCAGACTCTTCTCAGTGGTGGTCAGTCACAGGACAGGGGGTAATAGGTACAAGCTGAAACACAAGACGTTCCATCAGCATGTGAGGAAGAACTTCTTTACTGTGAGAGTGACAGAGCCCTGGAACAGGCTGCCCAGGGAGGTTGCGAAGTCTTCTGCTTTGTAGATCTTCCAAACCCGCCTGTGTGTAACCCTGGGCCACATGCTCTAGGTGTCCCTGCTTGAGCGAAGAGGGGTTGGTATAGGTGATCTCTAGAGGTCCCTTCCAACCTTAACCATTCTGTGATTCTGTGATATTTCTCATCCATTATACCTCTCTAGCCCTCCTAATTATTCGAGAGACCTTAATCTTTCCAGTCTTCACACTGACCTCTCCTTCCTTCCTCTTCCTGTTTCTTTTTGATAATTTTTCACTTATTGCTTAAATGTTTTTGATCTCTTTTTATCTAAAAATAAAATTCCAGTGTTATTACTCTTGTAATTATAGAGTCACAGCCCCTAAATCTGACCCAGAACTTTGTCTTACAATGTGTTCTGTCTTTCACTTCCCAAAGACAACTTTCACAATTTCTCTCACCTGCTCTTAGGTGATGATATTTTCTCCTCCTCCTTGAGGTTCCTGAAGTGTCTTAGATATTGTTATATCTGTTTATCTTCTTGAAAACTTGACCTCTCTGTTGTGCTAATCTAAACTTTTCTGCTCTTTTTCCACTGGACTTTTCTTGTGTAGCTCAGATGAGCTTTTCCCTTTCCATCTCTGTGAACAATCTACTGGCTTCTTTTCTCCCCTTTTCTCTTTTTGTGCTCTCTGCTCTGGAGCAATTCCTTCTGTGAATACAAGTTCAGCTGCACACTCTGAATGGATAGCTAGTAGTTCTCTTTTTCTGCTCTTGCTTGATCCTACTATCTCCAACCTCTTGCAGTCAATCAAAATGAAATTATGATATTGTTATTTCTCTTTGTCAATGTCACACAGGAATGAAAAAACGAAGCTCTGGTTGGCTGTTATCTCTTTCTAGGTGATGTTGACTGTAAGAAAGCTCATCTGGCCTGGTTAAATCACTCACATAGTAGAGCCAAACAAAGTCAAATTTTAATCTTCCCCCTGTATAACAATTCTGGCATATGGCATTTCCTTCCCACCTACAGCTAAATCCTTCTTGAGACTTTCATAATCTTGCACTTCTATGTTAAAACACCTGGTTTCGACAAATGAAGTCTTATCCTATATCAAATGTTGCTGGGAAGGATATTGCAATGGCCCATCCTATTCGCCTTATTTGATACATCCTTTGCCCTTTGTTCTAGCACACCAGCTTCCTTTCTTTTCAAAGGACCCTCCTGTCATCTGAGTCACYGTAGAAGCAGCAATTTCATCTCCAGCCTTATTGCCACCTTTCAACACCCATTTTCAGGCCTTCTGAATTTCAAAGCAAGTGCTTCTGTATTTTTTTCATCTTGCCACTCATGCTTAGCAGAACTTCATTTCACAGTCATAGAGCTGTTGTGTTATTCGCCTTAAAATTCTTCCTTAAATTTTCCTTCCATGATACAAAAGGAAAGGAGCAGCTGTTAAGCTGGCAATATGATGTGGGTGATTTTTGTCCAGTTCTTTTCTTTTTTTGTCTATTTGCCCCTTGCTTGTCTGACTGTCTGTCTGCATTCATTGTTTCCTGCATTAAACTCACCTGGTTAAGAGCAGTAATTTGGTTGCTTTTTCTTAATATCATGTCACTGAATGGGACTTGTTCCATATGTCTATTCCTATAAGAATAGACATATTTTTAAATGCTTTGTAACATAATTATATTGTTCACTTGCAATAACATCATTCTTATGCATTTATTAGGCTAATACTTGTGCCTTTAGACTTCCACTAAAGACCTTAATCCTTTCCATGCAAGAGAGGAATATAATCAGACTGTGTGCCATCAGTGTTGTGGTGAGTSAATTTGTTATTAACTTCAATGTCTTGTTAGTGCAGAAGATAGTAAGATGAAGCTGGTAGAACTGATTGCCAAAAAGTGTAAACGTGTGTTAAATGAATTCTTCCTGATTTATTCCTGTACAAAAGGCACTAGAATAAACATTCAGTTATCATTGACATCAACTGTCTTTAAAGTTGTGTCTATAAAAACTCCAGTACTTAAATGCTACTGCAATTTAATCACGTAATAAGTCAAGAGGAGCTGAAATATGCACCAAGGGAGTTTGCAGAGGCACACTGTCAGTGGCTATACCTTGCTGGAACCCTGCTGAAGCCTGTGAATCTTTGTTAGTTTACACTCACCAAGGATCTAGCAGACAGTCTGCAAGACTGTGTTTTGTGCTGGCTCGTCTACAAGTGGAGCAGTTCAAATGAAGTCTGRCAGTGGATTAATAATGTGACTCATGGATGTGACAGTCACAGAGACCTCGTTACAGTTGGAACCTGACTGGAATGTAAGAACTGTAAATCACAAAATTGTCTGCAAATACATGAAATCTCATTGACCTGATGACAGAAAAACAGTTTAAACTTGTGACATCTCCTGAGCTCTTTTTATCAGGTTTTTAAGWTTTAAAGGGAAAGTTCAGGGTGAGAAAGAGCTAGTGAGGAGATGGCATTTTTTTTGGTATGTGTAGATGATAACTTAAAATTTACTTTGTTCATAAATTTTGTTTAAATCTGTATAGTTTCATACACTCATCTTAAAATTCACAAGGATTAAGAACTGTGCTGCCCAGAGGAATCATAAACAATATTCACTTTTTTAACATAAAAGATGGAACAAATCCCCAAGTTGGATTTTATCCAAGTTTTTTTCTTCATTCTATTTTTTAAGAGCTCTGCGTGATTTAATTTTTGAGTTCCTACAGTTCATTGACACAAAAAGATACCAAATTCACTATACCATAATCATGGTGCAATCCAAAATACTTTGACATGATAATCTTCTAAATCAGGAACCCTATAAAACACACAAATAATTCTTAGCATAGTAATCTACATATCAGTGCCTACCATTGATTAAGTATGCTTTAATTCTGTATTTTCAAAATGGCCCTTCATTTTTAAATATATTTGCATCTTCCAAAGCTGATGTTTGCCTTCAATGATCTTTTCCGTTGTCCTTAAATGAAAGCTCTGTGCCTATGCTATTTTGGTTTTACAAGCATGAAAGAAACCTTCCTTCACTGGCAGAACAGCTGACCTGAGTGTATTTATTCACTTTATATGATATGTAGGATGAATTTTCATGATAACTCCTTCTGCATGATGAAATACTSTGTACAAATCTTCATGATTGTTCTTCAAGCTAAACAGTTCAACACTAAGCCTTCAGTTCATTGTTAATTTATTGTAATACTTCAAATGTGTAATGTGTTTTTTCTTCATAATGCACCACTCGGAGATGTTAACCCACTGACAAATACAGCAATATCTAAATGTTTGCTACCTTTCTGGGCTCCTGAAGAGTATGCACTGTCATCAAAATGAATATTAATATATTTCTTAGGTAACTGCAAAAATTCCTTGGAAAATAGATCTCTTTCTGTCATGAATAGTTCAAACAGACCTCTGACATGAAGAAATAAAAGAATTTCTCTTATAACAGCCTAGGAAAGGCTGGTGGATGTGGAAGGGGAGCAAATATTCCTAGGYTAGAGAAAGAAATAAGTAAATGCAAAAAGAGACCTTATTGATATCTTTTGAAGGTAAGTATGGAAGCTACTTGGCATTATATTTGGACATAAAAAAAAAAAAACTATATGGAGAGAGAGTCAAGATGTTTATAACATCAAATGCTGTTATTTCTAAAATTCAATAAATTAAGAGTCTCAGAGAGGGTATTTCAGTTAGAAGAGACTGGTCATGAGTCCTATTATCTATCGCTTTTTTTTTTTTTTCTTTTTGTTTTTCAGGTATACATTTTTAAAAGCAGCAATAACTATTTTAATCTGTTGACCTTCTAAATGACCTCATACATATATCTGTGTATCCCAGTCATAACTTATACAAAATTAATAGAGATGAACTGATTAGATAAGACATACTGAATTTTGAAGTATCATATTATTTTAAGCTATAACTTAGCTAAACATCTTTATTTATACTAACCCACCATTTAGAAACAGTGGGTTTAACCCCAAACCCCAAAAGATGACCTTGGGTTAAATATATTTGACTGATGAGATCTACACCTGTTTCAGCAATTCATGAAAACATAACATTTAGGTTAATTGATGAAATAAAAGAAGGAATATTAAGGTCAAGCTGTATACTGGCTATGTCAAATGCTAGAAACTTTATAGTGCACCTTCCTGCAGGTCTGTCTGCAGGGCTACAAACTTTTCCAAATGAATGAATGGAGTTCATGATGAGATAAATAAATATGTATATAAGCTTTATAATGCAGAAGAAATGCATGTTGCCAAAATAGTCTGGCCAGATACAAAGCAGCTGAGATGCTAATAGGATTTTTTACATTTAATTGTGGCTAAATAGTGTCTTCCCTGGGAATTACCTTGTAAAGAGGCAGGAAGTAAGATAAGTAGTTCCAGGAGCAGCAAAAGTTAGGAAGCCTGGTTTCCCAAGTCTTTYATTAAAACCAGTTCTCTCCCATGTGTATTCTGCAGTACCTTACAATAATATACTTGACTTCTCTGGAATGAATTTAATTCTTCAGCGGGACTTGTTATTTTGGTATTTCTCCTCTACTGGATTTGAATGATATTATGCTATTTTTCTATCAGGTATGAATGAAGTTAGCCAATAAGTCATTAAGTTGTTTGGAATAAATGAAAATAAGGAGTCAGAAGGCAGATAAAAATCAAAACTACTATGAGCTACAGTTTGAAGAGCAATCACATGCTTGCTTCTCATCCTGACTGCCTTGCGTCAGGGTATCTTCACCAAGAGTATACTGCTTTACTCCATGTATAATTTTAAAGCTATGCTTGTCCTGTGGGACACTTCATTTTGGTTCAAAACCATGGAAACTGGTTAATTGGGAAAGAGTACACACAACGATTTGAACTTGATTAAGCAATATTAATTTTGGCATGGATTTTATGCTAATCCAGAGCAAGAAGGCTTTGCAACCACTTTGCTGACATTTGGAAGAAATATTGCACAGATAAAATTCACGTCTGTGCACAGAAGATTCTATAATAAAGTAAGGTATAAAGATAGCAGAACTGTTGCACAAAACACCTTATAAAAGATGGAATTCATACCTACACAAAGCCAATGCAATTATGACTCAAATGCATGTGCAAGACTGGTGAATATAAGTGGCCCTTTGAACACAAGTAAACTTAAGGACAAAGTAATTGAAAGTTTTTGTCTCTTTTTTTTTTTTTTTTTTTTTTGGACAGTATTTGTTTTGTATGTGTGTGTGATCCCAATTAGTGCAGGGATATAAGAAACTCTGCTGTTCTTTCCTGAAGCCGTAGTAGACACTCACTTTTAAGAGGAAGTTCTCACTTCAGTAAAGTATACGAAATGTTAAAGAACTCTGAGCAAACATTGTCTTTACCAAAGAAGATGGTGATCTAACCTGCAGCTGATTGATTCAAAGAGGGACTATGAGTTTATGGGATAATGTTTCACATTTATATTTGGAAATTTGTAATTCCTTCATCAAAATAATCTATCTTGGGCYGGTGCTGACAAGTAACATCGTCTTGATTATCACCACAGCTATTGCACAGTTCTTATGACTCTGAGTTAGAGTAAGAGCTAATATTTTAAAACATACATAATAATGAGCCCTATTGGAAGGTTAATGGCCTCTTCATTTGTTTTTGTAAAATAAATACTAGGTTTCTTTAATTTCCAGTCCGCTCGCTAAATCATGTTCTAGCTAACACATGTAAAATTAGTTGCATGTGAGTGTAGTTACCGCTAGAGGATTAATTGCTCAAAACAGATGTAGAGAATCTGCAAAGCTGGGCATGTGATTGTTGCTGCTCTGTATCAAACTCCTGTCAAGAG
The DNA here is from genome assembly GCF_003342845.1 of Nothoprocta perdicaria. Classification (NCBI taxonomy): domain Eukaryota; kingdom Metazoa; phylum Chordata; class Aves; order Tinamiformes; family Tinamidae; genus Nothoprocta; species Nothoprocta perdicaria. Next base: position 655,710 of record NW_020456143.1, read on the forward strand.
GAGATGGCTGAGGTTACCCTATGCAGGAGATGCTCAACTTTTAGCCTCCAGGTTCTGTCAATGCTCGAAGAATGAGAGGAGACAGACACTGTCAGAGAAAAAAAACTTCCTTCCATATTGCAGCAACCACCCATCTGATCCTATCACCATGCAGCTTCATTAAGACTCTGATTTATCCTCTGGTATTTTTGAATTCAGTGGGGTTTAAGCACGTGATCAAAATTAAGAAGGCCTTCTTTCCTTCTTTCCTTCTTTCCTTCTTTCCTTCTTTCCTTCTTTCCTTCTTTCCTTCTTTCCTTCTTTCCTTCTTTCCTTCTTTCCTTCTTTCCTCCATCAGGCATTAAAGAAAACGAAAAGTCACATACTGAATATGAATTCTTGTGACAAGTGAGAGTCAAGTAATACATTTCCTGTCTCTTCTGCTGTCCCATATACTGTCATTCTTGGAACACTTTATTAGCAAACAAATAAACATTTTAAAAGTCTCAATTATAGCGAGGCCTTTGCTGGGAAGTGAAGAAGAAATAGAAAAAATATTTTCTTCCTTATTGAAATATTTTATTTCAGGCAGAGCTTACAATGTTCACTTTGTTCAGGAAAACAATAATTTAAAAAACTTTTTCTTTTTTTTTTTTTTTTTTTACTTTTGCTGTTAAATTAAAGAAAATATATATCTTTTATTTTCACTGTCTCATTCCTTAGCTTAACTTTATGGTCATATTCCTAGGTTCTTCTTTACCCATAATGAATAATATCCTATTAATAGCTATACTAGTTGGCAGGACTTTTACGAGAAGAAGATATTTTGTGCAAATATAGACAAATGAAAAGGATCATACCAAAAATATGGAAGCTTTTTCTTGGTTGTTTATGGTTTTAGASGGATTTTTTGGGGGATCTGAATATGTGCACAAAATGATTTCTAAGTCACTAAACAGAGTGAGAGTTTACTTCTCAATATACCTTTTTTAGGCAAGAGTGATTCAAAAATATATATTAAAKATTTAAACCCAGTCTTTAAAAAGTCTTTAGCAATTAGCTCAATAATTTGAACTGGTCCTCTTCAAAATAAAGTCTCCAGCTGATCCCATTAGTTACAGCTGAATGTCTCAGTGACACAAATCATTATATGCAATTATGATTTATAATATTATGTGCAATCTCTATTCTTGCTACTTAATGGCACAGTCCTTATAAATTAGGTTGAACAGGCTTTGATAAATTTGATTAATATTTTTCTTCACTGTGCAAAGTCCTTCACTTCTTTTCCACATAAGCACCAAATCATCCATTTACTGATGGCATGTAAGAGGAGATAGCTTAGATTTATTTCCCTGCAAAAATTCAAAGAGTTTGTCATTTATACAGATCACAAGAAGATTCAGAGCTGTTATGATTAATGATGAAAAAAGAGAGTATTAGAGGGGCTTTAGAATTCCCCTTTTCAAGTTTAAATCACTCTCTTACATGTAAGAGATTAAAAGGAAATTTTTTGGATGTAAAATTATTCCAACTATCCACTGATTCTTATGCTAAGGCATCTGCTTTTTCTCACTGAAAAACAGCCTATTAGAATGAAGCACTTCTTTTTTATTTCCTGGTGAGTAGAATATCCTATCACTGGCAGTCATGCACACAAGCATTATTATTATTATTATTATTATTATTATTATTATTATTATTATTATTAACTGATTTTTTGTGTCCTTGGAAGATTTAGATCCTCGAAGAAAGTTATATAAAAGGTGATGAATCAGGTAGTTCTTTTTGGAAGAATTACAGTATCTGACTGTGAGAGCAAATAAAATCATACACAACACTGAGTAACCATTTTTTGGAGGAAAGAGAAGGCACGGCTGATAATGTCAGACTTCAGTATGCTTTGAGGCAGGGCCAGGATGATCATAGCATTTGAGGTTGCTGCAGAGCTCTGCCCAGAGACGTGAGCCAAGCTTCTGGCAGAAGATATGTCAGTTAGAGGCTTCCCACCACTTCAGACTGTAAGGGTCACTCACTTTTTATGTTCTTTTGCATATCTTTCTCTCTTTTTGCTTTGCTTATCTGTTTTTTTATTCCCTATATATAGAAATGCACTGTCTAATGCTCTGTAGTTTTGCAGGAGTTTGGGGAGATTTCCAGATAATCTATTTTTTTTTTTTTCTATTTCATTTTCTTTTCATGTAGGTCCAGGATAATTTGTAGTTTTTGTTCATATTTAACTTTCTTCCAACTGACATTTTTTAAGGAAATTGCATATGAACATGACGATTTTTTTTTGACAAGTCTTATGTTTTCAGCCACTTTTTGAACAGTTCCAGCTACAGGTGGGTTATTTTGGAGCATAGTAGGCAGCTGCATGGCTAGTGGGCTGTTTTACATATGGGACATCTGAGCTATTCCCTTCTCCAGGATCACAGGTAACAAACTTCATGTGCTACATACACAAAATTTGGATTTTCACAAAGTGACTCTACAGTTCTGCGGGGAGAAAGTGGTACTCCCAGTTATCAGACCATAGCGCCTGGACCAAGTGGCTGCATTTAATAAAATTTATTAACATTACATTTACTTTGTTTGTAGATGATTAATAGATATGGATTAAAATAAGTCTAAATTTGTCTGTCATGTATTATTCACCCACTTAACTGTTAATTTCAAATCACCAAGGAACAACAGGACAGCCCGCAATATTTCCATTTTAAGCTATCCTCTTTGCTATTCCACTTTGTTGTTATGTAAAATAAAATAAACATGAGCAAACAATTATARGAACACCACATTAATATTTTGTATACTAGAAGAAGAGCCCTATGAACCAATACATTAAAAAATCTAGTTGAACAAAACATTAATTTCAATGCAGGTTTTTGTCTCTAATCTTTTCTTTACTTTTTCATCTAGTTGCTCTCCCATAATAAAATAAAAATAGTAACACTAAAAATAAACAGTTTATTCTAGTAAGTTTACTGCTGTGTGACAGTAGATTTTCTTTAGCTTTCTTTAGCTTCATAGAGAAAATAGCTGAWTTTTTTTCCAGTGTAAGTTGGCTTTTTTTGATTTTGCCTCAGCTTTAATTAATTTGTTTTATTGAGGACATTAGCAGTAGAATTCCATTAAGCTTTAATTGCACTTTCAATATTTTATTTTGAGGAAAACACAAGATTTAACACTAAGATAGGAAAGGCTTAGCATACATGCATCTCTCATTCTTGTGGCTAACARCTATCTCAATTTTTTAAAGTTTTTAGCACTGAGAATTATTTCTCTAAAAGTATATTGCATGAAACACTGAAGCAATTACAGAGCAAAATTTTATGACCCATGTAATGCAGGAGATTGGACTAGATGAGCAATCCCCCTGCCTGTGACCTTAAATTATATACATTTGGGACAAATATGGATTACACTTTCATTTTTCATTAAGCTCTTTCATGGACACAAACACACTGCACTCACACATGTCAAAAAGATTATGTAGCACACAGCAAATGCTAAACTATACTAGAGAAAGTGAAACAGGGCACTTCAGAGTGCAACGTCTTCTACATCTGTATAAGGATGGCTGATGAGGAATTCTTCCTGAGTAGACATAAACAGGAAAGCAACAGCAGACTACGTTGATGATGTATACCAAAATTTTAAAATTAAAGACATACTAAGCAATAGAAGGTGGTAAGAAGCCACTGGGACCACACCACTCCATCTATAAAGCTGCACAACCAGCTCACATTGACTGTAAGGGTGTCTGACTGTGGGGTTGCCCCCATGCTAATAAATATGGGTCTGTCACACATGGCACCATCTCTGGCATGGTGGTTTTTCTTGGATAGAAGTGCTGGGTGGCAGTGATTTAGTGCTACAAGYGTCCTGTGCATGCATCAGGTACCTCTCCATAGCCAGAGTGAGTGACAGCTAGTATTGGTGTATTTGGTGTAAATTGTACCACTAAACTAGAAGAAAAACATCTTTATTTGCTTGTAGAGAATAATTCCTAGTATCTGTTAGTTTGGATGCCATTTCCTCTCATGGAAGGTGCTTGGAGGATATAATTGATACACACTCAAAACCTTAACTTTTACGAGCTGTTTTTGAGAAAGATTCCTTACTTAAATTATCCTGGCTGAGAGATGCCCTAAAGGCAGTGACAAGAAYCTTTTATGAAAAATTGATAAGAAAAGCACCAATAGTGGATCTAATACAATGGATATCAATACTGATTTGAATAAAACTTATGAACTGAGCAACTCTTAAATCGCCTTCTATCTATACCAAAATATGCCACTTATTTCCTTCTCATCCAGAACTTTCCATTTAAAAGGAAAGTTATARACCTCTTGTATAACAGAATATGACAGAAGCTTCGGAGATGTGACAAGAATTCAAACTGTACAGACAAGTTGTCCAGAATAAGAGGCATTTACTGACAGTTGGACTCCCTTGGATGCTGGGAGGCTACTACAGAATGCATGGAGAAACYAGAACCCATAGACCATGCTGTTTGGGAAAGAATCATTCAATGTTCCTCCTGATGTGGAGAATTATGAGGTATTTAGCATGTCATGTGAAATTACAGACAGCAAATATTAGCTTCTGATGCATTAAATAACACAGTGCTATGTATAAGTTACTTTAATATATGTCATTAGGCAGGCTATTATTGGAATACTATGTTCCATTTGAGTACAACTGCATTGTAAAAGATATTAATAATTTAAGAAGGATTCAGCTTAATACTACCCAGGTAATTTATTGCACAGTTAATTTTTTAAGTGAGGGGTTTTTTTTTTTTTTTTTTAAGTGAGAATTAATTTTCTCTTCTGCAGGCATTCTCAGCATTAATATTCTGCTTCTTTTGCTTTCAAGGAAGCTGATGTTCTGCTCTGTCTCATTTCCTCCCTCCRTGTAAGTCCAGAAGTGCTTGTTGTTGAGGGCACTAGCTCAACTTAATGGACAAAACTCCCTGCAGAGGGAGTGTTGATACATCATTAATCTGTCTCTTTAGCTGATGAAAATGAACCAGAGAAAGTGGCAAAGTGCACATGTTCTCAGTATAAGACAAATTGTTCAACAATTGTCCTTGAAGAGAACAAATATTAGAACTGCCCCAGACAAAGTTAAATGTATACATCAAAATTAYCTAGTAGAGATGAACGCATATGAGAATAATTGCTTATTTAGCAGTATAGAGGAAGAATAAGGGAAGGATTGAACTGGTTTATACCAAAGTGGGATGTGCCAGATACTTGTTCAAATCCCAGAGATTGCGTGTGCTCGTTTGGAGGCACTTTCTTGTATTTTGACCTTTTTTCCTATAACTTTTTCCTTTATGCCTGAAAGAACATACCTATTTTTACATAAACTTCCTATAAGTTTAAAATTACTCATGCATTTATGCTTACCTTTGTCTGAAAATTTCCCACATTACTATTCCTCAGTATATTAAACATAACATTCACACTTTTTAATTTGTACTCCTGCAGTTATCAGGAAAAATATTAGACAGCTGTGTAAGTAGGTTGTCAGAGTCTGGTATCTTTAGCTGTCTTTTAAACAAGGGTAAATTTCCACTCTTGGGAGTTAGGTGTTAAAGGATGTGTTAAGCAAAGCAGTTTGTCTGTTTTGACAATCGTATGGCACATAATATGCTGTAACATGCACAAGAAGAGTTTACAGCAGAACTAGGGAGAGAGGTACCTGCTAGTGTGAGATAGGCTGTTGTGTCAGCTCATCTTATTTCATCTTAAAAGTGAACACAATGCCACACTCACTATTTTTTTTCCTCCCTTATTTCTATAATGCAAACAACAGTTCATGTCTGGGGAATGGAGGGAGTTGGTTGCTTTCTCATTTATTTTTACTAGATCTTTATAGASTTTCTTGGTATATTTATCTTCTTATATCCTTTATGTTGAGGTTGCTACTTCATGACTGGAAGGGATTTGTTCCAGCAAGACAAACATTTCCAAGAGCCCGTGGCTCAAGTACAGTGTAATTCTTAAATGGGAAATACTGGGAAGGAAAATTCTAGGTGGACTGAGTTCTGTGGAAGTCTAGGTCATGGAGTCTTTCTCTTTTCTTTCCTTTAAAAAATTAGTTTCTGTTCATCTGTCCAAATTTTGCTTGCACTTTACCCAGTATGAGACAAAGAAAATTATAAGAGAGGAGACCATATTCTTTCCATCTTACTGAATAATTTATCTGGGGAGTGAGTGGTATAGAAAACTCATTTTCTCCCTACACTAAGGAATAACACAATTTCAGTTCAATCATAGGAAAAATCATCATAAAATTACTTTAGTGCTATGAACTTAATATAAAAATCTATGCAATCTCTTCAGATTTTGTTGACAATTTCAGTGTCTTGGCTCACTTTGCAAATGGCCTGTTCTTTAGCTACTCACGAGAGACATATCCTGTCCCTTTTTTTTTTTTTGTTATTTTATATTTGCATCTCCTATTAACTTTAATTTGAATTGTGAATGTTCAGTCTCTCTGAGAAAAGAAAAACCCCAAACTTTGAAATAAAAGCTTTAAAATTCCCAAAGTGTCTCCATTATTGAAAACTGTGTATTATTCTGCTGAAGAGTAGTAAAGACAGATTGCTGTGAAAATATCTGCCTTCTTTTATTTGAAAAGCAGTACCATTTACCCAAAAACTACTTTAAGTTTCAGGATTGATTTACAATTTATGCCTGCTATTTTGAATAACATGGAACATGAGTTATTTCATCAAGTTTGTGGTAAACTGCATTTTCYTATATGTGTTTTCGGGTTTTGGTTTTAAGAGAAAATTTGATATATGTCTGAAGTAAAATATTGCARACTTGAAGGATTATTATCAGATTTAACTCTAAGTATCTCATTTATTCTTTGTTGAGGAAGATCATGTTTTGAAATTTCATTTCAGTAGCAACATCTCTTGAAAACAGAGCAACTTTCTGAATATCTGGCTAATTATCAATACGGTTCTTCATAGAGAAGACTGYGTTTTTTATAAAATATTCATATAAAAGTAAGCAGTAAATTATGATCTATCTTATAGTTCCGATTGATCCCCAAACACTTTCAATCCCAGTATAAAAGAAGGAGGGAAAGGCAGGTGCATGAATGCTGCCTTAACCATAGATCAAAAGTAGAAAGTTAATTTTCTTAGTACACTTCTTTTTTTAATAGAAACAGTATTTTCATAAGAGTGTTCCTTTCTGCTTTGCAATGCCTATCAGCTTATAGGTTACTTAATAATGGGAAATATATGTTGCTGCCGTAGACTGTTCTGTCGTTTTGTGAGGTAAATATTCTGCACTGAGTAGCACCCCAGGTAACTTTAGGGTTAAAAGATGCTCAAGTTCCCAGGTTTTGAGTCTAACTGGAAGAATTTTAATGCTCTTCGTTTAGCTGAATGCTACAATTCAGACATAAGCCTGATTATCAACTTTATCTTGCAACTGTGGCTGTCAAACTTAAGGCAGAAAATGGTAAAACAAGATTAGGCTTAAAATTTGAATTCAATAATGTTGTCCTCAACACTTCCCTGTCCTCAATCTGGACAAGATTTTCCACCTTCTGCCTCCTTTTCACTTAGCATCRGATACTTCTGGTCATTTTCTTCTGCCTCTTGGCTCTATTCCTTTAGGCCCTTGAGGTTCTGCCCAGGTTGTCTTGTTTTCTTAAGTGGACAATTGCACTCAGCCATCTGCTAACATAGATTCAAGACCCTGAAAGTATTCAAAAAATGTAAGAAAGTCTCATGGGAAGTTGCCTCTTTCAACAGGCTTTCCATCCTTTTTCCAACAATGCTTTTTATTCCTCAGAATATGATCCAAATCCCTGCATTTGTTAGTGATATTACAGCTGGAAAATATATTCAACAGCGGGTTAAGTTCAAATTTAATCTGATGGTCATAAGTTTTCTTTCTAGTTATCAGATAATGATCAGTTAAACTCCAGTAATAAAATTGTACTTCCTGAACACGATGGACTTCTGTACTCCTGCAGAGATATGTCTCTGAGGCAGTTATGGTTCTAGCATTTGCCTTGTATTTCCAAGAAGCAAAGGCCTTCAGCACTGCACTTGYATGATCCTTTAAGATATTTCCTTAGAAGTCTGTATTAGCTAACTGCTTCTTAGTAGAGGGTACTGATGTAGAAATACAGAAAAATAACTCAGAATGTGGAAAGAAATAAAAGCGCATGAAACAGCTACAATCAGATTCTCCTATTAACAGGATTGCTTGTTGCGTAGTTCAAACTTCAGTGCTCTTCTGTACTTCTGGAAGGGAAAGTTACTGGCAAGATGAAGCATTTTGATTTTGTATGCTTATAGGTATTAGAAACAGGTTGTTTGGCAAATCTCTGTTACTATTAATAGGTGACTTGGCTATGTAATGTTGAGAAGCAACAAGTAAGAAAGCTCCTTCAGATGAGCCTGAAATAACAGGAATCTTGAGATCCTTGCAAAGAAGGCTTCCTGTGAAGTTTGTTCTTGCTTTAGTTGCAATAGCTGCAATCATTTTATAAACAGATGGTATACAGTGTGAYTTCATGACAGGTATTTTCACTTCCAGGATGAACAAAATGGGAACCTGCAGCAAAACAATGACAGACTATGAGCTACAGGGGAGATACAGATACAGCTCATAGTGGGACTTGAGTGCAGGATGCCAAGACAGTGCCAGAGCTTGACATTTATGGGAGAACCAAGAGGCCTCTGCAGAAATGTGGTATTGACCAGCATCTTAAATACAAATGCCTTAATAAGGGGAAACTRCTATGACTATAAAAAGTCCATGGCAGACCATAGCAGGCTTGTTTTGGGGGAAGGGAACCATCCTAAGTCAGGACCGTGTGACTGTACAGTTGTAGTTACAATATTTATACAACTACTATCCTTTCAAGCRTAGATACTACTTTTTCTTTCAGAGGGAATAGGACACAGCTCTGAATTCCTTGCTGAAGTCTGTAAAGTCATTTGATATATAGTATTTTTTAATAAGAAACACTCTGTAAGATGAAGCTACACTGTTTTATTTAGCAGCTCTTTTTAGAAATACTTTCCATTAAATGTTTATGTTTGGAAGCTAAATAAAAGATGTATTTAATTTTAAGCGTGGATAAAATCTTTTTGGGTTGAGTACTACAATGTAATGAAAAAGGTTTGCTAAAGTTCTGCATATGTGGTTTATGGAGACATTGTATCCACTCCTAAGGGGAAAGTGGTATTAAAACATAATTAATATTCTGAATGTTTCTAAAGAGTTGATTATTTAAATGTTTTATCCAACTTCTGTTGATTTTTATATGGCTTGTTGTGAAGCTGCACATTCTGTTTGATTACCTAATAAAATTCAGACATTAGATATAAAAATTCCGTTCAAGAGTGTTTTCTTTAATCTTGGGATTTGGTAAACTCAATACACAGAGAAAACATGATGCTAATTTGTCCCATTCTGTTTTGGTTATGTCAAATTGGAGAAATTGAGGTTGTTCTTTTTTCAATACTATTTTTATAAAAAGAGAAATTGAGAAATATGTATGAGCTAAACCACATATCTGCAGGCCAAAATGTGCTTCTTGGATACTAGTTTGGAGATCACCACAGAAAACTGTGGGAGATGCATGCTTGTATTGTAGAAGAGAACTTAATCGCATCCTACAAACTCCACTATAATGTACAGTACATTCAGCTTTTGTGCACAAAAATCTAACACATGAATCATTCTTAATCACACACACTGAATTAGAGAAAGTTAGGACAATATAAAGCCTTTTTTTTCCCCTTTTTAATAAATTACAACTGTAAAGCTTAAATTTCCAGAAGAAAGACAAGAGAAAGTACCCTTTAATGGTTATTTTATGGCACATTTAATTGCCCTTAATAATAAAAAATGGACAAATCAGCAGAGGTACATGAATAAACAACATATACACAAGAATTCTTCCACTAGTGCTTCACTAGTGCTTCAACTGCTGGCAAAGAAACATAACTGTAAGTCAATCTTAACAGTGGCTGTTCCAGAGACTGCTCAAAGCCCTAGCCAGAGGCACTGGGAGCCTCTCGCGGAAGAAGAGATTAAGTTCAGGAGGCAGTTTCTGAATATCTTAGATTTATAAAAGTGCTGTTACCAAGAAGCCTTATGCCACTGCAGAGGAGATGTGAATTCACTTCTATTTATCCACACAGGAGCACCAGGGAGTTAATAARGTTGTTGTTGCTTTATGGTTCATCTCCACTAACAAATACTTATCTTTATTTTAAGAATTATTGACTCTCTTCTGGCCTTCTTAATCTTGGATCCCTTGAACATTGCTACCAAAGTCTGGTGACAATGGAGTGAAGCTGGACTTTTATGACAATGAGGGTGCATGGAGGGCCTCAAGTGAACCATGTATGGTTCATGTACAGCAAAAGGAGAGTTATGTGAAAAACTATGGAAGAATATGAGTTGGAGAGGAGAGGAGAGGAGAGGAGAGGACTTCGTCAAAGTGGACTGATGGATTTAAATCAAAATATAATATATTGCCAAAAATMCTTCAAGTGGAAGGCTTGAAGCTTCCTAGCTGAAGAAGCTAAGGTGATGAGTCCTGAAACTGGCTGAGATACAGGTCTATACACCATGGATCTGATGAAATCTGATGAAATTAAGAATGACAGGATCCAAGGTGTTCATTCTTCATTCATAATTTTACCTATCTCTCATTTATGCCTGCCTAAAAAACATTATTTTTATGAAGAGAAATATCAAAAATGTGTCTGGACCAGGTAATCAGCCTTCCATGACCCACAGCTAACATAAACCAGTGTGCATTCAGTGCATTTCTAATATGTTACAGCAGTGAAGGGAATGGCTTTCTGTTTTTTCTTTTWTTCTTCTCCAAATAATATATAATTTTCTATAAATAAATTTACACTACTCAAAACAAAACACACTRTGTCTCTGTTTATTTACTCTGAAGCAATTTCGCAAAATGGTCCAAAGAAAAAAGCTTCAAGTACCATGTCTTTTAAATGTCAGTTGGTGGGACTTTTTTTAAAGAAACTGTAAGACAGATGATGTGTTAGATTAACCTGAGCTAAGAAAACAAAGTCATAGCCAAAAAATATAGACAAAGACTAATAACTGTTCAAGGAAACATACTGAAAACAAATGAAATCTGACCTSTGGTAGTGCTAACAGCTGGGCTATACATAAGTGCAGCTTCAGACCTGTCCATTTTAGGAATTTTCTATATGGTCCCTTTTGTTGAACTATTTTTGATAAATTAAATCTTTGGCGAGTTTTCTGGTTTTCTCTCTTCTCTGCTCTAAAGAAATCTGTCAGAGTAATCCACTGAGAAACARAACGAAAGCTCATCCTACTTGTTGTTACTATATAAATTTTATTAGAAAGAAATTTATGTTCTGGCCCCAAAATGCTCAAGTACTGAGTTAGCACATTTCCTGTGGATTCTTGTCTTTTAACAAAATTTTCTCAGACAACTATTTCAGCCTGATTTTGACTTTTATAGGAACCATTTTACAGTCAATATCCAGCATCCCTGCCTGTTCTCAAATCCAATGGCTTACTATCACTCCGGGCTGCAGTTTATTGCCCCATTTGAGTTGCTATGCTGTGAAGTGTATGGGGTAAGCATTTTAATCTATGGCATTTTGCTTCTTTTAGCATGTGCCACTTTGCAGGACAGTTTCTTTAAATTCACTGGTGTGGCTCATCGGTGTACTAAATTGCAACCAAGAATGAAGAAACAGAGACAAAAGTCTCCAAAAGTCTCTCCAGAAAAAAAATGTATGTGGAGCTATGCTACTTACTCTAGGTGTCCATGCTTGAGCAGTGGGGTTGGACTAGATGGTCTACAGAGGTCCCCTCCAAMCTTAACCATTCCRTGATTCTGTAATTCTGTGATTCTATAACCTAACTGACCTTGAGAAACACAGMTGTCAAAAGATCACTGGGAGAGAAATAGCTTTGAAAAAAATAAGAGAAATTGAGGTTCAGATTATTCTTCCCACAGCAGGGATATTGGACAGGATGGAGCTGTGATGGTAGGATAGGAGCATTCAGCTGGTGTCCTGTATCAGTGCTCACAAGTGAGGCACGGACTTTTGCAGGCACATCCAAAGCAGTGTTTGAGGAATCAGAAAGAATTCTTCATCTAGAATGCATAGCTTATCTGCACAGTTGAAACCTTATTCAATTCACAAAGTGCCCTAATGTGATGTACACTTTGTACAAACTTATTCTTTTAAAAACGATCTCACCTTTTGCGTGTGTCTACAACAGGGCTTCAGCTTTAAATCATGTTTAAATAAATAGGCCAGCGCTCAGATATTGTACGGCATTCATSAACTTTCACACAACTCTTACCTCTCGTGATTTTGTTGAAGACTGTAGTACTCATAATTTCAAATTAAAAGAAATGTAAAGGAATGGCAATCTAGCAGATGTTTTCAATATTATGCAATATTGGCATGAAAAAATAAGAATGTTCTATTAAAAACAATTATTTAGAGGGATTATTGCTGCATAAGAAGTATAAAGAAATGTGCTGATTTATTTCTCTTGGAGAAACATCAGGCTAGTTCTCAAGACGGTTCCCTTAATGCCTGAAGCATGTATAAACTAGGAACCTCTGTCCCCAAGTACTGAGTGCRAGCTAGAAGAAAGTTATTTTAAATTGTATAATTTAATATTTATATAGTAATTTTCATCTTCTACCATAAGCCTTTTACTGCAAAATATGATGCCTTTGGCTTGAACACCTTGGATTCCTCAGTACTGCTTCAGGTACTGGGTAACTAGGGACAAATAATTTTTCTAGTTATTGGATTTATATCCTCATTAAAATTGATTAATAATTCTGAACTTCTTTTTGATACATTGCAAAGCATGCTGCTTATCTTTTTTCATTGAAATTTCTCCCTCTCATGTACTTTTGCTGTGTAAGTACTATTAAATTCTTTTAAAGAACGGAGCTGAGAAAGGAAATAGGAGGTATCACCTGAAATTTCGAGGACTCTGTTCAGAGAGAAAAAAACGTTTTTGCCCTGAACACATTTTTATGTTATTTAAATTACATCAGTGAACAAGACTTCACTCTGTGTTTAAACCCAAAGATAAGATCTCCAGCACTCTAACAACTCCAACTCCAGGTTTCCCTGTTCCTAAGGGCTGCAACTTCTTTCAGATTGAAAGGTCCTCTCCAGTAAAACTTTAACCCTAACTCAAGTATAAGACAAACCACACAAAATGTAGTGTTACGTCCTTAATGATAGAAAAACTAGTGTAGCATTTCATGTAACTAGACCCTTGGAGATCTGAAGAAGGCTTTCATAAATTTCATTCAACAGACTTAAAATAGGTGTGAAGGCCATGCAAATTTGGTAATTTGCAGCTTGCATAGAACAAGCATAGAAAATAATCAATAGCAACCAGAGAAAGTCCTGACTGATCAAACTTTGCATCCCTCCAATGCAACAGCCCTGAAGCAACACCACATACTGTGCACTTAGCACAAGGAACTGCTCTGCGACTACGTACTTAACTGTGTTTCAATAGGCACATGGTTTCCTTTCTGAGTAAGAAAACTCTGTACTAATTACCAGTTCCCAAATTATGCTTAACCGTGCTGTAACCATGTATGCATATGGGTGTGGTAATAAAATTCCTCAGCTACAAAGCCCTTTTACAGATCTCGAGCTCTTACAGCTATTATTAAAATAAAACCTTTTCCTACTTCAGTCAAAGGAGTTTTAAAGAACACTAAAACCTGCATCAGCCTGTACATGCTGAGCAAATATATTGTTTGGCTTCAACAGTTTTACAACTAGATTTAAAAACAGTTCTGCTATAATGCTTTAAATGTCATTGAGCCTTCTGCCTCTCCTTTGTTCTTCATCTTCAAAGATCCTATTATCTCAGTTTATGGGCTTTAATCATCCATCTCGTATGTCTATATGGGCTTTGAAATATTGACTCCTTACTCACGTATGTTCCACAGTATGTTTTTAGTATTTTTTATTGCATATGGTGGACAGGTTTTCTTTTTATTGCATTTCGCTATTTCWTGTCAGCACCTGAATCCATTATATAGAACACTATATAATAAASAGGTACCTTTCCCTAAAATAGTCTTGAATTCACAGTACTATTCTTAATGTACTCTCTTCCTTTACAGGAGTTTTGAAGACCACTATCTGAAATACATTTACCCAAATAGAGCTTGCAGAGTCATTAATAGYATCTGTAACTTTTAAAATATGCTCTCTCCCCTTTCAGAGTTTTTTTCTTCTTTTTGAGATATTTTTGTGATGAATGTTTGCCAGAGAAGGAATGGACATGTTACGATGTTATTATGTTTTCAAAAATTATTTATCCTTCCTACCTGTAGAATCTCAACTGCTGATTCCTGCTCTGAGAAATGAGTCAGATAAATTTTAATTTAACGTAAAATATCCTTTAAGGCACCCATTTCTGGAAATTCCCACTCCATTCCACTTTTCATATGGAAATCACAAAAATATTTCAAGTTACCATTCATTTTTTTGCAGTGTTCTGCTGCTCTTTTGTATCCCTCATACTCAAAAATCAGTGTCTTAAACATAATGCTAAGAATCACATTATTTTCATTCTTTTCACCAGATGGATTGACTTGTCTGATTTCATTAGTCACAGTACAGTATGACAGTGTATACACTTGAACGAAAGCAACAGATGTGGCCAGACTTTCAACTGTCAGTTTGCCTTTGAGAACCAAAGTCCAAGGGATGATTAATTTTTAAAGGTTCTTGAAATCCCACATTTGTTTTAGAGTGTGCACATCCATCTGAATATATGGAAAATCGGGTACCATAAATGTAACTATTTACCTGATATATTCCTGCTCCTGTGGCTTTTATTTCTTTCTCTATAGTATAACAACTTTATACAAACTTATTCTCATCAAATGTAAATGGAGATAAGTACAGAGCATGTATTGTAAAAGTATATTTCCAAAGTTATGCAGGCCAAAGGGAATAGAAGTTCTAATTCAGTGCATTAAGTGACCCCGAATCTGCTATAAAATTTAGGACAACTTTGTAAAATATACATATAAGTTCTGTTATGACAGGCATGTCTAGAAAAAGAGATTTGATCAGTTAATATGAAAACTACCAGAGTAGCTCCATTAATCAGATTTTGTTTCTCCTACAGACCAGAATATAAACAGTTGAGTAAGTGTGAGTTTGTGAAATGCATTTATTATGTTATCCTTTTAACCCATGAGCTGTTCAGTATATTTAAAGTAAAATTGCATCAATCACATTTCCAGGCAATATTTAATGTAGAAACTTTGCATTCCTGAGAAATCTGATGAATATATAGGGGCATAATAGTCAATATGTTAAAAAAAGAAAAGAAAAGAAAAGAAAAGAAAAGAAAAGAAAAGAAAAGAAAAGAAAAGAAAAGAAAAGAAAAGAAAAGAAAAGAAAAGAACTGGGGGAAAGGATTTTTTACTCATTTTTCATCATTTTTAGTATTTCTGGGAAAGGTAAGTCAGTGCTGTCCTATAACTGAGTTAAGTAGGTTACACCAAGGTAGTCTCTGATTTTTCCTTTGCTACCTTAAGGGCAAAAAACTATGCAACTAGAAAACATTATTGCCCTCTTCTAACTGGTTCAGCAGTATTAAAAGAGCATAAAAGCCTGGCAAGAGTTAGAAAGTGGTTAGAAATTAAGGGAGAGCAGCCTAGATCTAGCTGGCCCAGACAGTGTATCTAACAAGCAAYACATAACTTGGACATAGAGCTGCCCAAGTATTTAAAAAGCTCTGTGGCAAAGGAGAGGAATATTGAAATACCCTAGAAAAAAATTCCCACAAACTTGACAGAGAAAAGTAGGTTGCTCTTGTCTACCAAACATCGGGGCRTCTCTGCCCTGATCAAGTCTCAAAAGAGGGAATAGTACATGCACCTTCTCTCATCATAGCTAGGCATTTTACAAGGACATAGGAAATTAAATTTTCAACCTTTTCAAGCTCAAAATGAGCTTTAARCTTCTACTCCTTCCTTGGCTATTTTTTTTTTTTTATCTGTTAATTAAGAGTGAGTGCTATTGACATATCAAATACAAATCTGTTTCCCTAGACCAAAGCTCTTCTAACACTTAGCAAAATTTTCTGTTAAGTGAAGAAAAACCTACTAAATTTTATTCAAGAAAAAAAAAAAAAAAAAAAAAAAAAAAAAAAAAAAAAAAAAAAAAAAAAAAAACAGTAGATGCCTGGACTGCTAGACTCTCTTCTTAGGAGAATTTGGCAGATGAGATCCTTCCTTCATCCATGTTCTCTAATACAGGTTTGAACATGCACGCAGAGGAAAAATGTCTGAATAAGGTGCATCTTGCGCCATTTCATGGTATAAGAGAGACCATATCTGGGCATTACTAATCTAAATTGTGATGTTCTCACCTACAGCTTTTATACTTAAAACATACATTATTATTTTTTGTGATACATTTGACACCAAAGCATTTTC
The DNA here is from genome assembly GCF_003342845.1 of Nothoprocta perdicaria. Taxonomy (NCBI): domain Eukaryota; kingdom Metazoa; phylum Chordata; class Aves; order Tinamiformes; family Tinamidae; genus Nothoprocta; species Nothoprocta perdicaria. The sequence continues at coordinate 672,216 of NW_020456143.1, forward strand.
TGATCCTTATGTAAATTATTGGGAGAGATGYTCAAATTCTAAGTCATTATAGGTTATTACAAGTTAGGTATAATCTGTGTATTAAATAACAGCATAATGTCTGGACAGTTGAAAGTTCTGCTAGTTGAGTATTCCTCCAAAGCATAGTACTTCCCTCAAAAAGGAGCCGCCAAATCCCATCACTGATTCCCCTGGATTAGCCTCCTGGGTTTGTGATCACTCATTAGAAGCTAAAACAACTTGAAGGTTGTTCTCACTTTCCGAGATGTCATCCTCAAGGAACCAGAAAGACCACTGAAGGCACTGTCAAGGTTTTGGCAAGACAGATTGCTGATGRCTGCTACCTCTTCAGGCTTTGGTGGCTTTTTCCAGGTGCTGAGCAGTGGATGTTCTGGTATGTTACTGCTGAGTGACTCTACATCTTCATGGCAATCACTGGCAATGTGGTGGCGCTTTATTTCCCACTTAGTAATTTGTTTGCTTTTTTAAATGACCTTCATTACATAGGAATGCAAGATACTTTAGGATAAATTGAGACCAAGAAACCCCTTAAAGTCTGTTTCTCTTTAGCGCTAACATACCATGAACTGCAATGAACCAGCTCATGAACTTCCTCATTCACTCCCGTTCACCTGGCAGACGCTCTTCATGGTATGTGAAAAGTGATTCATTGGACTGGCCACAAAGGGTAAACTGCAGAGTAATTTACTTATGATCTCTGTTCTCTCCTATTTATTACACACCAAGAAGCAACAGGCAAACTCATTTTATTTCATCACGTTCATACACCATAGCTGTGCAAAAAGAGATTTTAATCTCAGTGTGAAGAGCACTGCAGCCTGTTTAGGCAAGCCAGAAGGACGATGAATGACAATGTAAAAGAGGATGACAAATAACAAGAGGGAAGTGTTACAGAAGGCAAAATTCTAATGAATGAGTGAATCTAAAGTGTATATATTGCGTAAAAACTGTGAATATCTGGTACTTTCTGTTGAGAGGTTGTATAATAAATCAGCTAACATTAAAATACCTTTGAGTGAGATAAGGCTGTCAGAATTGACATACAGAGGAGAATCAAACTCCCTGAATCTTTTACCAGATAACTTATCTCTTATGGAAGAAATATGGAAAATAACACAGACACAGGTTGATCTTTCAACTTGTAAACTCTACACACTTTCAGCACTGTGTGGAATCCTGAACTAGACATTATGTTTGGGTGATCTTCACAGAATGAATCTGCTGCCTGTGAATTTGTGTAAATTCCCCTCTCCCCCTTTTTTTATCTCATTTATACTTAAGGTCAGAATCTGATGACTCAGTATTTATTATGTGCAGCATGAAAGTGCATTATGTGCAGCATGAAAGTGCATTATGTGCAGCATGAAAGTGTGCTGCTTTAAAACTTTCTACTTGATCATTTGTGTGTCCAAAGAAATAGCAATTTTTCCACATAAGTTATCCTCAGTGCAGTTCATGTCTTTATAAACCTCTGCAGTCTCCTCTGCAGTCCACTGATTTCATAACTCTTTTATGTCTTATATATAGTCTTTTAAACTGTAGAAGCTGTTCATGGCTTAGGAAAATCCCTACTTTTGTAAATTGTTTTAATTTCAAGTATTTGCAATAGCTGAATGTCTGACTCACTAATGCTTTTAATTAAATGGAAACATCCTATGAATCATAGTATTTACTTGGAATTAAAAAAAAAAATCATGAAATATATAGAAAATTTAAATCGAGGACATATGTTTTTATTTTCAAAAAAGGAACACAATTTTGATCACTTAATTTGTAGCAATGATTCCATAACCGCTGTGGCTGGTGAGCAGACATCGCACACCAGATTCAAACGAGTTTACATCTCAGTCCACCAAAAGTGGCAGAGATAGAGCCAGAATCATCTGAAGATCCCACCTGAAGACCCCACCTGAAGAAAGAGAATCTGAAGATTCCCTTTGTTGTTTGTTTACAATATTTTAAATGTTATTGACGTTAAACTGGCGTATTTTATCAGAGGTTAAATCAAGCACTATCAGAAAGAACCGCTAGATGGCATTTGTTAGCTGTAAATTAAATCAGCCCGGTTTGAACACCGCTTGACAACCAAAAGCTCTTAATGCCTGTGCATTTTGTACACAACCTTGTATATTTTACTGCAATTAATTTCTTCGTATTTGTAAACTGCAAAATCTAGAAGCCCCCCAAATCTCTAGTAATCAAATTTAACTCATCCATATTGCTTACCACTGCTTTTAGCCTCAAGGATGGCACAGAGATCCTTTCAGGTGCTGAGGGAGCCTCTAGCCTGAACCTGCAGGTGGTCCACCACGCTGCAATATACATCTTCATAAGGATATCATCATAAWTCCTTCTTGTGTGGAAAAGACATGTCCACTTGGCATGGTGCAAACAACTGTCTTTAGGAAGGACCAGATCTGGAAAGACCTCAAGTGTCCTTCCAGAAGGACCCYAGACCTGACTGAGATGCCCTGTCAGCTCTAGCTGCTTGAAAAAGCCTTCAGAGGAGCCCCAGGAGTCCCTGTGCTGTGCAGGACCCTGGCAACATTTCAGACATGGCTAGTTTAGACTTGGTGAAAAAGCTSAAGTGCAAATATTTCAACTCCTAGTACAAGCATCCTTTAAAAGTAAGTGATGTGTTTTAACACCTCCATCACTTGACTGCTTCGGTGATAGAAGGACAGCCCAGAAGTTGATTTTCCTGCCCAAAAGATGTGGAAAAAAAATCTGAGGTTATTCATATTCTTCAACACAAACTTAACTAAAAAAGTTTTCCTTTGGGGTTTTAAATAAGTTTAATTTTAAAGATTTTTTTTTTTTTTTTTTTTTTTTTTTTTTTTTGGGAGAAAATGCTTTTCTTTTGGGGCTTAATT